>NC_044384.1:135012880-135353239 GCF_006542625.1 Nomascus leucogenys
TTCTTTTCCTTTAGTCAACATTAGAGGGAATTATGGACAATAATTTTTTTCTTTTCTAAGGGTTTTCTGAATTTATTTGTCAGCAGAGGTTATTTAATGGCCATGTCATAGCTTCAGAATCTATAATTCATCTCTCTTGTAAAATGTCTCTTAAAATACTATTATGATTAATAGGTGCTGAAAATAAATATATAGATGTTCCTTGACTTACCATGGGGTTGTGTCCCAGTAAATCCATGGTAAATTTAAAATATCATTAAGTCAAAAATGTGTTTAATACACCTAACCAAACATCATAGCGAAGCTTAGCTTACCTTAAACATGCTCAGAACACTTACCTTAGCTCACCGTTGGGCAAAAGCATCTAACGTGAAGCCTATTTTATCATAAAATGTTAAATATCTCCTATAATTTATTAAATATTATACTGAAAGTGAAAAACAGAAGGGTTGTATGGGTATTTGAAATATGGTTTCTACTGAACACATATTGCTTTTGCACCGCCGTAAAGTTGAAAAATTGTAAATTGAACCGTCTTAAGTTGGGGACTGTCTGTATATGCTTAAATTATTCCTCACAGACTCTCGCCTGGGCTTCGGTAAACAAATTTGGCATGGAGAGTTTCAGGTGATGTTCAGTGACAAATTTGTGTCTCAGACAATTTGGGATTCAGAAGAATATTTTGCTGCGACATTGGATTAACTCAATTATGTAGTAATTAACAAGATCTACTTCAAATATGAGATTTCAACACATGCACATATACAATTACCACCTAGAGTTTTTAATGGCTGGAAAGCAGCAGAAATCCTCTTGAAGGGGAACATTGTCATCAGACACCAAAGAAACAGGCCTAGTAATTAGTCCAAAGTTGTTGTATGGCAATAGCTGGGTAAAATGTCCAAGAGCAGGAATTTATTTTTGTTCAGGACTCTGTTGGTTTCTTGTATTATACCATAACATTAAATGTCCACTTGTTACACTGCATCGACATCAGCTAATGCTAAGCTTCTCTCCCACCTGAAGTGTAGCCCTTTCTGTTTTCAATACCACCATCCTTCTTCTTTGCTTGCCTGCATTTAGAGGAACAATTTCATCATTTACTAGATAGACTGAGAAAAATGTGGCCTTGGCCCTTTTTGAATGGCGTCATTACAGGTGTGCAGAAATTTAAAAATGATTTTGCACAAACACATGGGCTTGTGATTTCAGGAAATATTTAGTTGACTTCTTTCCTGAAGATGCTAGGCCATGAAGGTGCAGCAAAGTTAACCAGAGGGTAGCAGACAATTACAGCCACGTTCATAGCAATACTACTTGCAACAGTGATAAACTGGAGACATCCCAATCCAGTAGAATGGGTAAATTGTTATATATTCATACAATGGCATAATTCAATCACAGAAAAATTTTAAAAATGCAGTGGCATGGATAAAGCTGACAAACATAATAATAGGTAAAAGGACCCACATGAAAAAATATGCACCATAGGATTCTATTTTTATGTATTTCAAAAAACAAGCAAAACAAACCAATTCTTTTAGATCTTGAGATAGTGGTTACCATTGGAGGCTTCTGTCTGGAAGGGGACACACTGGGGCTTCAGGAGTTCAGTAATGCTCTGTTTCTAGGTGCTTATCTTGTGGATATATTCACTTCGAAAATCCAGTGGGCTGAACTTTTGTTCAGCTTCAACAAAGAATTTCGCATTAAAAAGAAGAAAGAGAAAGCAAGCAAGCAAGAAGGGTGGTAATGAGAAGCTGGGAGCAGTGTGCCAACTCACAATGCCATCTTCGCTGACATGTAAAAATATTTGTGTTTTAACTAGTGTCGTTTGCTTAAATGAAACAGGTATGTACTGCCATTTACGTGTCATGTGATGGACAGTTGCTTTTGTTTTTGGCAAATTTTTAAGAGGGAAATTGAGTTGAGCCCAGTGGCATAAAGAAAGAAAGAGGACCAATTCATTAAGGAGCCCATCTGATGACATACCTAGGTTAATAGCAAGAAACTACTAATTAAAACTACTAATGATACTAGCCCCATTGGCCTATATTTTCTGCATAATTCTTGATTTGTATCCTCTTCTAACTAAATTGCCTTTCTGAATATCGTTGCACATGTATTCACTGTTTGTTTGACAGAAAGGGAAGGCCGAGTGCGGTGGCTCATGCCTGTAATCCCAGCACATTGGGAGGCCAAGGTGGGTGGATCACGAGGTCAGGAGCTTGAGATCATCCTGGCTGACACAGTGAAACCCCGTCTCTACTAAAAATACAAAAAATTAGCCAGGCGTGGTGGCACGTGCCTGTAGTCCCAGCTACTCGGGAGGCTGAGGCAGGAGAATGATGTGAATCCGGGAGGCGGAGCTTGCAGTGAGCAGAGATCGCGCCAGTGCACTCCAGCCTGGGTGACAGAGCAAGACTCTGTCTCAAAAAAAAAAAAAGAAAGAGAAAATCTCTGCATGGATAAAGAATATCAATATATTCTCTTTGCAAATGATTAACGAGATCTTATCAATTCACAGTAGATTTTTTGTTGAAAATGTGTGAATGCATTTTATGCCTTCACTCACCTTTCTTTTTTTTTCTGGGTGGACTTTTGGGATTTTTCTAATGGACTTCCTTTCTTAGAACATTTCTAGATTTACAGAAAAATTAAGAAGCCAGTAAAGAGGGTTCTCACACAGTCTATGTGCACTTTCCCCTATTATTAACATCTTACATTAGTATGGGTCATCTGTTACAATTAGTGAACCAATATTTGTATATTGTTATTAACATATACATCCACAGTTTATTCAGATTTCTTTAGTTTTTTTACCTAGTGTTTCTTTTTCTGCACCAGGATCCCATGCAGGATACCATGTTACGTTTCGTTGCCGTGTCTCTTTAGGCTTGTCTTAGCTGTCACAGTTTCTTGGACAACCCTTGCTTTGATGCCCTTGATAATTTTGAGGAATCCTGGTTAGATGTTCTAATGGATGCCCAATATTGGAATTTGTCTGATTATTTTCTTGTGATAAAACTGGTGCTATAGTTATTGGAAGGAAGAACAGATATAGCATCATTTTCATCACCTTATATCAAGGATGCATACTATCAACATGACTTACGATTGTTGATGTTGACCTTGATCAACTGGCAGAAGTAGTGTCTGTTGGGTTTCTTTACTGCAAAGTTCCTCTTTTTGTCCTCTCTCGTTGCTTTGAATTGGAGGAAAACCACATATTGAATTACCCTCCCCTGTATAAGAGTGAACTTGTGCTATTCAAAGCACAAAGTTTTCTTGCTTTTAAGAAGATAGAAATTATAGGGGCATAAATGGCAAGATCAACCAAGTCTCAAACGTCAAATTGATGTTTCTTGTGCCATTTCTCTATGGGGTTATTGCTTTTGAATCACTGAGGTGGGTGATTTGAGGAACAGATACTAGCTGTCATACTGCCTGGCATTTTGAGAATATTTGGGTAATCAAATCTTAATTCACTTAATCTTTTTGAATATGATTTTGAATTATCTACAAAACTGGCCTGATGCATAGATCTTTTAAAATAATTGGTGGTACTGATACCTCTATGTCAGATTATTGCATGTTATACAAAAATATCAAAATTATTACCTTTGTAATAATGCTTATACCTTTTATAAATATCAGGTGAGTTACATTTTGAGAAGATTTACCTGAAAAAGACAGGACAATCCTGCTAACGTTGAGAAAGCTTATCCTGTGTGCTGTAGAAGGGAATCTTCTCTGTTACATATTTTTGATGAAATTAAAATACTTGCGAAGGGATTCTGAGTGTCACAAACTGCTGACATGAAAAATGAAAGTGATTATAGGTTTAAACAGAAAAACTGATTATAAGGTTTCTAAAATTGAGCCAGAGGATTTTGAGTAAAGCTTTATGAATCATAGCATTAGACAACAAAGTTTATCACTTTTTCATAGTAAGTTCACAGTGATTTTCCATTTTATGTCTTAGTTTATGACACAGCAGAATTCTTGACAATAAATCTCTTAATTCCTTTAGAGTAAATAGTTCCCATTACATCTAGAAATGCAGAAATATACTTACACAATAAAACAGTTCTTTTTAAAACAATTATGTTTATTCAAAAAAAGCTAGATGAAATTAAATCAGGCTATTTTAATTGACCATAATGCAATTTTAAAGATTAAAACCAAATATTAAAGGACTAAAATAGCCAAGAAATGCTGAATTGATTAGTAAATAATATGATTAGCTCAAAATGCTCTTATATTAATAACATAACAAAATCATTTTTTCTGCTGACGTTGACTATAGCTAAGTTGACATTGTGAGAGTTAAATGTAATTTATTGAAACCTGAAATAGTTGAGTTGCCTGGTCTAGTAATGGAGTTAAGGTTAGTTTATTTGAAGGTACTAAGCTTACTGCATAAGTAAAGCTGGCGGTGCTATACTTGCCGTACTTGCAGTTACCAAATTTAAATGCCTTCCTGGTGAAAGAGTGTTGGTTAACTGAGCCCTGTCAAGTTTTTGATTCTGGCTGCCTCCATTGAAGTTGACCAAGCTTGTGGCTGGTGATGCCCCAGGCTTCCTTGTAGCTGAAGAAAACTGAAGAAATGAGGATACTACATTGTCAGTAGAAGAGAATACAGTTGCAAAGAGGCAGAAACCAAGTATACACACACACACACACACACACACACACACACACACATTACACACATGGTGTTTTTAGGTGTCATTTCAGAAGCATTGTATCTGTGTATGTGTGAATACTTGCTTTGTGTGTCTTTGCAACTTTATTGAAATAAGATCACACATAGCTTATCTGCTTGCTTCCTGCACTGCAAAGCAAATTTTAAAGTTGTCATTTTTCTGACCGAAGCTAACTAACAACATTGAGAAATAAAAGGAAAAATGATCCAGTATTTTTATAATTTCATAAGCACAAAATGATGTAGTGGAAAGTATTCTAGATTTAGGAAAGTATTCTAAATTTAGGATTTAGGTTTAGGTGTTTCACTCCTAGCTCTGGTGCCATTAGGAAGCCATTCAAATCTTTAGTGTGTCAGTTTGTTCATTTAAAGAATACTTTTGGATTAGATAATAAGCCCTCAATAAGTGGTATTATTATGTGCATTATATACGTTGTCATATTTAGACCTCATAAGAGTTCTATGAGATGGCCTTCTGCAAATGAGTAAACTGAGGCTGAGCGGGCTTAAGTAGCTTACTCAAGATCGCCTGATTTAAATGGGGCTGAATTCAGGAATGTAAATGAAATGTTATTTTACTCAAACTCAAAGTTAGCAAGTTATTTTTTTAAAACTGTGTAATTAATGAAAGCATGTGTTGTGGATTGAATTACGTTCCCCCAAAATATACGTTGAAGTCCTGACCTTCAGGACCTTATGTGAATGTGACGTTATTTGGAAATAAGATTTTGGCAGATATGATCAACTTAATATGCAGTCACACTGAATCAGGATGGGTCCGAAATCCCGCAACCAGCGTCCTTATAAGAAGGCAACCGGAAGAGTCAGAGATGCACATGTGAAGACAGAGGCAGAGTTTGAAATTATGCGTCTGCAGGCCAGGGAACACCAAAGTTTGTCAGCAGCAAACAAGCTAGGAGGAAATAGACTTTCTCCCTCAGACCCTCCAGAAGGAACTAACCTTGTGGGCACCTGGATTTTGGACTTCTGACCTCCAGAACAACGAGAGTTTACATTTCTGTTTTTTTTTTTGTTTTTGTTTTTAATGTTTTAAGCCATGCTGTTTGTGGTATTTTGTTTCAGGAGCCCCAGGACCCTAACACAAAAGGTTTATTTTTAAAATTTATTTATTATTATTATTTTTTGAGATGGGGTCTCGCTTTTTCACCCAGTCTGGAGTTCCGTGGCACGGTCTTGGCTCACTGCAACCTCCACCTCCCCAGTTGAAGCGATTCTCCTGCCTCAGCCTCCCAAGTAACTGGGATTATTGGTGTGTTCCACTATGCCGGCTAATTTTTTGTATTTTTAGTAGAGATGGGGTTTCACCATGTTGGCCAGGCTGGTCTTGAACTCCTGACCTCAAGTGATTCTTGGCTTGTTACTTTGGACAGACTTTGAAAGGGTCAGGTCATCAGTGGAAAGACTGAATGTTGTCAGGTTACTGTTTTCCCTTTCTTCAAATGCGTTGTTACTTTGCTGTTGGAATTTCGGAAGAGTTTCTTTTTGTTTCCTGGTAAGCATTCTTACAGAGTGTGAAGATGAAGAGAAAGCAAATCATTCTTAAGGTTGTAGAATATAAGAGAATAAACTGTCATTCTGTTCAAAGTGCAGTGTGTACATTTTAACAGGTAATATTTTTATTCTATTATCTCAAAAGGCTCTCATTACAAGTGTCATTGTTTCACAAATTTGGTGAGTTAATTTGGTTTTTGTTTGTTTGGTTTTGATAATACAGTAAGGAGACAGTGCATTTGTCTTTCCGTTCCTGAACTATCAGGAAAGATAAATGGTATCCCTTTAGATGCCTTGTCAGCATTAAAGGAGTAAAATAGTGACTTTTAACTCTGTTAGGGGGTGGTATAATCTCTGCAGAAAATTGATATTTGTCGTGTACTCTCAGAAAATATTGTTTGCAACTGAAGTTACAAAAAACCTCAGTCCATTTAAAAGAAGGCAGCAACATAACCAGAAATGGCACTTGAAAACATGACCAAACTGGACACATTGCACCATTAACGACACAGTCAGCCACATTGAAGTTCATTTTGATGATAAGACATCAGTGAAATCCGACCATTTTAACTTGTTAGGCTATTTCTTCTCACAGCAGCAGTACATCTAAATCACCTATAATTTTTTAAAAATATATATAATATACATAAATTCCTGGGCCTTCGTCTGAGATTCTGATTCAGAGGTTTTGGGGGGGGCCTGGGTGTGTATAATTTTGAAAACTCTGTATGGGATTCTGATGTGCAGCCAAGGTTATGAACCAGGGCTATAACAAAAGTGATAATTGTTAATAAAAAAAGAGGCATCTCCTTTGGCTGTGAATATAGCATAAAGTTCAGCATGCCAAAAGAGTCTTCTGGTTTCGTAGCAAAATTTTCATAACTGCTTAATTCAAATTGCCCTTGTGTAACTGGTGGTAGGAACCAGACTTAGAAGTTGATTTTTAACCCAAACTAGCCAACCTTCAACAGACCATAATGACATACATCATTTATGTTAAATGATTAACTCATACATTTGAACATCTGGAGAACGAGGGTAAAGCATTGTGACAATCCTACTATTAATTGAAATAGGGCTTAGGCAACTAGGCTCTTTTAATTAATGATGGCAATTGTAGATTATTTCTCACTCTTTAAAATATATCAACATCAAAATGAAACAAAATTCGCATGTAACTAATAATTGAGTTGTAGCTCACAGATGACATGATGCCATGTTGGCAGAAATTACATAATTTTTTAAAGTTTTATTTTTTTCATAGTTTTGAGTCATTATTTTTCCCCCAGATCTCAGATATATGTATATGTTTTGGCCACTGTGAATGGAGTGGTTGCTAGATCCTAGGTCAATAGGATTTAATGTTAAAAAGATCCTGGGAGCATTAAAACTACCTCTGGAATTTGGTCCAAGATATTTGCTGATATCTTTCAAAACCACTTGATTACTCCTCTCTCAGTATGATGTGAAATATAATAGATTTCAATGAAACCCTAAATAGAATATAAAGGGAATGTAAAGAGTTCTGAGAGCTGGATGCTGTGGCACTTGAAGACACAAAAATCTTGAGAAATAGCTTTATTTTCAGCTCCTTGCAACTAAAGTCATGAGGCATATGCACAGGATGACTTGTCAGAGTTACCTGAAATGGCAGAACGCAATAATTAGATCAAAGCATCATCCAGCACAATAGTTGGGCTCCAATATTAGACCAAACAGTAGCTGATATGCACGTACAACATGCACACACACATACACTGCTCTACACTGACTGGCTACTTTGGATATGCCAGCTCTGGAAATCTGAAAGAACATTTATTTATCTCACCTCATCAAATGCCAGTTACATAAGTGCAGTTGTTTTATTGTTCCAAGGAATCCGACTTTCCTTTTGAGAATCATAAATGCTGTCTCTGGTGCAGCTGGATGGATTTGATGAACATTTCACTGAATATTGTATCATTTTTTGTATATGCTCTTAATTCTAAAATATTGGGCTATGCACATAAAATGTGCTCTCATTACAATAACAAACAGATCAGTTGAAAGGACACCCTTTGCCTAGAGCATTTTTGCAGGTCTGAATTTGAAGCTGGATGATGAATTGAAGAAGATACTTCAAAGGACAGATATATGGCATATCAAGACATGACACACACACACACACACACACACACAGATACACACACATCCATGAACGCATATCCTGATGTTATGTAGTGCTTACTACTCAAGGTGATAAAATGTTTTATTATTGTTCTCACTACTGACCAGCTATGTCTGTTCTGAATCTGATATTCCCTCTGTCATTCCCTTTATTGGATTCTGCCGAGTTATCAAATGTACCACAGCACATCTGCTAAAAGTAAAAATGAGAAACTCTCTCTGATGATATCAACATAGAAGCAATTTATTTTCTTTAGCTGTAATAAGGGAAGACATAACTTTCTCTTGTTACCAGAGGCCGTGCTGTTGAAAACTTATGGGTGATTCTATCATCGTTCTTGATATGATGAGACAGTGTTGTGATCTGGCCAAATGTGCAGACGCTGTAGCCACATTGCCTTGGATTGGGTTGCAACTCCACCCCTCACTGCTGAGCAATCCTGGACAAGTATATAACTCTTTGTGCTTCAGACCCTTCGCCTATGAAACGAAGCTAATCATAGCACCTGCCTCAGAGAATTGATGTGAGGACATAATAGGCCAAGAACTGCTAAGCACTTAGTGTGGTGTCTGGCACAATCAGAGAAGGTTAACCATTGCTGTTCTGTGATTACTTACAATATATTTTTCATGTCAATTTAAACCACATTTTTGCCTTTAATTTTCGTCTCCGTAATTTTAGTTGGTGAAAATAAAATTTGAGGCCATTAACTCATTCCACATATTATGAGAAATCAGCATAAAGGTAAAAGTATTAATTTCTGACTGAACTCAAAGAGCAGATATTTATGCCACTATGCATGTGGGCAGGGCTCTGTACTGAATAACAAAATACATTAGCCAAAGAAAGCTTAGGATGAGTAAGGGAATTTTCTTTCATATGAAACTCATTTTTCAAACATCTATCAATTTATTGAGTTAACAAGTTCAGCAAAACAGAGAAATAAAGAAAATATAAATGAACAAGTAGCTATTAGAGTCAGTTATGAACTGAGCAAATAAAGGCTCTTTCCTGATGATCTGCTGAGGTTTAAAGTTTTGACTTTTGAGGAACATAGTCATCTTCATCTAAATAACTTTGATATAACATCATTGACTTTCTGATCTATTACATTAAAACACGTACACTGTAGATAACATGGAAATGCGAAAAATCATAAAAATACAATTTGCTGTATAATTTTGAGGTATTTTGATATAAAATTTAATACCCACTCACAATTTAGACTCCACTGTAGAAAATAATGTCATATCCTAGTTTTACTTTTATTCAAGGGTTGCATTAGAGAAGTTTGCCAAATATTCTATTGAAGCACGATTTTTAACAGCTGATTACTATTCTAGTATGTGTCTCAATCGTGATTATTTTTGTCACTCTCTCTTGTTGGACATTTAGATTCTTAAATTTTTGCAATTGTAAATACAGTGTCAGTGAGTATTCTTTTATGAAAATCTCTTATCTCATCTATCATTGTTACCTTAAGGTAGATTTCTAGAAATGAAATTGCTGCAGCAAAAGGACTGCATAGTGTAAACACTCTTGAGACGGATGACCAATTTGTTTCCTGCAGTTTGTTTGCATTTACACACTTCTAACAATATGGAAATGTACATCTCACTGAAATCATGATGACAACAGGTATTATAATTTTTTAGAATATTTTAAATTTGATAGAAATATGTATATGTTCACTGTTTCCAGTTGCATTCTTGGATCTCTACATAGGTTTACTTTTAAATGGTTTAATGACTTTTCTTTCTTCTTTTTAGAGTTTTTTGCTTCTGTCTGCCAATTTTTGCCTTGGGGCACTCATCATTTTGATTACTTAAATATGCATCTTATGTAAGTGATACAAACTGCTGGTTTTTTTCTCACTATTCATTCACCCCTTTTCATACATCATAGACTTTTGGACTCAGCACAGCTAAGGATTATATTTTCCAGCTTCCTATGTACCTGGGTATGGACATGTGACTAAACTATGGTCAATGAAATCTGAATGAAAATGAGCTATGACATTTTGGGTTATGCTTTAACAGCATGTGATACGGTCTTGTTCTCCATTCCCAGCGTAGAAACTGGAACCACTGTTTTGAATCAAAAGATGGAAGAAGCTTCTCTTGAAGATTAAAGGGACACAAGACAGAAGTTGTCTGTGTCCCCGAGGGCTTAGCAGAGGAGAGTTGACCTACTTTCTTGGGCATGTTGTGACATCTATTTTGTTTAAGGTAAACATTGCTAGTTTTAGGATTCCCTAAGGAGTCCAAAGCAATATTTGAACAATCACTAGCCTTAGTACAGTGTCTGGAAATGGGATGGCTTAACAGAACCTAAAACTTGATGCATAGTCTCAGTGGTCGGGTGGCAACAGCAAGGGTACAGATATTGCAGGTTTGCCAGCAGCTGAGCCTTGCTATGTCATACCAGTATGTGTGGCAAACCCATTATCTGTGGTACCTTGGAAGTCAATTTGTATGCCTACAGAGCACATGTTAAGAAAAATGCAGAAATTTGATGTATATTGGATATTTTTACCTTTTATAGTAAAGTCCTATTAGTGAAATGAATATGGGCGGTAATACATCATTTTGCTCGCTGGGATGAAAAGGTTGTCAACAGAATGAAATCTAATAATGGAGCATCTGGGTTTTAAAATCCAGTGTTGAAAAAGCCAACTGTTTTTATTCCAAAATGAAGCCTTTGTGTGAGATGGCTCTGAACAGATAGTGTCGCTGGAGACAAGATTCTAAGCCCAAACTCCTCACAAGCAGCTTCCCTGAATTTTTCTTTGACAGACCACAGACACCATCCAGAAACTAACAAATAGTTATCTAAGGGATATTCTTTTTTCCTTATTGTAAGCGACATGTCAAAATGACCGCCACTAAATTGAAAGGGACAAGAGTAGTAAGAACACAGAGGCCAGTGAATAAATGATCAGAGTTTTCAGATTTAAAAATTATCCCCAGTTGAAAACTTTAGCTGTGGTAACGTGAATATGTAACCAACTAGAGGCAAATAGAACAGAAACTTCTGAGGGGTTGGTGCCAAAGAAATGATAAGTCTGGTAGTAGCCTGTCATTACTTGACTTCTGAAGCAATGACTAAGCTTCAAAACCAGATTAATAGAAAGCAGTCGCCAAGACGTGACTTGAAAGTCTGCTGCATGTGTGACCATTGAGGAAAATGGACAAGAAAGAATGTCATGGACAATAAAGTCCAGAACAACAGAAAAGAACAGGTAAGGGGGCTCCTTTCATAGAATAAACCAAGAACTGAGTATATTCCAACTCCAAGCCAGGACACTTTGTCACAGTTTTCTCTTTTCTACTCCATAATTGTATTTTGGGTGTATACATGTGTGTACATGTATGCATATGTGTGTGTGTGTGTGTGAGTGTGTGTGTGTGAGAGAGTGTGTGTGTGTAAATGACTTACCTCTTTGATTATAGCTCTTTGAACCACATGGAATTTCCCCATGAGGTCTGGATATGGTTCATTATGGTCCAGACTTCTATACACACTAAGGCAAGTTTCCTAGGAAGAAGTTATGACTCTCAATTTGTTAGCTTTATGCAAATGTTCTCTATACATTTTTGCAAAATACTTTCTAATCATTTATTTACTCTTTACCTAATACATGTTTATTGCATGCAATTAAAAGAAAAATTTATAAATTGGAAAGGTAGTTTCAAAAATAGCTTATTTTCTCTTGTCATTAGATAATCAGATAATTAATAATGTGTATTTACATAATGTATGTTCATTACATAATATGTAGAAAAGCAAAAAGATAAAAAAGTCTTAAATCTCATTTTTCATGCAAATTCATGGATACTACTTAGGAAATGTCTATCATAAAATTCAGATTGGGTAGGATAATATGCTTTTTCCATTTAATATATTTTGAAGAATGTTTTATTAACTATTCTTTAATAACTTCAATTTAATAGATGTCTAGAATTTGATTATCGAGTTTTCTATGACCATAATTCACCTATTTCTGTCTTAGTAGATAATTTAATTTGTTTATAACATTTTGCCATTTAAAACAATGTTTTTAAAAAAGTTTATTTGTATTTCAATAGCTTTCCAGGCACAAGTGTTTTTTGGTTACAGGCATACATTGGATAGTGGTGAAGTCTGAGCTTTTAGTGTGCCTACATCATGGGAACGGTGGGCAGTGTATCCAATAGAGGAGAAAACAATGGTGCACTGTAAATCTTTGCAGCGAACCCGCTTGTTTATATCCTTCATCATTTCTTACATTAAAACTGTAGTCACTGGGTCAAAACTTATGTTTATTTTATGGCTGTTTTCTTGGGAATTAACTGTTTATGTTCATTGCTACAGTTTTTACAGAAAACAGTTAATATTCTTGCTATATAAATAATGCTTGATATCAATAATTAAATTAAAAATAATGCCAGAAGAAATCAGTCCATAAATTTTTCCTGTTACCTTTTGATTGAGCTTATGATTTTAATAATTTTTTTCGATCAAATCTGTGAAGAATTTCTGATATGCCTTTGTGTAATGAAGGACTAAGCTTACATAAATATTCCCCTGTACTCTCATCTAGGTCGTTTGTGGTTTCTTATAAAATTCTCAATGATTATGGAAATTATTATGTATATTGTTTCGGGTTCTAACAATTTTAATATTATCATTATTATGAGCTAATTTGTTAACCACTCATCTCAAGCAAACATTTTTGATTAATTCATCCATTTCTTTACCTTTCCTTTATTTGAGTGGGCACATCATATATTAAATGTGTGGAACTCATATATCATCAAAGTTCCTCTTGCCCTTTGGGGACCCAGGTGTATTTTGTTCCTATCTTCACTGATTTGGTGTGTGCCCCTTTGGCCTCCCAAGCAAGGTATCTTCCCATTCCTAGCACTTCACTGCTTCATGGCCTCTCCTGCTGAGCTCCTGTTTCTCAACACAGAGCCCGTTCATCAGACCAATTTAATCAAAAAGCAAAACTCATTAGTTTTCTGAATTTCCCTAAAATAATCCTTTTACCCCAATAATTCATATGTTTCTTGGTGGTCTCCTGAGAGGAGATCATAGCTCATTGCAACTTTGAATTCCTGGGGTCAAGTGATCCTCCCACCTCAGCCTCCAGAGCAGCTGGGACTACCCGTGCATGCCGCCGCTCCTGGTTAATTTTCTAATTTTGTAGAGATGGTGTCTCACCGTGTGGCCCAGGCTGGTCTCAAACTCCTGGACTCCAGCAATCCTCCCACATCTATCTCCCAAAGTGCTAGAATTACAGGTATGAGCCACTTAGCTTACAGTTTTATAAAATACTTGTTTATACTTTCTAACATATCCTTTATATCTAATTTATCAGTTTTCTTATTCAATTATCTTATCTTAGTTTACATGATAAGAGACATTTTGTCTGACCTGCTTTCCTGTAGCCACCCAGGGAAGGGGAAAGCCTTAAATGACAGTATGGTTGTTTTAATGTTGCTCCTAACTTTCTGAGGTAGAAGGTCTTGAAATCTTCTGTTAAGGTTTTCTGATCATGGATTGAGCACTGAGCATTTACTACTGAGCTGTCTTGAACTTATTCTTTCTTTTATTTCGATCCCACATGTGCTTTATACAGCAACAATTCTTCAAAACTGGTAAAAGTGCATCACAAGTTTGCGAGTTTTCAGTGCTGATATAAGGTTTTACTTATTTTTGTATTCGCTTGTTTTCCTCAAGCATTGGTTGTAGTCAGGGGGAGTTGGAGTTATAGTGGGGGTTTGGTCGTGAGTGTTAGATGCTTTTCCTACATTGCTATTTTATCAGAATTTCCACATTTAACTTTTCACAACTATTCAAACCAATTTTTGATAGCAGTGTCAAACTCAATTTTTTCCCCTGGTACTCAATTTTTGCAGTCCAATTTCTTCTGTAATCGACAATTTTTGGGTTGATTGATGATGCTTCTTGTATCATGTAGTAATTTAGTATGTAGTAGGTTCCATTCAGAGCTTTTCCTGTTTGTGTTATTTTTGTACTAGGCATATGATATCTTTATAATGTGTATTACATATGCAGTCTGATTTCCAAACAGACTCCTCTCTGTTTTTATAACAGATTTTATTATGTCATGTTCCAAACATGATTCTCTCTATCAGCTTCTAAGCCCCAGGAGGGCTTACTCAATCTAGACTTCTTTATGCTAGCACACTGCCTTTTCAGTCATGGATGTTATGATGGTCGGATTTATTCATCATCATGGCTAAGCTGTAGTACCCAGTTTTTCAATTGAGCACTAACTAAAGTGTTGCTATGATGATATTTTGTAAATGTGGTTAACATCTATAATCAGTTGACTTTTAGTAAAGGAGATTGTCCTTGATAATCTGGGTTGGCATCATCCAATCAGTTGAAAGGCCTTAAGAGCAAAACCAAGGCTTCTCTGAGGAAGAAGAAACTCTGAGTGTAGATTACAGTGTCACCTCCTGCAGGAGACTGTCCAATTTGTCAACCTGCCCTAAAGATTTAGCACTTGCCAACCATACAGTTGTGGAAGCCAATTCCTTGAAATCTCTCTCTTTCTCTTTCTCTCTCTCTCCCTCCGTCTCCCTTTCTGTCTTCCTCCTTCTTTCCATCTATCTCTCTTTATCTCTATCATCTCTATCTATGTTTATCTCTATCTCTGTCTCATCTCTGTCTATATCTGGTAGAACTCTGGCTAATACAAGTGCCTATAAATCTATAAATGTTTCTTCGGTGTCAGAGAATATTTTCTTCTCTACACCTTTTACATGTTACTGGTGTAATTTACTGTATAAAAAGCCAAGTACTATTCTTATATCATCTTATATCTTGTGAAAACTTGTAACTAGTCTTAGGATTCAAGCAGAGAAAAAGAATATTTTTTTCTACCCACAATGGTAGATTAACTCATGCCAATACTTTCTGTACCAGCCAACAGCAACACAAAGAGCGTATTTTTTTCTCCCAAGGTGAGGTAACAATCATTCAAAAAATGAATAAAAGGCAAGAATTTATTTTGTATAAGTTCCATTGTAATGTATTTATTGTGCAAGTAGCATAGACTTCCTCTTACAATAGTAGATCAGTGACTAAGATAATGAGGATATTCACTTTAGCATAAATACCTCTTCACTGGTATCTTCTTTCAGTAAGCAGGAAACTCATATATGATTGTTTACGTCTTTTATGATGAGAAGATAAAGCATGTGTGTTACTGAATCACAGAATTAGATGCACCAAAACGACTTTCACTATTTTCAAGCGAATGCAATTTGATGTGAGAAACAGTTCTCAGAATTGAGATATCATTTGCTTCTCTTTTTAGATTAAACACCAGACTCCTGTGGATATACATTGCTTGCTCTTCTAGGGTAGATTCACATGAACGCATATCCATTCTAAAACTCATTGGTATGGCCTTTTTATAACTAAAACACGATTCCAGCAAGGCTGAAAACTCAAACGGCTGCTCCATAAATGTAAGCACATTATCAGAAATTGGTACCACTAGTGCTACACAAATGGGCAAACAGAACACTAAACTTGTTCTTGCTCTCTTTTCCTGGGGTTGTAATGGCATTCGGAAATACAGTTTAAGGAATGATTATTAGAGAATAAAATCAATATCTCTACACCTTACCAATCTTCAAAAGAAACTAAGAAATAGGAACAGAGATATTAGCTTTACACTGCATTGTTTTTTGATAAACAATAGTTATTTAACAATAAATGATTCTTACTTTAGGAAAAAATGCATTTGCTTCAGCCGGGTTAGTAACTACAGAAAGACGCATTCCTTTAACTACACCATTGTAGTTGATTGTATGTCTTTGCAATAAGTCAGTTTTACCTTATGTTTGTGTTGAGGTGTGTGTGTGTGTGTGTGTGTTTGAAAATTGCTTATGCTAAACGTTCTGTCAATTGAATATAGCATATAGAAATAATACATTACTCGTTAATCTGAAGATAGTTTTCTGCACTTCGTCTTCAAGTTGCTTTTCTATGCTATCTGTACAGAATAATTAGAGTTGTAAAAGTAGGAGAATTTACAGTTGTGTGTGTGTGTGTATGTATATGTATGTGTGTGTGTTGGGGAGAATTTATAAAACACACAAAGTATGAACTATATTGAAAACATTATTTTTGTGGAAATTTTGTTGTTCAGATGCCTCTCAATTTTCATCTTATTTTGGAAATGCTGCATGGGCAAGAGGATCCTTTTAATTATTCATCATTTAGATGTGCTGAAAGATGAGGTTATTCTTTTGAAGACAAGAAGGCAACCCAAAGTATTAAATTTATGTTTGGTCAGAAATGCCACACTCCAGAAGAATGAACATGCTTGCGTGTATATATGAATCATGCCATACATCACGCCATACATCATGCCATTCAGTCTGTTCTGGAAAATTTTAATTTTATTCATTTACTAACTTAGGTAACCCTTCACTTTTTTGTCTCCTTTGAGCTTCACCTCTATACTTCCACAAATCTCCTCTTGAATTACACTATAATTCCACAATTTTTCTCTTTAGTAAATCCAATAATTAATATGTAGGTCTCATTGTACTGCATTTGTCAGTAGCATTTGACAACAGTCAATTATTCTTCCTTCTTTAATCATTTGGCTTCCAGAACAGCACTGGTAATTTTCTATGATTACTCTCTGTATTGTTTTCCCATTGCTGTGTCATAAGTTGCCACAGATTTTGTGGCTTAAAATAATACTCATTTGTTATCTTACAGTTTCTGCTGGCCAAAAATCTGGCACAGGGTCTCACAAGGGTAAAAACAAAGTGTTGGCAGGGGTATTTTCTCATCTAGAGGCTTACCTGGAAAAGAATTCACTTTGAGGTTCATTCATATTGTTGTCAGAACTCATTTCTTGCAGCTTTAAGACTGAGGCCTCTGTTGTTTTCCTGGCTATTAGATCGGGGTCACTCCCACTCCTAAGGTTGTTTTCAGGTCCTTGCTACATGGCCCTCTCAAAACCCTCTCAAAACATGGCTGTTGGATTCTTCAAGCCCAGGAAGAGAATATTTTACATTTTAGTGGGGTGCAGTGGCTCACCTGTAATCCCAGCACTTTGGGAAGCTAAGGCGGGTGGATCACTTGAGTCCAGGAGTTTGAGAGCAGCCTAGATAACATGGTGAAACTCTGTCTCTGTGAAAAAATTATTAAAAATTAGCCAGGCATGTTGATGTGCATCCATAGTCCCAGCTACTCAGGAGGCTGAGGTGGGAGAATCACCTGAGCCCAGGAGGTCAAGGCTGCAGTGAGCAGTGACCATGCTACTGTACTCCAGCCTGAGTGATAGAGCAAGACCCTTTCTCAATAAAATAAAACAAAGTAAAATAATAAAATACCTTGCTGGATTAGGTCATGCCCATACAGAATAAGCTCCTTTTTTAGTAATTTAAATCTACCGATTAGGGATCTTAATTACATCTGCTGAATCCCTTCACCTTTGCCATAAGATATAACCTAATCATGGGAGGAAGATCTAACTATATTATTAAGTCCCACCTACAGTCAAGGGGAGGGGATTATTTGGGGTTTATACACAAGGAGACAGGAATTTAAGAATTCTGTCTGCTGTATTCTTCTGTCATCTCTATAATGTCTTGGTCCTCCAGGGCCGCAAGGCTCAGTCTTTGGTTCTCCTTTCTCCTCTAACTTTGCTTTCTCCCTAGATGATCATATCATTCTCACCTATTGAAGTACTATTTAATGCTGATGAATACCAAACTTATAACCCCAGTCCATATTTCTTCCTTTATGTCAGACTCAAGTATCCAACTATGTATTTGATTTGGACATATATTAGACATCTCCATATTTGCAAATCTCAGATGGACCTTTATCCCTCTCTACAATCCACTTGCTTTGTGGTCTCCCCTTTAGTTTGTTATTTTTCACAAATCCTATCAAATTACACTGCTAGGCCTCTTTCCATCTTTATAAAGGCAGTATCTTTTAATCCTCCTCCCTCAAGTTATTCTTCTCCACCTGCCTTACAGACTTCCAACCCAAGGTCAATCTTTTTATCTCTTTGTACTATCTTTTACCAAGTGAGTGAAACAGTGATAGAGAACAAAACATAGGCATGCATTTTTTTGGTGCCACTTTGTGCCACTACAAGTAAATGGTCTCCAACTCCAAGGGGGCCTCCGTGCTTTTGAGGAATAAATTTACTTGTCTACTGTCTTTGTATCTTTCTGATATAACTGCCTTTAAACATTTATCATTCTTTTAACTTTTGTGCATCAATGAGAGTTCCCCACAAGCAGGAGGTACTGGTGCCTCCTACCTAATATCTAATGCCTATACTCATGAATACTCATTCCGCTGTCTTCCTGTGATCTCAGATAAGTCATTCTTCAAATGTCCCCATTTTCTTTATATTTTTAATGCTTTCCTTTCCAGTGGCTCTTTCCCTTAGGTGATAAATATGTACAAATCTATTGCATCTAAAAACAAACTAAAAAAAAATGCCTTCTTTGTCCTTGGGTACCTCTCTGCTACCTTGATTTTCTTGTACACTATTCAATCAATCATCTTGACAGAATGCTCTTATTTACCCTTTTATTTTCTGACCTGTTTACTGCATGACTCTCGGGCTTCTGCTCCTAAAATACCATTAAACTGCTCTCTCTCAAAAGTTACTAATAACTGCTAAATTGCAAAACCCATAGACATTTTTCAGGTCTCTTCTATTGCCATCTGACTGTATCTGTCACTTCTGTCTTCTTGAAACAAGGGAATTATTGGGCTGTAGTTCCACTTCTACCTCTCAGATTGCTTTTAATTTCCTTAGACATTCATTTCTCATTCTGTGTCCCTTAGTTTCTTATTTCTTTATTAAAACATCTGGTTATTTCTTCATCTAATCCCACAACTTTAACTATGTCAAATAGATTGGTGACCCTGCTATATAAATTTATTTTTTAGGTCTGGCTTCTAGATCCAGATCCTTATTCCTAATCTAGACATTAGACAGACCCCCAAAAACTTAGACTCCTTCATGATTCTCTTTTTCCCCCGACAACATACTTGTCCTTCTGTAATGTTAGTCTTGGCTTATGTATCCAGTCGCAAAACCAAAAACTTGTTGGTAACCATTTCATTTTTTAATTTATTGACTCACCAAGTATTTTTGGGTGTTAATTGTACACTATGCATGCACTGTGCGAAAGGCTGGCAGGATATTAATGAAATGAAGAGATGCAGTTTTTAATTTTTGGTTTGTTTACCAAACTTTTACTTTATATTCTAGTGGGAGAGGCAAAAACAGGATAACCTGCAAATTAATAATTGCATGTTTGGTAATTTTTCTGAAGAAAATAAACTTTAGACTCGGTCAGCGAATAATGGTGACAAGGTTGCCCTAGAAAAAGTGATAAGGAACAGCCTTTCTGGGATGGTGAATATGAAGAGTATGGTAAGATCTTTCTTTCTTTCTTTTTTCTTTTTTTTTCTGAGACAGAGTCTTGCTCTGTCGCCAAGGCTGAAGTGCAGTGGCGCAATCTTGGCTCACTGCAACCTCCGCCTCCCAGGTTCAAGCAATTCTCTTGCCTCAGCCTCCCAAGTAGCTGGGATTACAGGTGCCCGCCACCACGCCTGGCTAATTTTTGTATTTTTAGTACAAATATTAGTTTCACCAGGACAGCTTGTGCAAAGGCCATGAGGCATAAAACTATTTAGCCAGTTTTATGACCTGATGAGTCCAAAGAAGGAGGTTATAATTAGAAGTAATCAATCATATGTCTACCAAAGAAATTGTCCAAACTAACTCCTGCCTGCCCTTCATGCCTTTTAAATTTATTTTATTTTATTTTTGTGAGGGTGGGATGTGGCTTCTGTATTCTGCACTGGGAAGACCTCACCTAAGACATCGTGTTCTCTTCTGGAAAGCTCACCTTTGGAGGCCTTTTAATCAAACTGAAGAATGTTGAAGGGCAAGGAATGAGAATATTTCTGGGTCATTGTAGATCACATGAGAAGGTACCTGAGGGAGCTGAGAATGTTTCTTCTGGAGAAGGAAAGAATCAGGAACTTGATAGCTGTTTTTGATTATTTTTAAGGACTCATGTGTAGTAAGGTTTGGATTGATTGGGTTTGGATTGATTTTGAGAGGTTCTGGAGGAGAGAACTAGGATAAAAAGTGGAAATAATGGGAGGGAAAATTTAACTTAACATAAAATAATTTCCAACCATTAAAGAACATCTCAAAATGAATCCGGCTACTTTAGAGAATAAATTCCTCAATCCTGTATATGCTTAATAATAGGCTAGAGAGACACTCATAAAAAATTAAGCTAGATTACCTTTTAAAGGATAAACTTCCTTTTACATTCATGTTTTATTTTATTTTTATCATATTATTCTTAAAAATAAATTTTAAGTTTTATTTTAGAATCATCAGTTACTTGGAAGTATTTATTACATAAGTATATCGTGTGACACTGAGGTTTGGAGCATGATTGATTGCGTCATCCAGGTGCTGAGCACAGTACCCAAGAATTAGGTGGTGTTTTTGTTTGTTCGTTTTTGTTTTCTTTTCTGAGACAGAGGCACGCTATGTCGCACAGGCTGGAGTGCAGTGGCATGATCTCGACTCACTGCAATCTCCCCCTCCTGGGATAAAGAAATTATCCTATCCTGCCCCAGCCTCCTGAGTAGCTGGGATTACAGGTGCTTGCTACCATGCCTGGCAAATTTTTGTAATTTTAGAAGAGATGGGGTTTCACCATGTTGGCCAGGCTGGTCTCGAACGCCTGACCTCAGGTTATGTGCCCGCTTCAGCCTCCTAAAGTGCTGGGTTTACAGGCATGAGCCACTGTACCCAGCCAAGAATTATTTTTTTAACCTTTGTCCCCACACTTTGTCTCCCTCTAGTAGTCCCCAGTATTTATTATTGCCATCTTTATGCCCATGAGTACCCAATTTTTAGCTTCTACTTACAATAAGTGAGAACATGTGATATTTGCTTTTCTGTTTCTGCCTTAATTTGCTTAGGATAATGCCACGCCTTAAATTTGTTCCCAAAGAAATAATAAATATTTTAGATGATGGATATGCTAATTACCATAATCTGAGTTTTACAAGTTTAAGATTTTTTTTACTGTTACTTCACAGTTTAACTCCATTTTTATTAAGGAATATATTCTATATGATTTCAGTCCTTCTGAATTTGACATCTTTTATGCCTCAGCAGGTCGACTATCTTGGTAAATATTCCATGTATCTTTAGAATACATGGAATTCCATCTGTAGATGTTTATTCCATTTGTAGATGTCCATATGTCCATTATGTCCAAATGTCCATTATGTCTACTTATTTGATAGTGTTTGTGTCAGATGAAAAAGAATATCTTAGATCCTTTGTAAAGGTTCTACCCATAGCAAGGAGTGTGGTTAGCTGTCAGCCTCTAGCTGCTAGCTCCATTAGGGTCTACCTCAGGTTTTGAGTTGAGGTTACTTTCTTCTTGCCAATGCCTGAACCCAACATGACGCTCTTCTAAAAGCAAATCTTTGTTCCAGAGCTTCCCATGGCGTTGGCCAATACTTTGTGAGATCTTATATCACCATCTGATGAGTTCTTCTCTGTAAGCCTTTCTCCTTTCCTTTCTTCTTTTTTTTTTATTATACTGTAAGTTTTAGGGTACATGTGCACAACGTGCAGGTTCGTTACATATGCATACATGTGCTATATTGGTGTGCTGCACCCATTAACTCATCATTTAACATTAGGTATATCTCCTAATGCTATCCTTCCCCCCTCCCGCCACCCCACAACAGGCCCTGGTGTGTGATGTTCCCCTTCCTTTGTCCATGTGTTCTCATTGTTCAATTTCCACCTGTGAGTGAGAACATGCGGTGTTTGGTTTTTTTCTAAGACGTTACTTGTCAATGCAACTTCTGTAAATCTAATGTTATCTCAATGTCTGATTGCTGGAGAACCTGACTAGCATAGTTGGCATGAGGAGTGGTTTGATAATGCAAGCAGTGCTCAATTAGCAAGTCATTGAAAACTAAGCATGAGAGGCAGAGTGCTTTGGCAGCTTACAAAGAAGCCCTTATCTCATGCGGTAGATTAGCAGAAAAAGCTGAAGACCAAACCCTTGTCTAAGAGTCAGAGCAGGTGAACTTTCGACATAGTTGAATGCACAGATGTAGTTGTGAGATGTCAAAGTCAGGGACCTAGCTGGAGGACCTGGAACCGTACCCCAAGGATAGTGTTATCTGGGTGAATTTATCCCTCCTCCAATTTGATTCCTCAGACTTCTTTGAATCTTCTGAGCTTTCAGAAGTACTTTTCTCCCATCCCAGAAGGTGCTAACACTATCCTTGTGCAGAAAGTAATATAGAGGGACAGAGAGGGAGGGAGAATATGAGTACCAGTTATTTTGACTATGGGGGAATAGCTGGTCTGATTCAGTTACACCATTCTTTCTGGAAGTAAAACTTTTTCCTTTAATTTTTTAAATAGACTTTATTTTTTACATCAGTTTGAGGTTCACAGCAAAACTGAGTGGAAGATACATGAATTTCCTATATATCCCCTGCACCCACATGTACACAACCTCCCCTACCATGAAAATCCTGCCCCAGAGTGGTACATTTCTTACAATCAATGAATCTATATTGACATCATTATCAAAGTCCATGGTTTATATGACTCTTGGTGTTACACATTCTATGGGTTTTGATAAGCTGATAATGACATATATACAGCATTAGTACCATACAGAGTAGTTTCACTGCCCTGAAAATCGTCTGTGCTCCACCTATTCTTCTTCCTTACCCCAACCACTGGCAAACACTGATCATTTCACTGTCTCTATAAGTTTTAACTTTTCCAGACTGTCATTTAGTTGGAATCATACCATATGCAGTCTTTTCAGACTGGCTTCTTTCCCTTAGTAATGTGCATTTATGGTTCCTCCCTAAGTAGTCTTTTCATCGCTTAATACCTTATTCAATTTTTAGTGCTGAATAAGATTCCATTGTCTGGATCCTCATTTCTTTTGAAATGTGAGCATGATATAGCTTTCTCAATCTATTACTTTTAATATATATGTATCTTTATATTTAAAGTGTGCTTCTTGTAAACAACATATGGTTAGGTCTTTTTTTTTATTCATTCGGACAATCTGTCTTTTAATTGGTATATTCAGACCACTGATGTTTAAAGTGATTATTGACATACTTGGAATAAGATCTACTGTATTCGCTAGTGTTTTCTATTTGTTACCCTTGTCCTTTATTCACAGTTTTGAATTCTACTTTTTCTTCCCTTTATGCTTTTAATTGAGCATTTTATTTAATACCATTTTATCTCCTTTCTTAGCATAACAGTTTTACTTTTTTTCCTATTTTTAAGTGGTTGCCCTAGAGTTAGCAATATAGATTTACAATTCATTAAAATCGACTCTCAGATAACACTATGCTGCTTTAGTACTGTGAGTATTTTATAGTAATAAAATAACTCCCATTACCTGAATTATTGCTGTCATTTATTTTATTTATACAAATAAACTGGTTACAAATTTCCTCAAATTTTGTTTTCTGAAGAAGTGTTTATTTCTCTTTCACTTTTGAAGGATAATTTCTTAGGACATGGAATTCTAGGTTGCTGGGATTTTTTTTCTCTTAACACATTAAATATTTTACTTTATTCTCTTTTTGCTTGCATGGTTTCTGAGAAGTAATTGGATATGATTCTTATTTTTGCTCCTATTTAATAAGGTGTTTTGTTTTCTCTGGTTTCTTTCAAGGTCTTTTGTCTTTAATATTCTGAGTTTAAGTATAATATGGCTGGGGTTTTTTTATTTTTCCATTTATCCTGTTTAGTGTTCTCTGAACTTCTTGGATCTGTGCTTTGGTGTCTGCCTTTAATTTGGGGGGAATTTTCATCCATTATTGCTTCAAGTATTTCTTCTTTTCTCTCCCTTGTTTTCTTCTCTTTCTTCTTCGTGTGCATATGTTACACTTTTTGTAGTTCTTCCACAGTTCTTAAATACTGTTTGGGTTCTTTTTTCAGCCTTTTTTCTCTTTGCTCTTTAGTGTTTGAAATTTTCATTGAGTATTCTCAAGTTCAGAAATTCTTTCCTCAGCTATATTCAGTCTAATAGTAAACCTATCAAAGGCATTCTTCGTTTCTATTAGTGTGTTTTTGATCTCTAGCATTTCTTTTTTATTCTTTCTTAGAACTTCTGCTGACATTGTTCATCTGTTATGATGTGTTATCTCCTTTATCCAATAGAGCCCTTACCATAATAGTCATAGTTGTTTGAAATTTCTGGTCTGGTAGTTCCATCATCTCTGCCATATGAGTTTGGTTCTTATTCTATCTCTTTAAGCTATGTTTGTGACTTTTAGTATGCCTTGTAATTTTTTCCTGATAGCTGGACATGATGTACTGGGTAACAAAACCATGCTAAATAGGCCTTTAGGAATGAGGTGGTAAGGTGTGAGAGGAGGGAAAGTGTCCTGTAGTTGCCTGATTAGGTCTCAGTGTTTTAATGAGCTTATGCCTCTGGACTGTTAACCTCACACGTGTTTCTCACTTACCCATGGATTCCACCCATCCCTGGCCCTAGGTGGGACAGAATAGCTAGACTGGACAGGGGTTGGGTATTTTTCTTCTTCTATGTGGAAAGCTAGAGAAGGCTAGTGTTGGGTATTTCCTTTCCCCCAGTTGAGTTAGGCCCCCCAAAAAAACAGTAGTCTAGGCTCTGAGAAAACAGTTTGTTCTGAGGGCAGGCCTTATCAATAGCAGAATACTTTGGTAAATTTCAAAATGATTACTTTTTTTCTTCCCCTTGCAAGAAGCATGAAGGGATTTTTAAATTCTCTTCATTCTTTTTCATTTCTCTTCTCCTCTTTCACTGTCAAAACCTGGTTTAGCTCCAGGAGCTAAAGCTCACAAAAGTGTAGGAGTACTCCTTTAACTGGGTTTCCCTGGACTTTCTGACTCTTGAAATAATCTATACCGAGCCTCTAGTAATTTATTGATTACAGCCCAGGGTTTTGTTACCCAGCTCTGGTCCCCATGGAGGTTTCAGCTTGTGGGTCTTTGCTCTGGTGAGTTGTGATTCTCTGTATTCCCACCTGTCTCTCCAATTTGGAAACCAGTGATTTTCCCTGTGACCTTACTTCTCTGACAGATCTAAGAAGAGTTGTTGATTTTTCAGTTGGTTCAGATTTTTTTTTTTTTTTTTTTAAGACGGAGCCTCGCTCTGTCACCCAGGCGGGGGGAGTGCAGTGGCGCCATCTCGGCTCACTGCAAGCTCCACCTCCCGGGTTCACGCCATTCTCCTTCCTCAGCCTCCCAAGTAGCTGGGACTACAGGTGCCTGCCACAACGCCCGGCTAATTTTTTATATTTTTAGTAGAGATGGGGTTTCACCGTGTTAGCCAGGATGGTATCAGTCTCCTGAACTTGTGATCCGCCCATCTCGGCCTGTCAAAGTGCTGGGATTAGAGGCGTGAGCCACCGCGCCAGTTGGTTCAGCTTTTTACTTGCTGGTAGGAATGAGTGACAGCTTCTAAACTCCCCACCTACCAGACTGTAAATTGGAAGTTTGTCCTTAAAATGTCAATTCTAGCTTTTAATACATTATTACTACCACATATCTTTTGAGAATAAGCTGTCTACTAGTTCATTAACTAAGCTATTTTTTATTGTTCAGTCTACATTTTAAATGTTAAATTTGAAGTCTTCTTTATTTATAACAATGCAGTGTTCTCTCCCAAATCTTGTTTTCTATAGGCTCTTGTTCCCAGTTTTTCTTTTTCTTTTCTTTAGATGTTTAAAATAGTCTGATAATTCTGATATTTGCATTCTTTGAGGGTCATCTGTAACTTTTTATGTGGTTTCTTTTGTGATTTTTGACTCAAAACTGCTCATTTCCTTGGAACTTTGTATGTGGAAAGTTTTTGTTTCCTGAATTGATGTTGCACATCCCTAGAGATGATTTTACTTTATTCTATCTGTCATCAGGGAGCACTGCAAACCTTACCATACTTTAAATTAAAATTTCTGCTCAAGTTTTACTCCTCAACATGTGGGTAGCATAAATTCAAGCAAAAATCCATGTGACACTCAGTTCATGGTTACAAATTCTCATGGGAGATTTTCTTTTCTTTCATCCAGTTCCAGGTTTAAAATGGATAAATATTTTTGCTGTCCCTTCTTTATAATGGGTTTGTTTTTCATTCATTCTTTCACTTAATGTAGGGCACTTTGGGGTACCAGATTTCTCAGGCATATTTTATTAAACTACCCATGTTACATTAAAAACTTCTGTTCTTTGCAGCATATGCGGTCCTAGGGGAACGGGAAACTTTTGTCTCCCAAAATTTGGCAGAAGTTTTCAGAATAAAAGCTGAATTTCACACACTTCATTTGCTTGTCAGCTTCTGTTTACATTTTATTTTAGCTCTCTGTGGTTTCTTCACTGTCTCTACAGCTTGATGATGTATTCATATATATTTAATTTTTCCCCACTTATGTGTATATGTTCCTCATCAGGAGGATTATTTTATAAAAGAATTATTTTTTTCTTTGTTTCAGCTAACAAAATTTGTGTTATAGATTTATTTTTCATACCTATCTCTATTTACAGATAGTAAATTGCATTTTATTTTTATCCTATTAAATGTACGTATTCAATCATGTAAATCAGAATGTTATATGTATTTAGTAAAATTGTTCTTCAGATAAGTTTAATCAATGGTTTAATGTATCACCTATTAATTAATTTCATTACATTGTTTATGACCTGCTTATTTGGTGTAGTGAATATTAATTGAAAACATTTACATCCATATTAAAACAGAATTACAATGTTCCTGAAAAGGCATTTTCCTGAGAAGAACTGCAACAGATTTTCATGATATCAGGAAGGCTTTGTGCTCCTGTAAGAAAATTTGGCTGTAAGTTTCTATCAGGATTCTACAAAGTAATTTTTATATGTCGCTGTGAAAATGTCATCTAATGTGCTGTGTTGTGGTGATGTTTATTTAGTTTGCCCTGTTAGTCTCTTCTTTCTTATTCCTAAATAGAGTTTATTGCTGAAGTTATTTCTTTATGGAAATTTATGGTACACTTGCCAGTGCTTTGTTCTGTCAGGACGCTGGAGTGCAATTCAGTAAGTAATGTACCTATGAGCACTCTCAAGGTCTCACTGGAGCAATGCTATATCTGAGGGGATCTGATTTACAATCAAAGAGGTAGCCAGGCAGAATGTTGCTGATGAAAAGTTCAAAACTCTAAATAATATATAAAATAAAAATAAAATAGAATATATCTCATTGCATCTATTTATGAGAACTTTTTTTTTGAGTTAAATCTACAAGAGTAAGCCTACTTTAATTTCTTAGAGAAAAGTTACTAAATAAGTCTAGGTGGTTATGAAAACTTTAAAATATATCATACTTTCTTCTTAGAAAAAATAAAACAAATGTACTTTGGAAGATACATAAAATAACTTTTCATAGGAATTTGAAATAGAGATTTGGAGAAGTAGTTTCAAGACCCCTGGTTTTAAGAGTGTTTTCTGCCATTAAATATGTGTTCTAATTTGAAATAATCCTACAATTAAGAGATGGCTTTAAGGTAAGGAAAATAATATTTCGTCATATCTATAAAATATAAGTTCCTTATACTTTTATTTAGTGTATATTGTAGAAAATAAACTTTTCTAATAGCTCATTAAAAGGACATTTTCTCTCAACATGGCAGTCATAATTCTCAAAAGTCTGAACGTATCTTAGACTATAATGAATATTTTGTTTAGAAATAAAGGCACCTTTAGTTACTGAACTTCTGTTAAGCAGAAAATTAGAAAAAAAATGAAAAAGAATTAGGATCAAAGCTATATTTCACATATGTAGCTGGGGTTGATTAGTGTTTTGTGAGCAATAAGGATTTTATCCAACGATAATGTAGACTAGTAGGTGTGAATATATTTTTGTCATTAAAACCGGCTTGGCAGACTTTTGATTTATGATATGATGATGAATCCGTATGTGTTAACACCTCCCTTTCCTTATATTCACCCTTGTAAGTGTCCCAAAGTGAGAGAGAGGAAGGTGACAAGCTCTCTTTTTTTAGAGATAGGTCGTCTTACCTTGTAGCCTAGGTTGAAGTTAAGTGGCAAAATCATAGCTCACCGTAGCCTCAAACTCCTGGGCTTAAGCAATCCTCCTCCCTTAGCCTCTGAAGTAGCTGGGACTACCTACAGATGCATGCCACCATACCCACTAATTATTACTTTTTATTTTTTGTAGAAACCAGGTCTCTCTATATTGCCCAGGCTGGTCTCAAACTGATGGTCTCAGGCAATCTTGTCTTAGCCTTCCAAAGGGCTGGGATTATAGGTGTGAGTCACCACACCCAGCTGGCTCTCATAACCTGGGATTAAAATAGCAAAATACAAAAAAATGCACAAACAAACAAAACTTCTAGGCCTACAAACAGTATAAGAGTCACTGGGGAAGAAATAGCAGTCAAAAAAGGAAGAGAACTACAGATCACGGATAGGTAGACTGGGGGGTTATGGTTTTTGTTTCATTTATAAAATGATGGTTCATTGCTATTCTCTGGTCGCTATGAAAAAGTCCAAACCCTAGCAAAAAAGGGAGTTGCCCACAGAAAGAACCCCAGATATCTGTGGAGAGTTAACTTCAAGGATTCATCTGAATATTATCACTGCATACATTAGAGAAAAGAGCCCCAGCCTGGTCAAAAAAAAAAAAAAATTCTGAAACAACTAAAAGGGTCAGTGCCCGGTACTCACACAGGGGTGGGAATAATGCCTATTCACAACAGTTAGACCGAATAGCTCATAATTCATAAGGCATTGGGTAGTCTATGGAGAGTATCTTGTGTCAGTGGTGAGTAATAATTAACCCTACACTGAGCACCACTCCAGACCCACTAAAAATCATGAAAGCAACACCCAAGAGTATCAGACAGTTTCTGAGTAATTTAAAATGAATTTCAGAAAAAAACCCTCAAGAATACTTATAAGAATTTTTGAAATCCAGTAACTATCAAGGTAAAATTCGTAATGTCTTGTATCCATTCAGTGATGACTAGGCATGAAAAATGAAACCAGAAAACAAGACCAATATGAGGATACTAATCAATTGACTCAGAATTTGTATAGTTGTTAGAATTAGCAGACACCTACATTAAAACTTAATGTAAAACTTTTCATGGGTTCTGAAGTTACACTGAAACCATAAGATACCATTTCACACTGTTTTGAATATCTAAAATTAAAAGGACTGATAATGCCGTGTGTTGGGAAAAATGTGGAGGAAGGGTAATTCTCATCCTTTCTTATTAGAGATACAAAATATCACAAAACCTAAAGATTTTATGATTGTTTATAACACTGAATATACACCTACCCTATGACCCAGGAATTCCTACTTCTAGGTACTTCTCTAAAAGAAGTGAAATCACATTTCTGCGAAAAGCCTTGTGTAACAATTTACATGGTAGATGTGTTAATCATATTCAAAACCTGGAAATAGGTCAGGTGCATCAGCAAGAAAAGGAATATGCAAACTGGATAAAATAGAAATGATGATACAGTAAAATGCAATCTTAAAGTGGAATAGAATTCACAGATTAAAAGGAGGAACTACTAATACAAACACAACACAGAAGAATATCACAGATATTATACTGACTGGAAGAAACAAGAAGCAAAAAAATATATAATGCATTATTTGATTCTATAAAGTTCTACAACAGGCAAATAATGGAAAGCAGAACAGTAGATGATTTGGGGGCAGGGGTGGGATTGACATGATATGGTCATGATTTAGCTTTCTAGGGTGATAGAAATGTTCTATATCTTCATACGGGTAAGAGTTACATGTCCACAAAACAACCATACATATTTTTGAGGACTACATACAAACAAAAATATGTATTCAACACTTTACATTCCTGGGGTAAATGCCCCAATTAAAAGACATAGACTGGCAAATTGGATAAACAGTCAGGAACCATTGGTGTGCTGTATTGAGGAGACTCATCTCATGTGCAAAGATACACATAGGCTGAAGATAAAAAGAGGGAGGAAAATTTATCAAGCAAATGGAAAGCAGAAAAAAGCAAGGGTTGCAAACTTAGCCTCTGACAATACAGACTTTAAACCAACAAAGATCAAACAAGACAAAGAAGGGATTACATAATGGTAATGGGATCAATTCAACAAGAAGAGCTAACTAGAGCTAACTATCCTAAATATATATGCACCCAATACAGGAGCACTAGATTCATAAAACAAGTTATTAGAAACCTACAAAGAGACTTAGACTCCCACACAATAATAGTGTGAGACTTTAACAACCCACTGTCAATATTAGACAGATAAAAATTAGATAGAAAATTAACAAGGATATTTAAGACTTGAACTCAGCTCTGGAACTGGTGGACCTAATAGATATCTACAGAACTCTACCTCCAAACAACAGAATATACATTCTTCTTGGTTCTGCATGGTGCTTATTCTAAAATCAACCACATAGTTGGGAGTAAAACCCTCCTCAGCAAATGCAAAAGAAATGAAATCTTAACAAACAGTCTCTCAGACCACAGTGCAATCAAATTAGAACTCAAGATTAAAAAACTCACTCAAAACCACACAACTACATGGAAATTGAACAACCTGCTCCTGAATGACTCTTGGGTAAATAATGAAATTAAGACAGAAATCAAGAAGTTTTTTGAAACCAGTGAGAACAAAGAGATAATGTACCAGAATCTCTGGAATGCAGCTAAAGCAGTATTAAGAGGGAAATTTATAGCACTAAAGGCCCACATCAGAAAGCTAGAAAGATCTCAAATTGACACCCTAATGTCACAATGAAAAGAACTAGAGAAGCAGGAGCAAACCAATCCAAAAGCTAGCAGAAGATAAGAAATAAGAAGAAAGGAGAAGAATCAAATAGACACAGTAAGAAAATGACAGAAGGGATATCACCGCTGACCACACAGAAATACAAACTTCCCTCAGAGAATACTATAAACACCTCTATGCAAATAAACTTGAAAATCTAGAAGAAATGGATAAATTCCTAGACACATACACACTCCCAAGACTAAACCAGCATGAAGACAAATCCCTGAATAGACCAACAATAATAAATAGCCTACCAACCAAAAAAAAAGCCCAGAACCAGATGGATTCACAGCTGAATTCTACTGGACGTTACAAAAAGGAGCTGGTACCATTCCTTCACAAACTATTCCAAACATTTGAAAGGGACAAAATCAGCATCATCCTGATACCAAAACCTGGAAGAGACACAACAAAAAAAGGAAACTTCAGGCCAATACCCCTGATGAACATTGATGTGAAAATCCTCAATAAAATACTGGCAAATCAAATCCAGCAGCACATCCAAAAGTTTATCCACCACGATGAAATCAGCCTCATTTCTGGGATGCAAGGCTGGTTCAACATATGCAAATCAATAAATAAAATCAATCATATAAACATAACCAAGACAAAAACCTCATGGTTATCTCGTTAGATGCAGAAAAGGCCTTTGATAAAATTCAACATTCCTTCATGTTAAAAACTTTCAGTAAACTAGGTATTGATGAAACATATCTCAAAATAATAAGCATTATTTATGACAAACCCACAGCTAATATACTGAATGGCCAAAAGCTGGAAGCATTCCTTTTGAAAACTGGCACAAGACAAGGATGCCCTCTCACCACTCCTATTCAACATAGTATTGGAATTTCTAGTCAGGGCAATCAAGTAAGAGAAAGCAATAAAGGGTATTCACACACACAAAAAAAGAGGAAGTCAAAATATCTCTGTTTGCAGATGACATGATACTATATTTAGAAAATCCATCATCTCAGCTCCAAAACTCCTTAAGCTAATAAGCAACTTCAGCAAATTCTCAGGATACAAAATCAATGTGCAAAAATCACAAGCCTTCCTATAAACCAACAATAGACAAGCAAAGAGCCAAATCATGAATTAACTTCCATTCACAATTGCTACAAGGAGAATAAAATACCTAGGAATACAGCTAACAAGGGACATGAATGACCACTTCAAGAAGAACTACAAACCACTTCCCAAGGAAGTAAGAGAGGACATAAACAAATAGAAAAACATTCCATGCTTATGGATAGGAAGAATCAGTATCATGAAAATGGCAGTACTGTCCAAAGTAATTTATAGATTCATGGCTCTTCCCATCAAACTAATGTGGACATTCTTCACAGAATTAGAAAAAAAAAAAACTACTTTAAACTTCATATGGATCCAAAAAGGCCCGCATAACCAAGACAATCCCAAGCAAAAAGAACAAAGCTGGAGGCATCACACTGCCTGACTTCAAACTACACTACAAGGCTAGAGTAACCAAAACAGCAATGGAACAGAACAGAGACCTCAGAAGTAAGACCACACATCTACAACCATCTGATCTTTGACAAATCTGACAAAAATAAGCAATGGGGAAAGGATTTCCTATTTAATGAATGGTGCTGGGAAAACTGGCTAGCCATATGCAGAAAACGGAAACTGGACCCCTTTCTTACACCTTATACAAAAATTAACTCAAGATGGATTAAAGGCTTAATTGTAAAACCCAAAATTATAAAAACCCTAGAAGAAAACCTAGGCAATACTATTCAGGACATAGGCATGGGCAAATATTTTTTGATGAATTCACCAAAGGCAATTACAACAAAAGCTAAAATTGATAAATGGAATCTAATTAAACTAAAGAGCTTCTGCAAAGCAGAAGAAACTAACATCAGAGTGAACAGGCAGCCTACTGAATGGGAGAAAATTTTTGCAATCTACCTATCTGACAAAAGTCCAATATCCAGAATTTACAAGAAAAAACAACCCCATCAAAAAGTGGGCAAATGATATGAACAGACACTTCTCAAAAGAAGACATCTATGTGGCCAACAGACATATGAAAAAATGCTCATCATCACTGGTCATTAGAGAAATGCAAATCAAAACCACAATGAGATACCATCTCATGCCAGTGAATGGCGGTTACTAAAAAGTCAAGAAACAACAGATGCTGGAGAGGCTGCGGAGAAGTAGGAACGCTTTTACACCGTCGTGGGAATGCAAATTAGTTCAACCATTGTGGAAGACAGTGTGGAGATTCCTTAAGGATCTAGAACCAGAAATACCATTTGACCCAGCAATCCCATTACTGGGGATATACCCAAAGGAATACAAATAATTCTCTTATAAAGACACATGCACACATATGTTTACTGCAGCACTATTCACCATAGCAAAGACATGGAACCACCCCAAATGGCCATCATTGATAGACTGGATAAAGAAAATGTGGTGCAGGTACACCATGGAATACTATGCAGCCATAAAAAGAATGAGATCATGTCCTTTGCAGGGTCATAGATGAAGCTGGAAGCCATCAGCCCCAGCAAACTAACACAGGAACAGCAAACCAAACACTGCATGTTCTCACTCATAAGTGGGAGTAGTTGAACGTTGAGAACATATGGACACAGGGAGGGGAACAACACACATGAGGGCCTGTTGGAGGTTGGGGGTGCAAGAGGAGGGAGAGCATCAGGACAAATAGCTACTGCATGTGGGTCTTAAATTCTACGTGACAGGTAGACAGGTGCAGCAAGCCACCATGGCACACATATACCTATGTAACAAACCTGCATATTCTACACGTGTATCCTGGAACTTAAAGTAAAAAACACAAAACAAAAAACAAAAAAACACTGTACATTGGAAAATACATGGGTATGGGAATAAAGAGTAATAAATAATTATGTAAAAAATTACAGTGGCTTTGCTCAGATAATGATCACTATAAGCCCTGAAATTATTGCTATGAGCAACTCAACTCTTTGCCTACATCAATAAAGAAAAAATACAAATGTTTTGGAGTTAGAGGGCTTTATAAGTTCATCAAAGCACTTTCCTTTCATGCCGTGTAAATTGCTGCAAGTTGATTAGGTATCTGAAAAACATGTCATATGAACAATGCATATCTTACCTTAGCCAGGAAGAGCATTTTTTGTTTATACTCACATATACAGTAGGTTCATTTGTTCATATTGGTGATAAGTTAGAGAAAAATTAGCAAATAATTTGATTTAACATAGTGAATTGTCATTTCTAATTCTTAAAAATGTTAGCAATCAGTTTTGCAATTATATTTTTAATATATTCTCAACTGTCAATACTGTTTTGTAGAACTTCACATTCAGTATTTTATATGTCTAAAATAGTAGTTCAAACCATTTTTCAATCTACCTGTGTGTGGCCCTCCTTCCTATCATTTACCCCAGAGACCCTCTTACCTTTTCCCAGGAGTGTATCTGCCTCCTCTCTAACCAGTATTAATAGAAACAAACAGTGGGAAAAATTTAAAAAAAAAAAAGAATTCTGTAGTTCAGTGAGTCAGTCTGTTGCTAGCATAACTATTTAGCTTTTCCAAATATTGGCTTGCTTATCTTTGCCAGCCTATTAACTTTTCCTGGTAATTTTCGTAGCTTTGATTCTATCAATTTGCCCACTTCCTGACACTAGTTCTGAGCAATAAGCACTCTACCTGGCTCTTAATTGATCTTCATTTAAAGCATTTTTCTTACTGATAGAATTTCTAAGCCTGTGTTTACTTTCATTTCTCCCCTAATTGTGTCAAGTAGATCGGAATTATCTTTTAAAAGGGGTAAACGTAATATCATTGCGTTTCCTGATAGCTATTTCCACTGCACATTCTGCATCACTACTTCTGGATGAATGAGCTCTATTTTATGACTTAAATTTTAAAGGGGCCCTCTTGCTTTTGCTTCTGAAATGAACCAGGCAGCAAGATCTAGATCAACAAAATTAAAGATTTAAGAAATAATAGAACTAACAAAATTTTTATCTTCCTCTTGCAAAATCCCTGCCACACTGAATGTATATTGCAATGTAGGGGGCCCAGCTCCTACAGATTGTGATTTTTGTCCCCTAAAATATTGCCTCTAAGTCTGATATTATATTGGGAACACAGACTTCACTTATATGGAATAACTTCAAAATATTTCTGACAGTTATATTTTTCTCTTCATTTTTTCCCCCTAAGATTGTGTGACTGCAAAAATACCCTTTGAATTAGTTGGTCCAGAAACACTGAAGGTTTGTATAAACCTTCCACCCCGTCTCTTCTATCACATAGCAATAACTGATAAACTGGAAAATTTAAAGAAGACATAAAGGCTAAAATCCATGACAAACATCTCAGTGGACTAGTCTAAATGGAAGTGCAAAACAGTAAATGTGCAGTGAAGTGCAAAACCAACTGAGTTCTACATGACCGAATATAAGCATAGATCGCCAGGAATTCACCTCCTACAAAGAAAATTGGAACTAGTGTGTATTGACCCTTGCCAAAAAGTAGAGACCTTCTTGGCTATGAAAATAGTCCTGGTTACAGCTCCCACCAAAAAATGAAAACTTAAAAATAATGATAATTTTAAAAGCTGGGATCTGTTTTTTAGGGCCGAGGAAAGTTTGGCACTGAGTTACTTGAGATAATGGGAGAAAACTCAGACAACTCTGCAGCCACCACGGGTAACCCAGGAACTGAATAGTATGCCCGGTTAGGATTAGAGACTTGGGTTGTCTTATGTAGCAATAAACTGAAGCTATCAGTGGCATGCAAAGAAAACCCAAAGAAAGCAGAAAGGAAATAATAAGTACTAAAGGTAAAATCAATAATTTTAAAAAGAATATATAACCCAATAGAATCAAAGGTTAGTTCTCCAAAAAGACAAATAAAATGGATGAACTTTGGCATAAATACATAAAATAATACTAAATTATTAATTTAATATAGCATATATGTCTGTTTTGAAATATTAAATATAATACAAAATTTAAAACGAATAAAGAACAAAAGAGAAGAAACAAATTACTGATAGTAGAAATAAAAATAAGAACATAATCATAGATCCTACAGACATTAAAAAGACAATACATGATACCTAAAATTTATATGGAAAGGCAAGTGACATACCTAAGACAGTATTAAAAAGGAAGAAAAGAGTGGGAGCAAACATCCTGCTGGAATTGAAAAAATACCATAGAGCTGAAATAATCAAAACAGCCTCAAGTAATACTGGCAGAGGGATCAACACATAGATCAATGGAATAGCATAAAGAACACATAATAAGTGTCCCACACAAATATTGCCAAAATGATCATTTTTTTTGTTTTGCTTTTTTTTGTTTTTGTTTTTTTTAAATAGATGGGTCTTGCTTTATTGCCTAGGCTGGAGTGCAGTGGTGTGATCATACCTCACTACCATCTTAAACTCCTGGGCTCGGCCGGGCGTGGTGGCTCACGCCTGTAATCCCAGCAGTTTGGGAGGCCGAGGCGGGTGGATCACGAGGTCAGGAGTTCAAGACTAGCCTGGCCAAGATGCTGAAACCCCACCTCTACTAAAAATACAAAAAAAAAATAGCTGGGCATGGTGGCGGGCGCCTGTAATCCCAGCCACTCAGGAGGCTGAGACAGAGAATTGCTTGAACCCGGGAGGCAGAGGTTGCAGTGAGCCGAGATTGCGCCAGTACACTCCAGCCTGGGCAATAGAACAAGACTCACCTAACAACAGCAAAAAAAATTCCTGGGCTCAAGTGATCCTCCTGCCTTAGCCTCCTGAGTAGCTGGGACTACAGGTGTGTGCCGCTGTGCCCAGCTAATATTTTTTATGTTTTAAAATTTTTTGTAGAGACAAAGTTTCACCATTTTGCCCAGGCTGGACTTGAACTCCTGGGCTCAAGCAGCCTTCCTTTCTTGGCCTCCCAGAGTGCTAGGATTACAGGCACACCCAGGCCCAAATGATTTTTAGCAAAGATGCAAAAACAGTTGAATGAAAGGATAGCCTTTTCAACAATTGATGCTGGTCCAACTGGTCAACATGGGAAAAAAAAAAAAAAATCTTGACTTAAGAAATATAACTTATAACATTAACTTACAATGAATCATGGACTTATATGTAAAATGTAAAACTAAAACATTTTTAGAAGAGAGGAGAAAAGAGACTTTGAGACTTAGGGCTAGGCAGCTTTTAGAGTTGACACCAAAAGCATGATTTAAAAAAGAAAAAACTGATAAATTGGATATCATAAAAATTCAAGCTTTTTCTCTATAAAAGACCCTGGTAAGAGTATGAAAACACAAGCTACATACTCGGAGAAAATATTTACAAACCATATATCTGACAAGGGACTTGTATCTATAACATATAAAGAACTCTGAAAATTTAAGGGTAATAAACAAAACAATCCAATTAGAAAATATACAAAAGACATGAATAGGCAGTTCACCAAAAAGATATAAAAATGCCAAAAAAGCACATGAAACGATATTCCACATTACTAGCCACTAGGGAAATGGAAACTAAAGTAATGAGATATCACTACATACCTATTAGAATAGCTAAAATAACAAAAATTTAAAATAGTGATAACACCAAATACTGGTGAGGATGTGGAGAAACTAGATTACTCATAAATTGCTGGTAATCATATAAAATGGTACAGAATTCTAGAAAATAGTTTGGTAGTTTACTCTAAGAATAAACATAAACTTATCGTAATGCCCTGCCAATTACACTCTTAGGCATATATCTCAGAGAAACGGAAAATGATATTCACATAGAAAGCTGCATATAAACGTTCATAGCAGCTTTATTGATAATAGCTCAAAAACTAGAAAGAATTCAGATACCCTGTCATAGGTGAATGGTTATGCAAATTGTGATATTTCCATAAAACAGTGTATTACTTAGCAACAAAAGACACAAAATATTGATAACACTCAATAACTTAAATGTATCTTGGAATGAAAATAGCCAATCTAAAGAGATTACACAGCATATAATTCTACTTATCTAACTTTTGACAAGAAATTATAAAAATAGAGAAAAGATTAGTGGTCACCATAGTGAGAATTAGGGGAAAAAGAGATAGGTATGGCTCTAAATAAGTAGCATAAGGTAGCTTTGTGTCATGAAATAGTTCTGCAACCCCCATTGTGGTGATGGTGACACCAATCTATGTGACAAAGTTGTACACACACACACACAGGCACACACTCTCTCTCTCTTTCACTCTAAAATGAGTGCATGTAAAACTGGTAATATTTAAATAATCTCTGTGGATTGTATCTATGTTAATTTCTGGTTTTAATATTGTGCTATAGATATGCAAGATTTTACCATTGGGAGAAACTGCGTGAGAGTCAACGAGAATTCTGTGTACATTTTTTTTTGCAACTTCTTGTGAAACTATAATTATTTAAAGGAAAAATTTAACTCCCTCCCTTCCCCAAAAAGACAACCAACTGATTTTGAACGGCATCAATCAATACATTTGACAACTGAGATAAAACGGGCAAAGTTCTGAAAAAACTGAACTTTAAAATCATGCAAAAAAGCCAGTATAAGCCTGTGTTTTTGTAAAAATAAATTTAAGCTATTACTTATAAACTCTCTCAAATGAAATCCATATGGCATTGCAAGAGAATTCTATCAAACATATAAGCAACAACACATCTTCTAGAGAATAGAAAAGAAAAAAAAAGTTTCCAAATTAATTTTTGAGGCTACTATAACCTGATACTGAAACTTAAGTCGTTACAAGAAAGGAAAACGGCAGATCAAAATCTCTTATGATTATGCATACAAAAATCTAAAGGAATCTTAGAAAAATTAATTCAGCAATATATATAAAGTTTAATGCATCAAGACCAAGTTGGTTTTATTTTAGGAATTCAAAGTTTATTAAGAGGTGAAAATCATTGTAACTCCAAATTTCAACAGAAAATGGAGAAAAGTGTATAAGCATATCAATAGATAGAGAAAAATATATTTGGAAAATTTGACAATCATTCATAATAAAAATTCTTAGAAAGATAAATGAAGTAATCCTTCTAAAGAGTAGTTAAAAACAAACCTATAGCCAACTCCATACTTAGTGGTAAAATATTAATAGATTTCTCACTAAGGCTAAGAATAAAATTAGGACATCTGTTATCACTTCTTCTATTCAATAATGTATGGGATTTTCCAGCCACTGAGGGATAAGAAAACTTGTTAACCAATCAGGTATAAATATTAGAAAGCAAGAAATACAATCAATTTACAAAACAGATAACACAATAGTGTGTGTAGAAGATTCAAACTGCTAAACTATTAAAGAATTTCCAAACTTAAAAGTATTGAGTGATTTTAGAAAGTATGCTGGATGCACACTATATTTTATATACCATCAGTAAGCAAATAGAAAATAAAGTATACAAATAATATCATGTGAGGAACATAAAATACCAAATATCTATAAACAGAATAAAAATATTTGAGAGGTTGATGTTGAGAAATACAAATAAATTGCTGTTGAGAGGCTGAAGAAGATCTACTTAAATGGAATAATATACAATGTTCATGTAGTAAAAGCTTTGCTATTATAAAGTTGTCAGTTTCCTCCACAGTGATTTATATGTTCAATGCAACTTGCATAAAAGTTGCAACTACAAGTATAAAAACACTTGTGGTCATATCTTGTGGAAACTGACAAATAAATTCAAAAATCATGAGGAAATACAAGAGGTCAAGTGTATCTAAGGTGACTTTCAGGAAGAACAAAGCTAGAAGACTCACGGTGTCAGACATGACGTAGACATTAAGAACCATAGATATTAACATGCATGATGCTGGCAAAAAATAAATAGAATAAAGAGGCCAGAAACCAATATAAATAAATACAGTCTCCTGTTTTATAAGTGGCCATGATGAAAGACTGTCTTTTTGATAAACAAAGCTGAGTCAATTAGATACCTATCTATATGCAGACAAAAAACAAATTTCCCTGTAGCTTTTACAAAAATCGATTTCAGATCTGAGTGTGAAAGATCAAACAGTAAAACTTTTATAATAAAACAGAAGTGGATATCTTTATGGCTATGCATTATGCAAGTATTTCTTAAACTAGACAGAATATATACTCATAAAAGAAAAACGATAAATTTTTGTATTTAAATTATGTTCACCAAAAGATAACATTAAAAGAGGAAAGGCAAACTGAAAATTTGGAGGATGCATATGCAGTACATATATCTCACAAAGAACTTGCAAACGATATATAAAAATGATTTCTGCAAAGAAAACTACAGTCATTCTAGAAGAGAAGAATAACATTTGAACAGGCACTTTACAAAAGATGATCTCCAAGTAGGCAACAAACATATGAGAAAGTGTGCAATATCATTAGTCATCATGGAAATGCAAATTAAAGTCAATATGAGGTATCTATATGTAACCCCAAGAATGACTAAAATGAAATACCTAGGCAAGATCAAGTATTGTCAAGAATGCAGAGCAAATGGAATTTTCATGTACTGCTGGTGAGATACATAGTTATAGAAGAGAAAAAACTGCCTAAAATCAAAGTCAAAATAAAATATTGAAAGGAGAGGAGAAGGGTGGAGGAGAAAGAGAATGGGGGATATAGTTAAAACACCTACAGAGAAGCTAATATTTGAATTACAAGAGTCTTCTTGTTAGAAGACAGTAGAACAATACTGAAAGCAAACAAACAAAAACCTGTCAGTCCACCATTCTATAGCCAGAAAAATTATTTTTCAAAAGTGAAGGTAATGTTATTTTGAGACAAACAAGTAGCTGAAATAATTTATTGAAAGCTATATATCACCTCCCCAGTTTACTCAAACTGAAGACTTGTAACCATGATATAATTCAAGAGCAATGATTTGGGTAATAACATTTTGAATGTATGGAACTGCACAGAGATAAATAACATGCTATTATTTTAAAACAATTTAGCGCTGACCCTGCTGGCTTTGTGAGCCTACTCATTCCAAAACAGTGGACACTAAGACTGTAGTAGGCTGGGTGCTGTGGTTCAGGCCTGTAATCCCAGCAGCTTGGGAGGCCGAGGCGAGAGGATCGCTTCAGCCCAGGCGTTTAAGACCAGCCTGGGCAACATAGCAAGACCTCGTCTCTACAAATAATTGAAAAATTAGGCAGGGGATGATGGCAATCACGTGTAGTCCCAGCTACTCAGGAGGCTGAGGTGGTAGGATCACTTGAGTTCAAGGGGTCGAGGTTTCGGTAGTGCCACTGCACTCCGGCCTGGGTGGAAGAGTGAGAACCTGTCTAAAAAGAAAGAAAGAAAGAAACAAAGAAGAAAGAAAGAAGACTATGGATTGTATACAAAATTTCATGGATCTAGATTTATTGTCAATAAAAGAGGGCAAATATTGCTCATGTTTTATCAAGTCTCATTTGAAAAGAAGTCAGTAAGATACTCCAGCCTGAGAGCTAGGATATTTTTGTTATGCGTTGGTAATCTTTAAGGAAATGCATACATTTGTGTAGTAATATTAGAAATAATAGTTTGATTGTATGTGGTAGTAGAGCTTATATAAATTATAGAACATTGCATAAGTAGCAACTTTTAGAAAAGCATTATCAAGAAGTATCTCAAGAAGTGCAATAAATTTAATACATGCTATGTATTTAGAAATAAGATGGAAGAAGCAGCCTCAGAGACAGAAAAGAGATAATCTTATGCAGATCTAGTTTAAGGTATGGTAATGATGAAAAGGGGCTAAAGTAAGTCTAAGACTATAGAGCTGTAGAGGTAAAAAATTATAACATCATAAACCTACATTTTCCTAACATAGAAAGTATAATCACACACTCTCTCTCTCTCTCCTTTTCCAAAGATGGTTAATAAAATACTGACTAGAACCAGAGTCTGTGAACTTATAATTAGCACATGTAGCAAGATGGGTTTCTAAGATATGATTTGGTTAATCAGATAGTGTGAAAAGCAGGATTCTAAGTCATAAAGTAATTTGGGAACTTTAATGAGAAGCTAGAGTCTGAAAATATTCTTTGTCTTTGAACAGAGAAACAAAGAATGTATGTGCTGATCCATGATGAGAAATAAAAATTTAGGTATCAGATTTACATCTGCACAATAAGATTTGAAGGGTTGTTTGTAGACAAAAGTTACTTGTAGATATCCAGACTTTGTAAGTTTCATGTGATCAGCTTTGAAATGCAAACTTCTATCACTTTACTTATTGATATTCACCAGAAAACAGTATCCAATCCAGGGTTTATATGTGCTTGTTGGTTAAGTTTCTATATTTTATTGGTTAGACAGGAGAGTTTCAAATCAATGTATCTATTTCTTCTCCTTTTGGTGCTAGGGTAATTAATATATTGACTTAAGCAAATTATTTTTCTTTTCAAATGCAAAATAGATGCATTTCATTCCTGATGATTTGGTTAATGTAAATAACCTAAAATAAGGTGATAAAACAAATTAAAAATAGAGATATGAAAATAAGAAGAGCACCAAACAAAAAGCAGAATGTTACCAGGAGTTATAGGCCAATATTAATAAAGTAGATCAAAAACAATTTTTTATAGTAACAAAAAGTCAATTTTTAATCAAAATATTACTTTTGAAAAATCATAGTATTGAGGAAATAAACTATTACAAACATAATAAATTACTAAGTATACTTTATTTTCTCATAATAAATTATTAGAGTATAAGAAGAAAGGAACAGGAATGCAACTGGATATTAAACTTTAATGCAATACCTTTGATTTTCATTGGATCAAAAAAGAAAATAGAGAATTATAATATTAAACTATTTGTTCAACTTAATAGTATATGCCAATTTCAGTTTCTTACAAGAATTCACCTCTTTTAAAAGCCCATGAAATATATTTTTAAAAGTAATCACATATTCAACAAGCCAATAAATCTAACGAAGTGCATTTTTTAAATTTGATATGTTGTCTGACTACAATAAAAGACCTGGAAATTAGCAACAGATTAAAAATTACTTCTTTAATACTCTGTGGAAGTATGAAACATATTGCAAAATAATTTCATGGTCAAAAAAGAAATTAATTTGCAATTACACAATATTTCTATTACAACATTTTGTATTAAAACATATAAACTATGACAAAACCAACAACCAGAGGCAAATTATAAGTCATTGAATAACTTTCATTATTAAACAAAATTAAACAAAAAAAAATAAATGAGCTAAAACATTTAACTCTGGAAATTAGTTCATGAACAAATGCCTTGAAACCGCCAAACGAAAACTTAATAGGATGAAGAAAAAGCGGTTTTTGTAAAGATTCAAGCAGAAATTAAAACACTATAAAAGAGAGACAGTCAAGAATTGGTAAATATTATTATCTGTCTTACTTTTTCACACATTAGGCATTTAAGATTTACTGAAATTTGAGGTTTTATATTATATCCTTTCCATCTAACTTGAGTAAACAGCTACTGTATCTTCGTAATTCTCTCTGTGATAGACATCTATCACTTGTCTTCTTAGCAAACAAGAATTTTATGAGGCTCTTTACACATGTCCTATTATGGTCCTGTTGAAATTTCTTGGGCATATTCTGGGAACTATGATTTCTACTTTACTCTTCATCCTCCTAAGTTCAGCCAGCTCATCTCTGGTGTAGCTATTTCTGCCTACATGCCCAGAAGCAGTACCTGAGGTTTCCACCTCTCATACTTCTCTGTCAATACTTGTCATTATTCAGCTTTCTTATGTTACCGATCTTATGTGTACAAATTGTATTGAAAGATAAACTTAGGTACATTGGAATTTTAAGGGGTTTATTTGAGCATTCAACTAGTCACGAGCCTGATAGTACCAAACCTCAAATGCTTTAGCACTCCATTGAGGAGGGTAGAATGGAAAGTTTTATAAAACGCAAAAGAAAATATATTTGATTGATAAAAGTGGAAAGTCCCTAGTAAGAGATTAGTTTGGCATCTTCTGATTGGTTAGGCGTCAATTCCATCTTACTGTTTGCATTGAGTTGGGCTTAGGTTTGCTTATATAGGAACCCAACCCATTCCAGCTTCATAGCCTGACAGCTATATTTTTTGTAACAGATGACATATTTTTGCTTAAGTTGCAGTGCTTCACTCTTCAGTGGAGGTTGAACATACCTTTGTTTACTTGACACGATTTTACACTTCCTGAAGGAACCATTCATGTTTCCTTGTAGTGTCCTGTTTGTCTTTGGAATTGAGATTATTTGATTACCTGTGACTTCAGGTCCTTGATGGGTTCAAGAACATTTTTTTTTTGCCATTTTCCCAGCATAAAAGGAGATAGTTTTGAAAGGGTGATGGTGGTGGAAAATGCTGAGGCACAGATTTGGGTTGATAGGATTTGAGAGATCTATATAAATAAAGAGTAGAACAGAGAATACTAGAGGATGGGAAGGGGCGAGGGAAGGGAGAGATTTGTTAAAGGATATGAAATTACAGCTAGAGAGGAGAAATAAGTTTCAATGTTCTATAGCACTGTAGGATGACTATAGTTAACAATAATATATTACATAGTTTCAAATAGCTGGAAGGAGAATATTGAATGTTCCCAACACAAGAAAATGATCAATGTTTGAAATGATGGATATGCTAATTACCCTGATTTGATCACCATACATTATATGTACTGAAACATCGCTGTGTACCCCATGACTATGTACAATTATAATTTGTCAATTAAAAAATTAAAACAATAACTAAGTGAAACATCATTGCTAGGAGAATAGAAAGAATGAAAGGCAGGGGAGAAAATTTTAAGCCTGAAGTTGAGAAGGGTGCGTTCCAAAGGACAGAACAAGAGTCACAATTAAAATACATATACCTGGCTTCTTGTTATTTCTCTTGCTAAGACACTTCTCCAATTTGTAGGTCATAGTATATAGTGGTAAAGAGCTTGGGCTTTGAAACCAGACAGCTGGGATTTGAATCATGACTCTCTTTCCTACCAGCTCTATTACCTTGGGCGAGTTTCTTCTCTATGCATTAGTTTGTTAACCTAAAACAGGGAAGTTAATATTACCTACTTCCCAGGATTATTGTAAAAATTAAATGAGTTCATACATAAAATGTCATTACATTTAAATACTTACAGGGTGTCTGCCACTCATTTTATCTTCATAATCACTTTATCTTACCTACATGTTTCTTTCACTAATGTAAAAACTTAGAAAAGTGGCTTCCTCAGGGTAGTTCAATGTTAAATGATGGAGTCTAGGCTGGAAACTTCATGCCCTTCATCTCTGGAAAACTAGCTCCTCTCTGTGCAATTTTGCCCTGGTTATTTGGTGGTCTTCTTTTATATCTTTAAAATTGAGGGATTAGTTGAGTATATTCTATATTCCTTTCTAGCAATAAAATTATATGATCTAAATAGAAAATGAATTTGCAAAATTCATTGACTCTGTCTTAATCAGTTTGGTCTATTATAACAAAGTACCATAGAGTGGGTGGCCTACAAATCACAAAATTTTATTTCTTGCAGTTCTGGAGGCTTGACGTCTGAGAGCAGGGTGCCAGCATGGCTGGATTCTGGTGAGAGCTCCCTTCCCATTGCAGACTTCTACATTCTTGTATTCTCACGTGGTAGAAAGCAAGCGACAGAGCTCTATCAAGGCAGTAATTCTATTCATCAGGACTTTACCCTTATGACTTAATAACCTCCAACGTCTCCCTCTCACTACCATCACATTGGAGGTTAGGATTTCAACATATGAATTTGAAGGGAGGAGGACAAATGTTTAGTTCATAACAGGCTCACATTAGTTTTAATTTTCTGTACTAATTCACTTTTATACTTCATATGCTTAACTATATCATTACATAAGTTAAATAATTTTCTTTGGTTCAAAATCATAGGAAATACAGATAGTTTAATGCTGTAATCATGACCTAAAAAGCTCCTATTTGAACCTAAAATCCTCTTTCTATACCTGGCTCAAATCCTACCTTCTTTAAGAAAAGGATTCAGTTAATATAAACTGTCACATTAAGAAAATGAACTCTATAGATTTTTACCAGCATCCAATAATGAATATCCCTAACATAAATAACACATAAGCCTTTTCATATTTATGCTGAAATCAGCTTTATTGGCTGCCTTTCTGTGAGACATATTTTTTTTTTACTCTACACTTAAAAGTTTTAAATTAAACAGTTTACTTTCAAAATTCCACAGTCAACAGACAGATTTTATATTCTTCATCATGCAATCATAAAATGGGTATATTTTGATTAAATAAAAAAGCTTAAAACTGAGCATAAAGCTAAGTTAATTACAACTATGGCAGTGAATGTACATGGTTTATAATGGATATTCAAATGAACAGTTTAAAATTGATGAGGTTCAAAGTTTTTATTTCATCTGAATAATATTAAGCCCTAGAACTCTCCTGTGGCAATACAGTAGAGTATTAGTGAGTAAATCTTAAGGTAAAAAAATCAACATTAGTCATGTAAATACTATGTCATCACCAACCATTAAATCTTTTATTGATATAACAACCTCAATTACTCCTCATTTTAAGTACTCAAATCTAGCATTTGACCTTTTATACCTATAGACTGAAAAGCTACAGTTAAATAATCAAATGTGGTAAAATGAGTTCAACCCCATTAAATCAATTTTTTTAAAAGCAGCAGTAAATGCAAGTCTGATTACAGCTGTTAACTCACTGGGTACCACTATTTGAATAGTCATTCACCAGAAAAAGAAAAAAGAAATAATGAATAAAATGAATCAAAACACAGATCACAGTTTTCTAGGGCATTAAAGAAACTTACATAGTTTATACTTCTATTTTTTTTATGCGATGTACGGCCAGCTGAATTACAGTCAAGAATGAGGCTGAGTATTTATTGCCATAGGTTCTTAAGAGACAAAGCTGTATACTTATGATAGAATGGGAATGAAAACACAAAGGTTGGGAAGAGGAAAATCTATGTACTTAGATTTGCATGGAAAAACGGAGGAACAAATCTCCCTCCCTACCAAACAGACAGAGGTGAAGAAAAGAAATCAACAAATTAGATAAAAATAATTTTTAAAAGTGAATAACAAATCCTAAGTGCTGGTTTATTGAAAGAGTAATAAGATGAACACATTCATGGATTGCCTAGTTGAGGAAAATAACAAGGGGGAAGACACAGACACAATGGAGAATTCATTCATTTATTTAGGCAATTATTTATAAAGCACTCTTCAATATGATGGGTATGTCACAGTATAAACAAATAATAGCCTAAACGCCATGCTCCCAGGGAAGTTTGATTAGAGTAGGCAGAGATGAATATAGTTCAAAACAAATAGGAAACGAGGAAGTATGTTAGATGAGGATGAGTGCTGTGGTGCAAAATAGTTGCAATTTTAAATAGGATGGTGCAAGAAGGCCACGCTGAAGGAGGAATATTTGAGTCAACATTGACTCGTGGGGAATGAGTAATGTGGACATCTGAGGAAAGACTGTTTCAGGAAGAGGAAAAAGCAATGCAGAATGAATTAGGGGAAATTATCAGAGACAGAATTATAGATAAAAATAATAAAAGCATATTATGAACAGTAGAAAAACAATAAAATTCAGTGATGTTTTAATGCAGAGCAATGATTAACTTAAAAAGACCTAATATAGTAGAATTTGAGGAACCAGGGTAGTCCAGTTAGAGAGATAGTTGGGAAAGAGTAGGTTCTAGGAACTCCCAAATAGTTGTTTAATTAGCTTTCATTTCGTGTGGGCTCTATAAGTGAAACCAAAACATAAAAATAAGATATTCCTGGCATGAGGATATTAGGCGATTGGCATTAGGAGAGTTCATATGCTTCAAAAATATAGGCTTAAATGGCTTAAATACACTTTATTCTCACTGCCAGTGATAGGAGCATTATATGATGATTGCTTCAAAACTGTGAATTCAATCAGCCACAATGCAAATTATATTTGAAGAGCTGGAGACAGGTTTTCTCAAAGAGATGTCCCAGCTAAAAGTAGGGATTTAGACACTTTACATAGAACTTTGCAATTTATCTGTAGTTTAAAGTTTACCAGTATTTCCATCTATTTTTGTTTCTTTTGCAACATATTTTATTATTTTTATTTTACATATAACTTACATGATAAGTAAGCATAATCGACTTTTTCAGTTATAAATGTTGATGCTTGCATCCTATAGGAAATTCTGTGCGGGCCTAAGTTCACGGCTCAGGCTGTCAATTTTTGCTGTTGGGCATACAGAAAACATGAATACATAAAAATAGAAGCAACAGAAAACAAAATTAGAAAATGAAGTGATTAAATATACCAAAATTTAAAAAAGAATAAAAAATGTTTAGTAATTCAAGATTGTGCCTTCTGAGAAGGAATAGTTCTATTGAAAGAAGCTATTATTAGTTGAAGGTTCTGTAAATATACTCTTTATTCTTTTATTTATTCTATTTTAAATCTATCTTGTTAGAATTTATAACATCAACAGGTATAAGGGCTGTTATCTCAAATACTTCATGAAAGGTTTAGATAATGGTCTGTCAAAGTTGGTATAGCCACAGTAAATCAGGTCATTTAACAGGCTAATACACATGTTTTTAATAACAACTTGTCTCTTACAGTAATATATGCACCTGGCTGTTAAGTTTAATTTTAAATTCAAAGAAAAGCTTTAAAAAATTGCCACCTACTAAAGTTAATGAGATTTAAAGGTAAAGTCCAGTCTCACATTTTAACCATTCCTTATGGCTAAATGTTGGGCAAGAAGTGAAATGATGTACACGCTTAAAATGTGATTTCCTTTACAAAGAAAAAGGTTCAGTTAGAAGTCAGGAGGCCAGAATTGTTTTCTTATTGATGAATAACTTTCAGTTTTGCTCTAGGCAAGTGCTTTATTTAATCTCTACGACACAATCTGAGCACTATGAATAAACATGTATGCCACTTTCCCCTCATTAATGTTGGGATTTTGCAGTGCTGCCAGGAAAGAGCTTTAGGGTTTTGTTTGTTTGTCTTCTCAGCTGCATAGCAGAGCATAGTAGCCAACTTTATTCCTCAAAATGTTTGAGAAATAGTTTTTGTTTTTTTTTTTTTACTATGGGGATTTTAAAATGGATACTGTATTGATGCTGTATTATTAATTCAACTAAGAAGCTGGTTGAATAGCGTTTGGGTTATTGAAAACTGGAATTTGTGTACATGTAGAGATTCCTTTAATTTGTTTTCCTACAGTTGTGAACGTGATGCCTTATTTTGTTGAAAAATTTGAAAGCACACAAAAACACAAAACCTATATATTTTGTGGCAATAATACTATCATGTAATTACTAATTATGTGATCCTGAGATGCTTGTTGCTTTCCATTTTTTTCTTTAAAGTAATTGAAATAATTAAAATAAGGAATATTTATGTTATATATTCATACTTTTAAATTATTTTCCATTTGACATTATATCATAACCATTTATTATTTTCTCAAAACTTTGAAAAATCACCAGTTTTAATTACTGCAACATATTTACTTCTTTGGAAATAACAGTGTAATCAATGTTTGTTAATTTTTCTCTTTACTGTTAACTTTTACAAATAATATTTTAGTAAAAAACATTATTTAAATCTTTGCTTAAATCTTCGGTTTTTCTAGAGGTGAATTTTCTTAAAGAATAGTGTTATGATTATTTTGCTCCTATAAAGAGAGAAATTAGCAGAATGTAAACATTTAAATATTTAAGTTTATATCACTCCTGGAGACATGGCATATATTCTTATAAAATCACTAAATACTTTTTGCTTTCTTGTTTCTAAGTTTCTAACTTTTACTAGTGAAGACAAACAAATACAATACAAAATAAAATAAGTTTAGGATTGAAAAGCTAAAGCCAGTTAGGGGAGGGGTGTTTCTGGTGGTGTGATCTTTACAGGGAGGAGGAGGGTCTTACTTCCGCGAATGGAAGCAGGAAGCAGTTTAAGGAACAGAAATGCAAACATAGGGGAAGGGAATGGGGTGGATCCACTCAGCCATGAGCTTTCTGGCCCAAACGTCTATGGGGCATACCCTGCTAGTTGAGAGGGTGCTTTGAAGATAATTCTCCCTTAAAATAAGCTAATGAAGTTTTGGATCCAGCAAATAACTAATTTCACGAAAGTGCTTACTAGCATAACACCTGTCACCAGCCACCAGCCACCAGCCATCTTGATGCAGACTGTGAGAACATCTCCTGGTGCCATAAAGAATTGGGCAGTAAGGGCTTCAGGGTTTCTGCACACTTCTTTCTTTGTCCTCTGAATTGCCAATAGACAAATCTATTCTTCCAGAGTTAAAGGGTAAAAAGTACGTAATTCTATCTGCCCATTTAGGGAGATTAGGATACATTATTTATCACAGTAAATTTTTAACTGCCTGCAATGGATGGAATTAGAACAGCATATGAATATATTCAAAGCATTTGATTTTATAGTATTTATAAAGCATTTTTTTAATTTTTAATTTTAGTGGGTACATTGTTTTATATATTTACGGGGTACGTGAGATACTTTGATACCAGCATGCAATGCATAATAATCACATGAGGGTAAATGCAGTATCCATCCCCTCAAGCATTTATCTTTTGTTACAGACAATCCAATTATATTCTTTTAGTTATTTTAAAATGTACAATTAAATTATTATTGACTATAGTCACCTTGTTGTGCTATCAAATACTAGTCCTTAATAATTCTTTCTAATTATTTTTGCACTTGTTAACCATCCCCACTTTCTCCCCCAGCCCCCACTACACTTCCCAGTCTCTGGTAACCATCCTTCTACTTGCTGTCTATCTTCATGGGTTCAGTTGTTTTAATTTTTAGCTCCTACAAATAAGTGAGAACATATAAAGCATTATTTTGATTCCAATATTTAAATAGATATTTTTCCTTAAGTGCAGAAAAACAAAAAGTGAAAAGGTTACCTTGACCCTGTATCATCCAGCATATGTTACTGTTTACAATTTGATATAAATATATTTGGTAAAATATATTTCTTCCAGTCTTCTAAATACACATTTTATTAATGATCTAAGGCTTAATTATGCTACAGTAACAGAAAATTAAAAAAAGATCAACAATGGTTTCTTGCTCAAACTACATGCCTGAGACCAGCTGGTGCTCATCTCGATAAGATCTTCAGTCCAGCACCCAGGCAATGAGCAGCTTCACGTGTGGCAGTGCAGGGGAGGAAAGAGGTAGAAGAAAATGAGACAAGATTTGCACCTGGTGCATGGAAGAGGCTCGTGTAACTTCTGTTTACATTTCATTGGCTAATTCAAGTCACGTGGTGGAACCTGGCATTAAAGAGGCAACCTAGCGTGTGGTCAAACTAGAGTGAAGGGGTGTGGATTCATAAATTAACAAATCTTTCCATGATTGTGGAGCAGCTCTATCATGACTGAGAATTCAGCGCCAGTAGCAGCAAGGATCTTCCTGTGTAATGACAGGTCATCAAAGCCAGGTAGACCTTTGTAAGATTTTTTTACACCAACATTCATACTGGATCCTTATATTCTTTAGGAAAATAGCAGAATAACAGAATTTTAAGGTCAACTAGAATGAGTACAATATATTAATATCTAAAAATAACTTTGCCATATAAAGTAGTGGCGATGTATTTTTTTCTTTTCATTACTGCATTTTAAATCAAAACAAATTTGGCAGGTTAAGCAGTATAGGAAACAGTATGAATTTAGCAAAGAAACTTGTAGCCAATTCAAGTAAGCAAAACACTGTATCACAGCATTCTACACTAATTTATTCTCAGTGGTTCCTCTTACTGTCACATATTATTCCATTCATTTCATGATAAATTGTACCTCTCTGGGTCAGAAAAAAAGCATTCAAATAGAAATAATTTCAGCAATTTTCTGATGTTACACTCTGTTTTTTCTTCTACATTTTGAATTATTTTACTAGGATGCCTACCCCAGTGAGCTCAAGTCTTATCACCAAAGCAGGTTGCTAACTAACTGGAGTTTCATATTATGCTTTTGTCATTACCTTCTTAGATGTTGTATCTTTAAGACAGTTTCTATTTGGCTAATGGCATTCTTTACCTCCTGTAGTTTAGGCTTACGTTAAGTGAACCAATATTGAATGTATTATCCTATTTTCACTATTTCCAATAAAGACATGGCCTCAATCATAGATATATTAGGCTTCTTTTAGCGGAGCTAGTGCAAGTATAAATGTAGAAAGAGAAAAACTACTTGACGAACAGCTTAGTGAATGTTTGCATTGTTTACTTGAAAATGAATCTTGTTTTTGGTAGCCATTTCTCAGAAAACTTTTCTATCACGTATTTTTACATCCTATTTATTCAATTCAGGTTTCTTTAGTTATAAAATCGGCAAAGAGATCTGTTTCTATTTATTTTCAAATAGCTAAGACATAAAATTGTAAATTTAGAAATTGCTAGATTGGAATTAATTTCACCTTATAAACCCCAGCATACTCATTTAATAATAGAATCAAGATAAACAATTATAGGATAGACGAAAAAATAGAAATTGAACTAGAACATTGAACAGAGTGCTAACTACAAGTTCTAATATTTTTGTTTTTGTTTTACATGTTCAAATATTCGTGCATGCATAAAGTATTATGTGGAATTTAAATAATTTCTTTAAAATGGAAATATGTAGTGTTTAATGGACACTAATTTGTTTTAAAACTACAGAATGAATCCAGGAAAAAGGTGCATAATGTAGTAGTTGCCTAAATTGTACCTTCTACAGATATTCTGAGTTTATTAAAATTAGTTATTATTAATTACTTGCATAAAATATTAGCATATGAAACTAAAACCAAAGGATCAAAACTCAAAATGTTAGGTAGATAAAAACTCTCATGGTTTTTTGTTCCTTCAGGGATTTATTAGAACTTTCAGTCTTTTGCCGTACTGTTGTGAAACCAACAACTGGTTGTTATTTTGAATCTCAAAAAGGAATTCGAATTTGGGGTCCTAACAGGAAATGACATTTACCCAAAGGAATTCAAATAAGGAAATATTTGAAAAAGTAAGAAGAAGATATATTCAAAGCAATATCTTTTTCTCTTTTGAAATATGTAACGCAGCTAATGATTGGTGTAGTTGCATTTCCTGACATTAATTTTGTGTTACAGGTGAGGAGCCAGTTAAGATTGGTCTAGTCTGGATGTTAATTATGCACAGAAATCCACTGGCTTTGTTTTGAAGATAGCTGGGAATTTGGGATAGGATTAGAGGGGTTATAATTGCGAAGGAAAGCCCTTGCTTTGACCTCTCTGACTTAGGTATCTAAATATTGCAAAACAATTAAAATAGGTGTAACTTGAACATTGGCTTTAGGCATAGTATGATTTTAGAGATGAGGAAAAGTTGTCCATATGTGAATATCTGCCAACATTTCCCCCATCATCTCAGTGTTAACTTTCTTTTCTGAGAAATGAATTCATTCATTCATTCTACAACCAGAAGTAAGGATGATTCATCAGTTTTAGGTGGAGTAGACAGGAAGATGCAGGCGAATTTCCTATGGACAGGTGAGAAATTTCTAAAGCAGGGCCTCAAATTGGAACTTGTGTATGTTGCTGTGCAGGGAGGTGTAAGCAAGCTGGGTGGTCAGCCTGGGAAAGTCAGATCTTTTGTCGCATCACAATTTATAGCCCTGACTTTGGGATATGTGTAATAATTTCACAGGTATTTTCAGTCTCTTGGGCACAGTGGCTCTAAATGAAAGTGTGAAGAAGGTAGTTACATCAGGATACTCCCACCTGCTTTAAAACATTTTCTCCTTTCCCCACTTTGGCAAATGGCCTAAAGGTACTGCTAGTTTCCATGTCCCACCTGGTATCCTAAAACTTTTCACCAGGTCTCTTTGATCTGTGTTCCTCAGTGTCTTCTGAAGCCTGCTTTAAATCCTGGTATTCAATACTAATTCAATACCATACCAAGGATCTGATAAAATAATACACAATTATGTACCAGTAGGTAAAAATATCTTTCTTTCTAGGGTTTTTTGCATTTTAATGCAGAGCACTCATGATTAACTTTGAAAGACCTAATGTGGTGGAATTTGAGGAACAGGGGTAGTCCACTTAGAGAGATGGCTGGAAAAGAGTAGGTTCTAGGAAGTCCCAAATAGTTGTTTAGTTAGCTTTCATTTAATGTGGGCTCTATATTTTGGAATATAAGAGAAACCAAAATGTAAAAATAAAATATTCCTTCATGCGGACATTAGGAGATAGGCATTAGGACAGTTAACATGCTTCAAAAATATAGGCTTAAATATGCTTTGACTTATTTTCACCACCAATGCCAGGAGCATTATGTGATGATTGCTTCAGAATTGTGAATTCAAGCAAGCACAATGCAAATTATCTTTGAAGAGCTGGATACAGGTTTTCTGAAATAGATGTTCCAGCTAAAAGTAGGGATTTAGATACTGTACCTTTTTTTTTAAAGGTTTTTTAAGGTTTACCAGTATTTAAATCTATGTTTTCTTTTGTAACATATTTTATTATTTTTATTTTTATAAAATTCAACTTTTATTTTAGATGTGGGGGTACATGTTTAGGTTTGTCATATAGGTATATTGCACCCAGGTAGTGAGCATAATACCCAAATAATTTTATCAACCCATGTCCCCCTCTCTCCCTCCTCTCTCTAGTAATCTGCAGTGTCTCTTGTTCCCGTGTTTCTGTCCATGTGGGCTGCATGTTTAGCTCCCACTTATAAGTGAAAACATGCCATATTTAGGTTTCTGTTTCTGTGATAATTCACTTATGATTATGACCTCCAGCTCCATTCATGTTGCTGCAAAGGACAGGATTTCATTCTTTTTTATGGCTATGTTGTAGTCCATAGTGCATATATACTACATTTTAAAAATTCAGTCCACCATTGATGGGCATCTAGGTTGATTCCATGTCTTTGCTATTGTGATTGGCACAGAGATGAACATATGAGTGCATGTGTCTTTTGGTATAATAATTTCTTTTCGTTTGGGGATATACACAACAATGGGATGACTGGGTCAAATGGTAGCTCACTCTTTACAGATATTAACTCAAGATGGATTTAAGATTTGAATGTAAGACCTCAAACTCTTAAACTTCTAGAAGAAAGCCTCTTAAATACCTTTCTCAACACTGGCCTTGGCGAAGAATTTTTGGGTAAGTCCCCAGAAGCAGTTGCAACAAAACCAAAAATTGACAAGTAAGACCTAATTAAACTACAGAGCTTCTACACAGCAAAAGAAACAATTGATAAACAGACAACCTACAGCATGGGGAAAAATATTTACAAACTCTTCATATAACAAAGATCTAATATCCAGAATCTATAAGGAACTCAATTCAACAAGCAAGAAACAAATAATTCCATTAAAAAAATAGGCAAAAGACATGGACACACACTTCTCAAAAGAAGACACACAAATGGTCAACAGACATGAAAACATACTCATCATCACTAATCGTCAGAGAAATACAAATCAAAACTGCAATGAGATACTGTCTCACACCAGTCAGAATGTCTGTTATTAAAAAGTTTAAAAAAAAAAAAGATGCTTATAAGGGTGTTGAGAAAAGTTAATGCTTATCCACTGTTGGTGGCTGTGTAAATTAGTTCAGCCACTGTAGAAAGCAGTTTGAAGATTTCTCAAATTTGTTTTTCATTCTTTATTAAAATTAATTTCAAATCAAGTTTTAAGTCAAAATTTAAAGTAATTTAAACTTTAAACTGTAAAACTATTCTTCAATTTATTCTGCACTTTAAAATTGTCTAGTCCATTCACTTGAGACCATATTCTTAAAGGAATTAACAGTTAAATATTCCAACAGGGTAGTCAAATGTAGAATTAGATGTTTGAGGTTTCTTTCAGAATTTGGATCTTATATATCTCAGAAGAGTATTCAATAGTCTACTTTGATTCTATTACAGCGACGTTGTCTTCTGTTTCCTATCCATAAACCCGCTTGGAGGAGAGTTTCCAACTTATGCCAAGACTGCAAATTAGCACAAGCTGCTGCTGCTTTCCAGCAAATCAACCCTAGGGAAACTGAAGGGGAGAAGGAAAACTCGATGCAGACTCATAAAAATGTGAGAAATCCTTAGAAAAAAAGACAGCTACTTTGAACTGGTATGTGGCAAGGCAGGTAGATGGCTGTAGCTGACAGCAAAGGGCTTTTGGCTCAGCTGTTAAAGCAGAAATGAGAAAAGAGCAGTTGAAATAGTGTCTTGGCTTCCCCTTTGCCTTCTTGTTTGTTGCAGGATTTGGCAATGGTTGCCCAAACCTTTGAAGGCCAATACTTCCAATGGCCCATCCTTCTGCTGGAGGTGCCAATAGGGATAAAATCAAGGCAATGCAAAATCACTGACAGGGTGGAGAATTGAGGAAAACTAGTGGATGAGGAGTCACCAGCCTTGGCTTTCTCTCTTTCATTCAGTTTCTTCCAGACTTCCAAGGTTGATGGATGACAATGTAGGCAGTCTTCGTTTTCCTTGGTGTTTGAATGTAGAGCGTTGACTTGAAAAGTTACTTGGTGCGGTGAAACCAAATAGGAGTGGTTAATTCTGGTTTGTGGTAACTTGAGTTCTTCACCTGAAAGCCCATCCCTTCATAAACATTTGACCTCTAAGGACTGACCTAGATTCCTTCTTCTGTCCCTCCCCAGTTCATATTAACAGGCAACATATCTATCTCTTCAGGGATAAGCCAAATTAATAATATTATTAAATGCCAAAATACTAAGATATAACTTATTTAAATTAAACATTTCAGGAATATATCTTCCTTAAATTAAAAATTGTATACTGGACAACATATCAGCAGAAGTATTAAAATGGAAGAGTCACAATTTGAAATAGAGAAAATACACAACAAGGGACAGGGGAAGATATTATCAATAGGAAACAAGAATAAGATGTAATGAAAAATAATCAGATAGAAACACTAGGTGCAAAGAAGTTAACAGTTGAATAAAAAGCCTAATAGATTGCATATGAGAATGAATATAGCTGAAGAAAGAATTCATCAATTGTCAGGTGGGATACCAGCACATTCCTAGAAGGAAACAAATACGATCGAACAGCTGAGAAATATCCATAGAAGTGCAAATATCCAGATACAGAAGTTCTAGACAGAAAATAATAATAAAGGTAATTTCTAGGAATTAAAATTCAAAAGTCCATAAAATTAAAATATCCCTTACAGTGTAAAACAAATAAAAGCCTTAGGCTTTTTCAATGGCTTTTTTGGATGAAGTGATCTAGAGGTGGTATGCAAACTTCCTAGGGTCACCAGATATGGAAGCTAGTTGTCTAGTAATCCCTGTGGGGTATACAGATGATACACTGAAAGGTGCTTGAAAGCAGGGTAGGGGTAAATTTGCTAATGGGAAAATGTGACTGGAGACATCCTTGGTGGTATACAATAAATACAGACTCTCTTGAAGTAATGAGAGGTTGTTGTTCTGATTAAGGAAATTGTTGAAGTAGAAGTTTTGATTCCCTCTAACTCTCTTTTCCAAATTCTTGCCCGGTCAGTACTTAAGACAGATGGATCCTGGAGGTTAACAGTATGAAGGATTAAACAGGTTGGTATTTCTGATTACCTTCATTGTAACTGATATTGTAAAGACTATAAAGGAAGTACCTCAGATCATGGGGGATGGTATGCTATTGTTAAGAAAAACTTTATAGACAAATTTAGTAGACTTTATTTGAGCAGAGAATGATTCACAAATTGGACAGCACTCAGAACCAGGGGAGAATCAGGGAACTCCGTCCAGCCATGTGGCAAGCAGTTTTTATAGACGGGAAAAGGAAGTAACATACAGAAACAGCTTTATTGGTTACAGTTGAGTGTTTGCCTAATTTGCATGTTGTGATGAGGCATTGGCCCTATATGGACATGGTCTGATCAGTTGGCAGCCTGTGCTTGTCTGGAGCTCAGTGGCTGTGATTGGCTGAGACTCAGCTATTTGTTGCCAAAATAAACTCTTAGGTTGCAGTTCATTCCCTAGGGACTCAATGTATGAAGGCAGCTTCAGGCCAAATTTAATTTAATTTAGCCCTATTATAGCCATTCCAATTTGGGAATACAGCCAGTCACAATCCACATTCTTGTAGAAAGTGAATTAGTATTTATTCCATGCATTGACCTGGGGATTTTAAAATTTGCTAGCATTTTGCCATATTCTCATGAAAGATTTGGAGTTAAAAATCACTAGTAGAAAGTCAGTGTGCTAGAGTATGAGAATTACCTCTTCAGAGAAAGATCACGTTGAGCTAAAGATGAGAGGCACCTAAATGAAAAACGGAGCCTGGCTGATAAGTCCTGCTAAAATTTAAGGTCCAGTCCAACCCATGAAATTCTGAAGAATGTATATAGACAGGAGAAACCAGAGATAGTTCTTCTACTTTGAGAAATAAATTACTGGTTCTCCCATATACTGGAAATAGGCAAGAAATTTAGAGACTAGCAGGGCTTTTGGGGTTTTGGTTGAATCATATTTATCTATTAATCCTGTTGGCCTGAACCATAATGTCACTAAAAATAAATCTGAATTTGAGTGGGGCTTTTGCGGAAACAAGTGTTAAAGATATACCAAGGGTGTTGGCTCAGATGTTTTCACTGGACACTTATGATCCATCTACTCAGATAATATTTGAAGTTGTTGTAACCAGTACATACGCAGATTGCAGGAATCTGCAGAAATTGAATAGGGCTATTCAGTGAGTTCTCTTGAAGTTTGGCTAAAACTGCTGGGTTGTTTAGCATATACAACTTAGGAGAGAAAAGCGAGATTGTTACTGAGGGTTGGTTCGAACCACTCCCACTGCTGAAGGGCATCAGAAAATTCTGAGGACAGAAACACTGATCTGCCATGGGTGATATCAGAGAGACATTGAAATAGGAAGAGTGCAGCATAGCATAGCTTGTTCACAAAGTAGAGACGGTATATGAAAAGATGCTAAGAGGGTAACTTCAGAGAAGACAACTGTTTATATTAGCAGTTGCTTCGCTGACAATAGAACCAAAAATAGAGTCCACTAAAGACACTGTGTAGTCTGGGTCTTACAATTCTTTCCCAGTCATGGAAAAGGTGGCTTCTTAGTCCACTGAAAGGATCCTCTAGAGTGAGAATACAGAATAAGGGCCACAAGGCTGTTTTGTAAAGCCTTGAAGAATAAAGCAAGTTGAGGTTTGCACAAGGGCAATGGCAGTGGAATTAGCAGGGGAAGAATTGTTAGGCTTTCACAGGGGAGTGTTTGGATATTTACAGACTATTATACTTTAACCAAAGGTCCTGCTGTATGATCTGGCAAATGGGTCCTAAATGAATGAACAATGAAGAACATATCTGCATGGTTTCTTGTGTGGACGTATCTGGAAGCTTACTGGAACAATTAAAGTGATTGACTTTAATGCCTGCCCACAATAACAACACAAATCCCAGGTCTTTTGACTTCTGCCTAAGAATGTGGACATACAGGAGTATCCATCTGCCTTATAGCAAAGAAAAAGATAGATGGTCCTCAAAATCCTAATTTTTCTGGAACCTATTGGAGAGCTAGTGTTGTAGAACCACAGGTAGCCTGGAATCTGAGGAAAGACAGGTGCCTCTGCAGATAGATAGAGAGCAAGCCTGGATTCACCTGTGTAAGAGCACAAGAGGAAGAGAAGACCACTATACAAGTGAATAAAAAGAATTCACAGTGACTTTTAATTAATTTTCAAAGACTGCTTATCTGATACTGTAAGAGTATGGAACCTATGAAGACAGCCAATTGCAGGCTTTTCTCCATAGACTTCTCCATGTGCTGATGAAAAAAGTTTATTGGCAGGGCAGGCACTGATATAGACTACTTTGGAGATGTAGCCTGAAGAATAGGTACATCCACTACTGTAGGAAACACAGGAACCCATCTTCGGTTTCTTCTCACATAAGGAAAAAAGACTTACAAGATGCTGGGGAATAGCAGAAAGCTCTTGGCCCAGTGCAAGGAGAAGATGTCTCCATTGTAGTTAGGGGAAGGAAAAAAGATACTTTATCCATAGGTAGGAGCCCAGACCAGTAAAGGTCACCTTCCATCGAGTTTGGAACAAGATTACTGAGAAAATCCATATTCTAAGACTCAGGGAGACAATGACTGCTTAAACTGAGGCTGAATCAGGGTGACAGAAAACCTTGTCCACAGCCGTAACACCTCAACCTCCAAGACAGGAGCAACAGATTAACACTGGAGAGGACCAGAGAAGTTTTCCTTTGAGGGGCAGTTGAACAGGGAAGCCCTAATAAGTGGAGCAGAAACATCGTGAAAACCCACCAGCAAACTATCTCCAGCCTAAGAACAAACAGTAATTTAAAGACAGTGGTGAATGACACTAAATATTGCAACAACAAAATCCAAACTGGGCTCAACTCTTGAGTTAAATTTACTCACCTTCCCACAATAATAGCCTAGCAGAAAAAAAATGACATTTACCTAACACATAACTACTACTTTTATCAGTCTCTACCACTCTGAACACTATGTCTGGAAATTAATAAAAAAGTTAACAGACAGAAAAATCAAGTTAAAAACAAAACACACAACCCTTACTGTCAAGAGACAAAGTAATCAACTGAACAAGACTTAGAGATAATCCAGATGTTACAACAATCAGACAGGTAATTGAAAATAACTATGGTTAATAGGTTAAAGGTTGTAACACAAAGATGTACAGCATGCATTGATAGATAAAGATTTCAGCAGAGAAACAAAAACAACAAGAAAGAGCCACATGAAAGTGCCAGAAATGAGAACCTCGATAAGAAATATGAACAATGCCTTGGTGGGCTCGCCAGTGGACTTGACACAGCTAAGGAAAGTGATAGAGGAAGTGAAAGTTGGTTAATAGTAATTACCTAAATTGTCAAATGATAAAAGAGTGAAGAAAAATGGAAACGAAACACCCAAATGCCATAAGAAAATATCATTAGTGTGATATATGTGTCATTGAAATCGTAGAGAAAACAGAGAATGTGAGGCAGAAGAAATATTTGAAGAGATAGTGGTTACAAAATTTTAAAGAATAATTTATCAAACTACAGAGCCAATAACTTCAGGGAACCCAAACTAATTGACTGGATAGTAATTGATTGACTAGAAATCAATAATGAATTCGCAGATGTGGACCTTATTATCAAAGCCTTCACCAACCAAATCGACTTTTATTGAACACTAAATATAAGCAGAATATACATAATTGTCAAGTGCGTGTAGAACATATTGTATAGTCTATATATCATGGTTCTTGCCATAATTCAAACCTCAATACATTTAAAAACATGTACATAGTATATTCTTTGATCATAATGGAATTAAAATAGAAATCACAAACAGATATCTGGAATAATTACCAAATAATTTTACTGATAAACATACATCTAAATATCACTTTAAATGGCAAAAACCAAAATTATTTTTTCAACAACCTAATAACTTACAGGTCAAAGAGAAAATCAGAGGGGACATTTGAAAATAATTTGAATTGAATAAAAGAAAATAATCTCTCTATCATGCAAAATTTGTGGGATGCAAATAAAGCACAATTTAAAGAGAAATGTATAGCATTTCATGTTTATATGAAGAAAGTCTTAAATCAGTGATTTAAAATTTCTCCTTGAGATACTTGAAAAAAAGTAAATTAAACCAAAGTAAGCAGCTGCAAAGTAATAATAAAGAACATAAATAAAACTGGAAATGGTACAGCAGAGAAAAATCAATGAAACCCAAAGCCTATGATGAGACTCACCAACAAGGAAGAAGACACAAATTATTATATCATAAATTAAAAAGAGGACATTGTTGCAGACCCTACATACATTAAAAAGAGAAAAAAATTATATTCTCTATAGATATAGAAAAATGATTTTACAAAATTCAATATCCATTCATGATAAACTCTGTAAATTTTAGATAGAATGGAATTTACCCAACATGATAAGAAACAGCTACAGAAAACCTACGGCAAACATCATACTTACTGATAAAAGAATGAACCCTCACTCTAAGGCAAAAGAAAAATGTTCTTACCACCCACATCTAACATTGTACTGGAGGTTCTAGGCAGTGTAATATGAAAAGAAAAAGAACTAGGCATACAAATAGAAAAAAAAAATATGTGGAATTGTTGTTATTCACTTTCAACATGATTGTCTTTGAAGATTTCAAAGAATGTACAAAACAAAGTTACCAAAGATACAAGATCACAATTTAAAAATTTAATGGTATTTTTAGGTACTGAAAATGAGCAGTAAGAAATGGGAATACCACCACTGATGGTGGAAAAACATGAGCTACTTAGGTATAAATGTAATAAAATATTTAAAATATATGTATGGTAAAGGCTACAAAACAGTGAAGAAAGAAATCAGAAAGGCTGAAATAAATGGAGAGGCATATTATATTCATGTATTGAAAGACTCATTAGTGTTAACATGCCAAATATGTCCAAATTCCAAATTGATCAAATGAGTAAATACAATCCAAATCAATGTCATGGCAATATTTGTCATAGAAATGCACAAGAGATTATAAAATTCATGTGGAATGGCAAATGAACAAGAATAACCAAAATTATTTTGCCTAGAAAAACAAACTTGACATTCACATGCTACCTTATTTCAAGACTTTTTACAAAGCTAGAGATAATAACTTAGTATGGAATTGGACCATGAATAGGCATATAGAGTGTAACTGAAATGAGAGTCCAGAAACAGACTCACACATATACAGTTAATTGACATTTGCCAAAGTGCAGAGGCAAATAAATGGAAGAAGTGATAGTCTTTTAAAAAATTGTGCTGGAATAATTTCACATCCATATGCAATAAATTTTTTAACTTAATAAACCCTAAATCTCTTTATCATCTGTTTTAAGTAACAAGTATTTTAATTGTTTCATTTTATATTCACGGAGTTAGAAAATATATGTGGTATTTTCCAGGGAGCCATTTCTTATAAATCCACAGACTCTAGGTTTCTTTACCATAAACAATACTAACTAGAAACATTTTAGTCAAAAGATTCCTGAGATTAGGATTTTTCTCCTAGTAAGTACCATTAGTTTATCTACCATAAAGTCTCTTGTTTACACGTTTACAATAGAATGTGACCAGATCATCTGCCTTCTTTCTCAAAATTCTCCTCCAGATATGGTAATGAAATGATTGAAGAGTAGCCTCATAGCCTCTTCCTTTCCATATCCCTTCCAAAGCCTGTTAGAATATGTTCTGAGGTAATTGTTTCAAAAGGAGTTCATAGCAGGTCAACTTCGAATTCTTGCTTGTTTGGAAAATCCTTTACTATGCCCCTGATTCATTTATAATATGTCTGGGTATATAGAATTCAGAATGCTTTTTGTTTTGTTGTTGTTGGTTTTTGGCTTGTTTGTTTTCTCTCATGTGTTTGAATCCATTGCTGCTTGGTGTTCTGGGAGAAAGTGTTGCAGCTGAGAAATATGACAGTGGTCTTATTTTCATTCAATTGTAGTCAATTTGATTTTTTTTCTTGGAAATTTTAGGCATGCTTGTGTATGTGTAAAACTGCCCTGAGGTTTAAATTAATGACCTGTGTATTTACAACCAGTATACTTTCTTCCCTTTACTATTTGTATATGTGTTAAGCTTCAATTAAGGGGTTAAGAAAAGTAAAGTTTTATATAATACAATAAAGCTGTAAATTTTAAATTTTAAATTTTAAAATTAATTTTAAAAAACATATGAAAGTATGAGCCCCGCCTTTTTTTTGGTTAAGAACTTTTATTAAAGGGCTATCACAGCTTGATAACCAGTGTCTCTCTTTTCTTTTCTGGTTCATTTTTGGCTTTATTTTCTCTTATACATTTTCTCACTTTCACTTTATGTAACTCTCATTAGATAAATACTGAAAATATTCAATACATCCTTTCTGTTTCTTGTTTCTTTCATATATTTTATATTTTGATCTCATTCTATATTGTAGATCTCAGATTCATTTGCTTTTCCTTCACTGTCCAAAACAATAGCCCTTAGTCATAGGTAACTCTTTAAATTTACATTAATTTAATTAAAATTAGTTATAAAATCAGTTTTAAAATGCTTTATAGCCAATGTGGCTAAGGGGTACCATATTGGACAGTACAGATCCAGGGCTGTTCCATCATTATAGAAAGGTCTATTGGACAGTGTTATTCTAGGCTATATCCATAGAATAATTTCATGCTTGATATTTAAATATCCTAGACTCTGAATGTTCAGGTATTTCATTGAAAACTGTTTTTGTATTATTAAAAGAATATTTTTTCAATGCTTTTTAAAATACCAATTTCAATTATCTTTCCTTTCCTTTCTACTCTCTCCTCTTTCATATGTTCTTGGCAAGAGAACATTACTTGTGATAAGTCAAGCATTCTTCGAGACCTTTTCTTATTTCTGATCATCAGTTTTGAAAGTAAAAATATAAGAAATTGGATCTTTTATTGTCTATATTCCTTCAAGTTTTTTTTTTTTCCCTGAGGACAGAGCTCCAGCTCTGTCAGGAAGGAAAATACGGGAAGAAGGACTGAAGTTTGACTGAATTTTCCATTAGAAAAACGGAACTTAGAACTAACTTACAGTTAGAACTCTGTCTTGAATAGCTTCCATTTCCGGTATAGCATACATTTATTTTGTGCATATTCTGGATGGCAACTTCCTCTGCTCTAATTTATTCATCAATTCAATTGTATCCTCTTTATGTCTTGCAGAAACCCGTTCACATATAAAGTAGTTTGATTTAGGCTAACACACTCTGCCATCACAACTTTACTGTATTGTATAAAACTTTACTTTTCTTAACCCCTTAATTGAAGCTTAACACATACACATATAGTAAAGAGAAGAAAGTATACTGGTTGTAAAAACACAAGTCATTAATTTAAACCTCAGGGCATTTTTACATATGTATAACTTATATATAACTCCATAACTTACAGAACTTATGTAACTCCATCACCCTATAATGTTCTCTTTTGCTACTTCCATGTCATTAATTACCTTTCTTCACTCCCACCAATGAGGTAACCTCTATTCTGACTTCTATTACTCTAGATTAGTTTTGTCCATTCATGAATTTTGTGTGTGTGAAATCATAGTTTGTGTCATTTTTTGGTGACTAGCTTCTTCCACTCAACACAGTGCTTGTGAGCTTCATCCTTTCTGGTGCATCTATCAATAGTTTTTACCTTTCTTTTTAAAACTGCAATGTAGTAGTGCATTGTATGAATATATCACTAAATTATTTAACTTGAAAATGGAAGACAGGACCTTGTATGTGCTCAGTCAGCTATCTTGCATGAAAGTTGTATGGTTCTCATAATACAGTCCATCAAATCTGTCTTATGTTGTATGTGGTTATACTGTCACCCTCAAAAGACTGAGTGACTTGAGTAGATAAATATGAACTGTTATATTTTGTATGTTTTTAAAGTGTCTTACATATATCATATAGTTAGAATTCAATTAATATATGCTCAAAAGCAGACTTTAAGTACATTTCTGCATCAAAAAACAGGTTAAATTAAAAATAATACATTTTGTTCCCTCACGGGCTAAATAGGATGTCTTTAATGTCAAATGGTGTAGCAAATTAAGCATATTATTTATGTGTGCTGATTTATATCTGCACCCAAATTACACCCCATTTTGAGGATTTACTTAAAGCCTAATAGCACTGAAAAGAAAATTTTAAAACATAACATTTTTATCAATCTGTATTATAGAAACTTCCAGAGAATGTATAATTTACATAAGCATTGATGTAGTGAAATGGTTTGGTAAAGAAAAAGTCTAAAAACATTTACAGCATAAATTGTTGTTGCTGACCATTCATGATTACTGTTACTGACATTTTAGGGTACAAGATGGTTCAAATTAACTTTTCCTTGAATGGTCTATTTTCATAAATAGATGTAATAAGGGCTATTATAGCATTTTGACAATGCATTAGCATTTAAGAGAAGATACACTGAGTAATACTCTATATCATTTTGAACAGACCATGTGTGGTGATAGAATCTGATCTGCAAAGGCAGACTAAGGGGGGAAAGATAGATGTTGGGAAATATCCATGAGCTATTATTTGCCCTCAAGGAGCAAGAGCGTCTGCTTTGCAGATTATACTGTGATTGTGTCCTTTGTTCATTGTTTTAGTATTTCTCCTCATATATAAATATATTCAGTAGCTAGTGTTTTTGTGATAGATTTTCTAGACAGAAGAAGAGATTTTAGCTAAGACAGCATATGCTTGTTTCTAATGCATTAAATTCAGGCACGTTAAAATTTGGGGATGTTCTGAGGAAAACAAAATACTATTAAAGTTTCTGTTTCTCTGTGATATCCCCAGGGAGATTTCTCTCAGCTGAAAAGTTAACTTTCACAAAGCTACTTCTGAAGCCATTCAGTGGCTTGCCTCCTGTTAATAGAACTTTAGTGGAAATAAAACCTAATGCATAAGGCAAAACAACAACAAAATTTCTATTCAAGACTTCAAAAAGCTAAAGTATAAATCAAGTGGCAAAATAAATGTGAAGACTACATGAACATTAGCTAACATTTGAGGTAGGATTTGACATGGAAAAGAGAATACTTCCTTCAGGTGTGGTTACAATGTCATTTGTATGGCCAGTGAAGGAGGTATTTCATGTTTATATGTGAACACAGCACTCTTCAATGGCAAACAATAGAATGCGGATTAGAAAAAATTCCTCATGTTCATCAATTATTGAGATAGCAGTTGTGAGGATTACTCCATGACTATCTTGTCCTGAAAAGGAAAATGAAATTGTTTATAATTAATTTAATTAAGGCCAAAGCTACATATGTTTTTTATGATCAGAAATCTGCTTTGGTTGAGGTTCATTCTAATCTTCTGCATGCCAGAGAGACAGCTAAACAGGACCCAATGTGGACATTTTAATCAAGTAGTAAAGGAAGTGATGAATACCTAAATAGGTACAAAGAACACTACGTTTTGTCATTTATCTGTATGAATTTTAAGCAAGTTAACTTGCTTTAGTATTATCTGTAACAATAGATATACTCGTAATTTTCAAAAGAGTTTTGCCAAATAAAAGGGATAAACATTAGGAGACTATTCAGACAAATGCCTGAAACAGAGTAAGCTACACATCATTTTCAATTTTGGCTTTGTTTTGAAACAGACAATTTTTATTGACAGGCAGTCGTACAATAAATGCACATTTCTTAACTGCATTTTGACAAAAATGTAGATCGTTTACTGAAAAAATAAACAATGTAGGATTAAACACACACTTTTTAGGATAGTGTCTTTGAATAAGGAAGCTAAAGCTTTTGGTTTTCAAACATGACTTTCCTTGGAAACATCAGGATATGTCCTTCGGTTCTTCTGTCTGGAGTTGGTTATCTCATGATAAATATTTGCAATTTTTCGTAACTTTCCACTTAAGGGAATGAATTATCTACTATTCTACAGATTGGGTATTTGTTGGACTTTTCCAATAATCACAGTCTCAAAATAAAAGTAAGTTTTTAGAGAATAATCAAATAAATCCCCCCCATTTCCCCTTCAAAAAAAAAAAAAAAAAACTGGAGCAAATTCTTGTGAGGGATTTGGATGGAAAATACCTTTACAAATATACTCACTGTAGCCCTGGTCTCCTGATAAATGGATCCTAAATCACAGGAAATTTGGCCAACAATTATTCATACATTTATTTATTATGCTAAAGAGTAGGCAACTCTTCCTAGAAAAGTCACGAAACAGTATTTCTTGTACCAAAAACAATGAGCGGTTGTCTCAACCTTGTTTAGATTGCATTCAATAACTTATTCAATTTTTACAGGATGGGAAATTGATGTTGCAACCATGAACCTCCCCTCCACTTTTGAAGAAATGTCGGAATACTTTGATTTTAAAGAATGTTCCATTTATAAATATATTCTCCTATACATATGTTTTTCTTGAGACTGTGATTTAGAGTAATAGGGGAAAATAATGTGAAAATAAGCTAAAAAGCTAGAAATACAATTGAAATATAAAACAATATTTTGAGAAAATTAAGCAAATCCAATTCATGGTCATGAAATAAAAGAAAATCTTATCTGTCATATTCCAGAAATTCAATAATATTTACATCGTATTTATATATAACCTGATGATCCTCTATATTAAATAAGGATAATAGTAATACCTTACTATTGCTATTGGGAGGATCATATACATTAATAAATCAAAGCATATACAACAATGCTTGACGCTTAGTAAACCCTGAAAAAAGATTACCGGTTCCTTAATCGTATGGAGTTTCAGTTTTAAACTAACTCTGTTGTGAATTTGAGTTTTGCTTTGGACATTTTAGTTTCTTGGAAATCTTTCATGAACCTCGACTCCATAATTATCTCTATTTGTGTTTGTATTTCCCTGATGGAAAAAGTGCTCTAGTGTTAAGTATGAGGTGTCTGGAGCCAGAATCTCTTAGTTCAAATTCCAGTTCTACAAATTTACTTTTGTACAATGATGGACAAGTTACCTAAATCTTTTGTTTCTCAGTTTCCATATCTGCAAAACTGGGAGAGGAGTAATAACAATTTCATAAAGCTGTAGAGAGAATCGACTTTATAAATCGCCATAAAAATACCTTAGGCTATCATGTGACTTTAACTGTTATTTTCACTTAAAAAAATAATAAACAAACTTTATTCCTAGACATGTTTTACTGTTCTTGTCTATTAGCATGTCTTTTGCATGTTATCATAGGAGAGCAACCTGACATTTTAAGTTTCTTTTTATTTTATGTTAAAGCATTTTTTATGTCTGCTTTTCAATATGACTCCTTTACACGCTTTAAAAAATAGATATAAATGCTCACTTCTCTTAGGGACAGGAAAGATTTTATTGGGCCCCAAATTTGCTGTTGAGGCATTAGAAAATTTGTAGATCACGCTTGACTTTTTCACTTAGTTCATGAGCTGGCTGAATCCTTTTTCCCATTTATCGCTGAAGGGAGTTTGAATGTTGAGTGCTTTTTTTTTTCTTTTTTTTCTTTTTTTCTTTTTTTTTTTTGAGACAGAATTTTGCTCTTGTTGCCCAGGCTGGAGTGCAATGGCATGATCTCAGCTCACCGCAACTCCACCTCCTGGGTTCAAGTGATTTTCCTGCCTCATTCTCCCGAGTGGCTGGGATTACAGGCACCTGCCACCATATCTGGCTAATTTTGTATTTTTAGCAGAGACAGGGTTTCTCCATGTTGGTCAGGCTGGTCTCAAACTCCCAGTGTCTCCCCACCTAGGCCTCCCCAAGTGCTGGGATTACAGGCGTGAGCCACCATGTCCTGCCATAATGTGAGCACTTCTTAACCCAACATACCGCAGGGTTGCAAGCCTTTAGTCGATTCTTTCTTAATTCCAGTGATTACTTCTTTGATGGAATCTGCGGAGGAACTGTCAAACTATAATGCTTGAAATCAGATACTCTTTCTTTCATGTGATCAGTAGTAATCACTCTTTTTTCTTCTACTTTTTTCCTCTCCTCTTCCTTCTGTTCCTTTTCTTTTGTAAATGTTCTATGTCTCATTAAAGAATATGGGATAGTGCTCTATAAATATGAATGAGAAAGGGTTGGCAAAAATGTTTAAGTATTTCATGGCTTCACTGATGTTTTATTTTGTTGTTCTGTTAGTTACTGACAGAAATGTGTTCAAACTCCAAACTCAGGTTAAGAATTTTTAAAGTACTCCTCTTAGGTCTATCAATTTATATTTTGAAGCCCATGTTATTAAATACTTACAGATTCAGGATTATTATTTCTTCATGATGAATTGGACCTTAATCATTATGAAATTCACTTTCTCTAATAATACTTTTTCTTCATGATGAATTGGACCTTAATCACTATGAAATTCACTTTCTCTAGTAATACTTTTTCTCTTTAAACCTATTTTGTCTGATATTTAATGTAGCCACACCATGTATAGTTCACGTTTTCACGGTATTCCTTTTCCCATACTTTTTCTTCCAACATAAGGACTTTATGTGTCCTTACATTTAAAGTGTAAACAGCATAGATTGGGCCTTTTTCAGAACTCTTCTGAAAATATTTCTCTTTTAATTGAGATGTGTAATTCGTTTACATTTATTACATTTACAGATGCATTTGAGCTTAGCTCTGCCACCTTCCTTTTTGTTTCCAATGTTACAATATTTTCTTTGGTCCTATTCTTATGTTTCCATTCCTTCTTTTGGGTTCATTAAGATAAAAAAAAAAAAGACTTACCTCCTTGATCAGCATTTTATCACTATGTTTTAAAAATTCATTTATTGGGCCGGGGCGTGGTGGTTCACGCCTGTAATCCCAGCACTTTGGGAGGCCGAGGCGGGCAGATCACGAGGCCAGGAGATCGAGACCATCCTGGCTAACACAGTGAAACCCCGTCTCTAATAAAAACACACACACACAAAAAATTAGCCGGGCGAGATGGCGGGCACCTGTAGTCCCAGCTACTCGGGAGGCTGAGGCAGGAGAATGGCGTGAACCCCGGGGGGCGGAGCCTGCAGTGAGCCGAGATCGCGCCACTGCACTCCAGCCTGGGTGACAGCGAGACTCTGACTCAAAAAAAAAAAAAAAAAATTAATTTATTGGTCACCTGGAGATTACAATATGCATTTTTTCTTTTTATAATTTGCCTTAATGATTTTACAACTTTCCATACAAGAAACTTCAAAGAGTAATTTTTTTTACCTGTACTCCTACCTTTGAGCTATTGTCATGTATGGTACTTCAATATATCTTATCAACCCCCAAGACATTTCTATTGCTGGTCTAAGTGGTTAAGATTATTTTATATTTACTCTCATGTTTGACCTTTCTGGTTCTCTTTAGTCCTTTGTAAAGTTTTGTCCTTTTTCTCTGGTGTGAGACTACTTATGACAAATGTTCTTGTCTTGACCTCACCTTAATTGTTGGAGCTCTTTGTTTTGTGACTTACAGGAAAGTTCCAAAGATAGTACTGATTATTCCTATATGCCCTTCGTCAGTTTTCTCTAATGTTAGCATGTTATATTATCATGGTATAATTTTCAAAACTAAATAATATGATACTATTAGCTAAACTATAGACTTTGTGTGGATTTCATAAATTTTTACATCAGTGTCTCTTTTTTGTTTAAGGATCCAATCTGGGACACCACTCTGCATTTACTTGTCACGTCTATTTTGTCTCTCCCAATCTTTCTCAGTCTTTATGTGTTTTTTTATAATCTTGATCCTTTTGAAGAGTACTGGTCAGAAATTTTGTAGAATGTCCTTCATTTGGGGCTTGTCTGATGTTTTCTCATAATTAATTAAGTTTATATAGTTTGGGAGAATACTACAAAGGTGATATGCCCTTATAATTTCAAGAGTAGCATGATATCAACATGACTTATTATTGGTGATGCTAACCTTAAAATCACTTTATTACAGTGATGTCTGCCAGTTTCTCTACTGTGAAGTTACTGTTGTTCCCTTTCTATACTCTCTTTGTTGAAAGTGAATCATTAAGAAAAGTAATTCCACACTTAAGGAGAGACAAATTAAGTTCCATCCCCCTAAAGAGAGAATTACCAAAAATTTCATGAGTGTATATTAAAATCACAATAAGAATTTTAAAAAAATAGGACGATATTTGATTCTAGGCCAGTATCCTGTTTGTTCTTAAAATTTTGCTACCCACTATAGCATACAGCATTGAATCTTGCCAGCAGAAATTATTACTGTGGTGTTTTAAAGTTGGTTTTCTATTTCCCACATTTCTTCTATAGTTATTAATTGGAATTATTCCATAAAGAAGAGTTACGTCTTTCTTTTTAGCTGTATTTTATTATGAAGGGCTTATGGATTCTTCAATCCAGTGTGACACTTATAATCCATAATGTGTTATTTCTTTTATTGTTTGATTGTTCCAGCTCTGACCATAGAAAGATTTGGCAAATGTATCACTTTGATGTGCACTTATCCTTTTTATTTTTATTTAAAAATTTTAGCACTTCCTTTTTTTTTTTTTTTTCTGGTACCAAAAGATGTTCCAGGCTCATTGTATAAGCGTACCTTGTACAATCTCTGTTCCAGTCTCCCAATCAACCATGGAGAGTTGATTCCTTTTACAATGAAATTGTACATAAAAATAATTCATTTTAATCTGGGTGTAACTAGCTCATTAATTCTGAATTTTGTATGCACATTTGTTATATTTATATTCTGTTCCATTTTTCAGTTTTGTATTCACCAAAAATTCATTCATGTGTAATTGTACATGTAACATAATGTTTTCTATCACTGCTACTTTAGAATCTGTACTGCTCTCAACTATACTTTTTAGTAGGATAATAACATGGTGTGATAGCCTAATTATTTGATTGAATTGAATTGGTCTTCAAAGAGTCTCATTTGAAAAGGGCAGATACGTTTTCTTGGAGACAGGCTATTTGGCATTTGGCCAAAAGAATGGATGAATCAATGAACCATGAAGATGTCTCTTTGTTTGAAGTCATATAAAATAACAATTAAATATTAATGAAAATGTCATGGATATTGTTTGGACACAGATCAATATTCAACTTAGCAAGAATGAGATGAGAGGAATTGATTTGTGTTCAAGCTCAGAAGCAGTTTCATTTAGTGACTTTTTCTGGTGAGACAGCAATTCCTCTAGTACATAACATGAAGAACTGACAAGTTACACTCAAGCATGTCAAAGAGAGAAAAAAAGACATTGCAGAGGGAAAAATAACTCTCTAGTCTTAGACACCATGGAAGAAATAGAGAATTATAACTGTTCCAACAGATTTCTGACAAAAACAGTAGCATAGAAGAATTTGAAAATAAATAGGAAAGAACAAAAGTCTAGGATGATAAGAATAGCTGTACTGCTTAACAGCATGTGCGTTCATTGAAAACTGGCCATTTAGAATATTTAAATTCAACATTAATTCTTTGAGCACAAGATATATGTCAACTAAGGAGCCAAGCCAAAGGAGATACAATGAGCATTACTGGTAGTGCCTGCCAGTAAGCCCACCTTCCAGTGTCAGACATAGGTGGGAATATGGTCTCAGTGGAACCTATCAGACTTTCTCCTGAAGTTATGAGTGATAGACAGAGGTTCAAAGCATATGAATCTGTTGGGTGCTATGCTATCTTGACAATAGTCAAGGTTCATGAGTTCCTGCTATAGAGAGAAGAGCTGGCCTTGATTCTAGATTTTATTTTTTATTTTTAAATTTTATTTTTTTAGAGACAGGGTCTTGCTATGTTATCCAGGCTGATCTCGAACTCCTGGGGTCAAGCAATCCTCCTGCATCGCCCTCCCAAAGAGCTGGAATTAAAGGTGTGAGCTACCATACCTGGCTGATTCCATATTTTTTTAAAGGCCTGATCATTCCAGTTTTTCTTTTATATTGTAAGCTTCTCAGTATGTTTCAAAATAAATTTCCTTTAATAAATCATTGAGGTGTTCAGAATCACCCACTCCATTGAGAACCCGAATAGAAGAGAAATGCGAAGGAAGGGAGAATTCGCTTTTTCTGTTTGAGCTGCAGTGTGCATATTCTCCTGCCCTTGGACATGGGCTAGGAGCTCCTGCTTCTCCACCCTCTGGACCCAGGCTGAATTACACCACTGGCTTTCCTCGTTTTCCATTTTGCAGATGGTAAATCATGGGACTTCTTGGCTCCATAATCACTTGAGCCAATTCCTATAATTAATGTCCTATTATATATGCACATATCCTATTGGTTCTCTTTGTCTGGTGAAACCTAATACAGCTGCCCTGTTCATAATGTAGTGGCTCCTTGAGCTTTTGCAATTCTGCTTCTGTATCATTTTTGGGGTCCTGCATTCCTGGTAAACTAAGAAACATCTCTCTGAGGTCTGAATACCTTATCAGACACTGCCTTGGACTAGTTAGTCCACCAGCCTCTGGTCCAAAGATTGAAGACTCTCTCTTTTCCCTATTTGGTGGAAACTGGCATCTGCTGCAAAGATATTCTCTCTGCTCCCTTCTGCCCAGGTCTCCTATCAGTCTCTTCATTTGGCTCAGGCTTTTGTGAAAGAAAGGCTTCTTTGGTCTTTTCTTAATCCTACTGCTTCCAAAATCTCTGATTCAAGAAATTTAAAAAGTCTGGCTACCTAATTGAACTGAAAAGAGTAGACAGGTATGAGATAAACTTACAAAGCAAAATAAAATGTAATATCTCAAAAGATCAGTGTATCAGAATTAAGTACTGGGCAATGCCTGAGCAAGAATTTGAAAATATATTATGTAGTCACTCAGTAGAGGTGGTTAATAGTTGAAAGATGAGGATGTTTATTGACTCTGGCTGCTGACTTCCATATTTTTCTAAATGCCAAATTAGACTTCACCTGTAAATATAGGCCAACTCCTTCATCTAGATCAATTTTGATCCCAGATAAATTACTCTCTGAAAGAGCCTGGAATCAGAATTGTGTTGAAGACCTTCTACCTCTGATGCTCTGGTTTCTTGATTCCTGGTATGCACTCTGGTTATCCACCTCCCTGTGTTGAAACCCCAGATTCCTGATGCTAATAAATTGTCTCTTCACAGCTCTATTACTGTCAATTGTTTGACCCTTTTGCTTGATAGCCATCTGGATTGACATCCCAGATAATAGTTCTATGTGCACATTTTAACCTCTGGTTAATCTTTCATTTCCTGATCCGTTCTCGGACTCATGTTCATGAAATCCATCCTTAGATTGGCATCACCTTAGCCATATCCTTACAAAGCCTTTCATTATTAGACATATTTGGATCAGGCTTAGAAGACGATTTCAGTCAGTTCTGCTGACTTCGAGTCCTGGAAATGGCAGAATGGTCAAAAATAATTAATAGATGTTCCAGATCTCCTGGTGCTTATGCAACCATTCATGGATATCTTCCCTTCTGCCTTTGTTCTGGATATTTAGGTAAGGTATTAATCAAAATGTAAAAAGGACCTTGATGGGGACAAAGAGTTTCTTTCACAGTGGAAATTTACCCGTTTCAAGGACGCTGCCGCTAAATGAATCTGATTTGTGATTTTACCCTTGTGAGCTAGTTGTAGTACTTAGTTTTGTTATTAGAAGATGGTTTTAAAAGGGCAGCACAAATTTGTCTGGTAATAAGATAAGCAGACAAAAGGTCAGAGAGCCACTGCCGAAGAGATTGTTTACTGAGAATTGAAGACAGGCTTCCCCTTTCAAATGGTATCTAGGGAAATTTTCACTAACTCCAATGCCAGTAAAATGAAAATGAAAGTGAAATTGGTAGGTCAGCAGTACTGTGCCAACTTCGAAGTAAGTAGAAATTTACTTAGTTTCTCCTTTGCTGTGCGCACCTCACCAAAACTGCAGGGTCTCTAGCAAACAAAAAAAGCAGAGTAGCCATCCTTCTATGCAAAAATACATATGAATATATATAATTTATTGGGCACCAAACCCCATATATCACATGTTAGATTCATTAGGTGGGTACGGCTCTAAAAAACTAATGGGTATGAAAGTGACAAATTAAAACTATGCAGCATACTTTCTCCACATAATTAGTCTCATAAAACTAAGTGGATACAGGAAGAATCCTGGTGGCAGACAGAAGAGTAGATTTTAATTTTTCTCCAAGTTCATAATATTTAGTAAATGCTAGGAAGAAATCTTATTTACAACACATAGGTGGCTATTAAGAGGCTGGAAATTGTTGTAGAAATCCTACTGTCCAACCGTATCTGCAAGGAAGAGATTTGAAAAACGTTCAAGTGGTTCTTGAGTGGGAGAATAGTGATCACATGCTCCCCATTTTGACAAATCTTGTGTTTGGAAAGATTTTATAGTTGTTTAAGGATAAATATAAAGAAATAGCATATTGGAACAGAAAGATTTGGTTTAGAGGGTATGTTAGTTTTCTGTTGCCGCTCTAACAAATTATCACAAATTTAAAACAACACAAATTTATTATCTTAAAGTTCATAAAGTCATAAATCTGAAATAGGTCTTTCTGGGCTATAATTAAGGAGTCAGCAGTGCCACATTCCTTCTGGAGACCCTAGGGAGGGTCCGTTCCTTTTCCTTCTTGTACAGGCCACCCACATTCCTTGGCTCATGGCCCCCTTTCTCCATCATCAAACCCAGCACACGACTAAGTCTTTGTCCTCCTGCCATCTCTCTAGTGTTTTCACATTTCTGTCCCCTTTCACTTATAAGGCCCCTTGTGGTTACACTGGGCCTGCCCTGTTAATCCCAGTATAAGCTCCTCATCTCAAAAGTCAACTAACTTTAATCATCTCTGCCACCTTAATTCCTCTTTGCCATGCAATTCTAACATATTCTAGAGATTTAAACTTGGACATCTCTGCATCTCTGCTATTCTGCCAATCGTAGAGGGCAATATAATTAAGGCTGTACATTCAAAGCTCTATAAATTACTTATATGAATGGGAGGGAAATTTTAGAAATTAAAATCTCAAAAAATGTTTTTAATAGGTAAAAAACAATATGTTCTCTGTGATAATTGCTAATTTTACTTCTTCTTAAATTTTTAAATTATTATTATATCATCTACATTTGTGGAACAATAGAAAATAATAGTGATGATGAAGGAAAAGGCCAAAAAGACAAAAACCAACAATATCAACAATATAAAAATTAAAAAAGTGGCTGGGTACAAAAGAAATATATGGAAATTATTAAAACAGGAAAAGTTTTCCCTTGTCCCCCTCACAGGGCATGTGACAGGAGGAGTGGCTCACCTCTTTGGTGCCCCACAGCAAAGAACCCCTAGGGGAAGCATGCACAAGGGCAGGTCGTGGAGAGCATGGGCTTCAACCCTACTGCAGCGTCTAGAGTTGAGTGTTCACAGCTCTCAAAGCCCCAGTGGGCAGGTATTACAGTGTTCTCATTCAGCTTAGCCTTAACAGAGGTGGCTTGTGTTAATTAGCTCAGGTAGACCCTTCGCCTTATTCCAAGGACAGAGGGCTTTCTGTATCCTGGGGTTCTTGCCCCGGTGTACCAGAAAGATCAAGTCACGCGTGGGCTTGGAGAATGAGTGCAAGGTTTTATTGAGTGGTGGAAGTGGCTCTCAGCAGATGGATCGGGAGCCAGGAGGGGATGGAGTGGGAAGGTGGTCTTCCCCTGCATGGGCCCCTCATTCAGCGGCCGGGCTCTCCTCCCACTGCCCTGGGCTGAATTTTCCTTGGCATCCATGTGGTTCCTGCTGACTGTGTCTGTTGGTGGGTTCTTCTGCTGGTGCGTTCCTCTCAATGTCCAGCTGTTTGTGTGTGTGCCCGCTAGGGTCTTAGGGTGGTTTTTATAGACACAGGAATGGGGATGGAGGGTGGCTGGCCAGAGTGGTCTGGAAAAATGCAACAGCTGGGTGTGAAAGCAGGAGTGCCTCTCCTCACATAGGTCCATGGGCGCAGACCCGAGGCCGGAGCCTTCGCCAGGGACCCTGCCTTTCTCTACCCAGCACTTCCCTGCCCACCTCCCGTATCATTGCAATACATAGATACATATATAATGCAATTTATATATGTGTGTATAATATCATATACACAAGAATGTGCATATATAAGTGTATACATTATAGATAATATAATCATATACACGTATATATATACAGCTATATATAGTATCAATTTTATATATGTACAAATAATATTTTAGAGCAAAAGACCTCATATCAATAGGAAGAGAAATTTCATTCCCATGTTTACAAAATGGCATATGTGAAACAGTACTCCTTGAAGCAATATTATAATAGAAAAAGATTGGAAATAACCTAAAACTGTTTAAGTATCTCACAATCAAATAATCTGATGACAAATAATATTTGTTTTTGTCCCACACTAAAATGGAAACGTTTCCAGTTTTCAGCAGTAAGTATCCTGCTGGCTTTTTATTCTAGGACTAAATTTAGTTTAGGAATAGGAAAATGAAGAAAGCCATTCTTCTACAAACCCAAGGCTATAAATATAAATTTTAAGTTCATCTGTATATGCATACCAACAGACGTTCATGTCATATAGGCATAGTAAACATATGAATGAAAATGTTAACAGGGTGTACTTCTGGTTAATGCAAATTAGATTTTAGAGAAAAGAAGATTTCACTTTATCACACTCTGCACTTCTAGATTTTACCATGAATATTACTAAAGTTTAAAAATGTTAAGATTCTCTTAAAACTAACAAGATTGAAATGGGAATTTTCTGTCGTAAGAAGCAGAATTGATATTTCTTTGATCTACACAGTGGGAAAAATGAGGAGCTCTTTAAGAAGGTGTAGAAAAACCATAAATAGTGTAAAAGCTGTGAAGGAGTAAAAGAATGTGGAAGACAAAACAAAGAACTAACAAAACCAAATAATGATATGTCTACAGTAGGCCAGAAGTTACAAATACAAGCAATTTTCAAATACTAAACGAAACATTTCATTTCTTCTGATTTGAAGCCAGATCTGTATATATAAATTGATGAATTCTTGACATTCTAGTAAAAATCAATTAATGAGCCATATCTACACACTTGTCTTTTGCATTAATAGAAAGGATTCTAGTTATATGGGAACTTTACCTTTGAGGGAATGAATAAATTGGATTTCTTTGGATTACCTGTGAAAAATTCCAAATAAATTGATTTGTAAAACTAAGGGGCACAAATCAATAACTTTTATAGTTTTGAGAAAAACAAACAATGGCCTTAATTTTGGTTTTATTATTTTTTTTTCCTAGAAATTGGTTAATGTGCTAGGCAATGTGAAAACATGGACACATTTAAGGCTACTCTTAATATTCCACTGTGGTACCTATAACAAAGGAAATGGAAAAGTCATAGTTATCATGTTACTTGATTATTTATCATCACAGTCTAAGTACTTGGCATGAATACTAACTTTTCTGACTTCCAGCAAGATATAGTTGAGCAGAGTCAAGAGCTCCGTATTATATTTAATATATGCAGAACTTTTTCCTGGCAATCTCCCACCTGCTGTGTGTTCTAGTTTTTTCCCACTCTGCAAGGCGTAATCTGTGCAGCAACAATAGAATCATGATCTATGATGCTCTTTCTGCTGTGTAGAGGTGAAAAATCAATATGATATAAAATTTATCATTATTAATATCAGCTAGGAGTAAAATGTATGTCACATATATATAATACTGTTATTCATGCTGAAATTACTGTTGTGTTGCCCTGCAGACCTATTTGATTGATTCGTTTTAAATTAAAAGTAAATAAAAAAATATTGACCTTTGGGTACTCCAAAGGCACTTTAAAGGAAAAATGAATAAGAAGAGCTAAAGTTTTAGAAATAAAATCTTATATTTAATAATTTGGGTTTTAGAATTTGTGAGAGAAGATTTTTCTTGAATATTTTTTTTTCTCCAGGGGAAATATATTACTAAATTTTATCCAAATCTATCTGGATGTGTACATCTTCATAGGAGTACATTGGACTCCATGGGCGCTACAGAAATGAAATGTGCTTTGCTATATCTGTGCTGAGGGTTCAAGATGTATTTTTTGATATCTTTATCATTCTAGAGAGTGGTGAGCCCTGAGGTAAAGTTTGGGCTAGTCTTCACTTCCCCACATGATCTCCATGAATTATACTACTGACTTCAAATTCTTTGATGTAAAACAGATAGATTTTCAGTCTTCTGGAAAGGGTCATCAGGATGTAGATTCAAGAAAAGTCCCCATATGCCGCCCAACACAAAAACCAGGCAATCACTGTAAGCCCCTCTTATTTACTAAATGTAGAGCTTCCACTGACTACTGGAAGTGGCTATGTCTTAGTTATTTCTAAGAACTATATGTACAGTTTGTCCTTCAGAAATGCTTCGCCATTAGATAATTACTGCACTCAAAGAGAGCCCTTACAGCTTTTAATAGCACTTTTTGTCTTTTCTGGGAGCAGCCAAGGAGTTGTGAATGGGTGTGAAAATAGTATTTGTTCAGTAAATATGTTTTTGCTAGAGCACGGTTTTGGTGGCTGCAATCAGTGGAGTGATCCCTTCTAAATCTTGATGTGATATTACTGGAACTTAATGAAATAGAAGAGATCACTCCTTTGTTCTGATTTTTACAGGAAAATGCGCTGGCTGGAAGCTTTGTAACCGCTTTTTTCTCTCTGGAGGATTGATAGTTCAGTCCTTTCAGATGTGGATCAGACATATATTCTATGGGGTGTGAAGTGGGCAGAAGGAAAGACAATAGGAAAAATGATCTTAAATGACATTAGCAATCAGCACAATTTACAGGAGTTAAAGTTACCATAGGAACACAGAGAAGAGGAAAGTTTACTGCCAGAATTAAGTAGGTACCACACACACACACACACACACACACACACACACACACACACATGCACACACAGGAACACAGGCTTCCAAAGGTCAAAGATTTTTTAAATTTTTATTTTTCTGCTTTTTAACTGTATCCCCGGTCCCCACAACTTTGCTATGAAGACCAAGGCGCTGTGGAATTGTGTGTCTGCGTTTGGAAAGTCAGCTTGTGCCTAAATGGATTTTGAAGCTATCAAGCATTGTAGGATTGAGACTGAGAATTCCTTTTGTTACAACAGGCAAGAGTAAGAGCCAATAAATAAAAGAATGCTACATTTTAATTTTCAAAGATACGATTTTTTTTACATTTAATATCTCAAATCAGGATGTATCTTTGAATCAATAGTATGTTCCATGTGAATTGCCAGTGTTTAAAAATAAATTGTTGATGGTAAATCAGATAACAGTGCGTCTTATAATTGATGGCATCTTTAGATAAGATGAAATACGGTATTTTGATAGTGTGTAATATGTTTTTGGTTTGTTATTTATTAATTATTTTACTTTTCTGTGGCTGCTGATGCAGTTGCCTGGTGATTTATTTCAATTTGAGCATTCAGAGTTTGAAGGTGAACTCATTAGCCAAGTAAGTGCATATCCATCTCAGTCAGTGTATGGTACTCACAGCATCAAACAACTACAGCTTTCTTCCTAGGCTATCCAATGTATTTGTAATAGTCATTTTTTGGAAAATTGTATTTAACGTGTTTAGGCTATATTGCCACATTTAAAAGTCATCAACTACTTTGTCAACTTCAATATGGTAAAATTAAGTTCAAAGGTCACCTTTATATCTTTATGTGTCCTTTATATCTTATTCTCTTATTTTTACACTTAATTAAATTCCAGATATACCCTGATTCTAAATGGAGTAAAGAAGGATGACTAATTTGAAGAATCAGGTAACAAAGGGGTCCTGAAAATCTGAAAAATAAACAGAGTTAATGTGATGCTAATCATGTAGACACTTTAGGAAGTTGTGCATTTGATAAAAATTTTCTGAGAGATGATGTTACTTTAGATATAAATTTTGATAGTTCCTATTTTGGTTGTAAATATCATGTTATATAGAAAATGTATACATTTATAATATAATTTAATAACATACATTTGGCAGCCAGCTGGTCATTTCTATTGTTCTGTTTTTAGAAGGAGAGTTGCTCTTTCTGCTAGTTTGGAAATCACGTTTTATTTTTCTCCAGGGTGACAGAAAATTATCAGAACTAAGAGGGCAATTTTATTCCTTCTAAAGTAGTTAAAATTCATTCAGTTAATTTGTGTCTCCCTTGTATATCATTTGCGTCCTACTTTTAGTTTTTCCTCTTTTGTTAAAATGCAGTCTGTATGTTTCTCCCTTGATAGAGGCCTCAGACATTTTTTCTTGATGTAAACTTGATTTCTTGGTCTGTTATTGTAACCACTACTTTTTTGTTGGAGAATAGCTTATATTAACTTACTCCCATTTAACCATGTGGAATATGGATTCCCATGAAGAAAAATCAAGCAAATTTCAGGTATTATCATATTTTCTGTGGGTCATTTCTCCATCTGTAATCTGAAGAAGTGGTCATGGGTAGAAGCCCTCTGAATAGCTTCTTTGAAGTAGGAAAGAGAGTGTTTGGCCCTCTAACTACTGTGGAATATGGGAGAAACCACACTTATTTCTATTTTTCCTCTGGATTCTCTCTGAGTTAAAGGATAAAATAATATGTGGAAAGGAATGGAAGGAAGAAAAATTATGGAATGTTTGCACTGTCAGAGGTAGTTCAGAGAAAACAAAACTTCTAATGTCTATTGAACTCTTGCAATGCTATAACAAGAAGAGAATTATCTTCTTAATATTCTTCATAGTTAGTACTTTACTTCTTATTTAATCTTCAAAACACTTTTTTATGTTAGGTGTTAATACCATGCTTGCTTTAGAGATTAGACAATTGAAGCTTAGAACTTAAGTAGATTTTCCAAACTCATGCAGCTATTGTTAGAGTGAGGATTCGAAATGAGGTTTATTTTGCTATAGAGTTCATATCCACTTTATTTTTTCTACATAATGCTATCTGTATGCAGTGAAGTTATTAAATAATTTAAAACATCTAAGTGACATTATTGGATTTTTGTATTAGAATATCAGGCTGGGAGCAGTGTGGAGACAGGTTTGATGCAAGGGTGTAATAATAAAGCCAAGAAGCCTCAAAAGCCAGTTAGAGACTTAGTTCAGTAGGTGATTAATGCGTGAATTACAGTGGTAGTGATAATGACATAAATAATATTTATAAGTAACATAAATATTCTTTGTAATATTAGTATTATTATAAATGTTATATTTGTATCATTTCTAATATTTGTAAATAACAAAACACTGGATAGAAGACAATCCTCTGCTGAGGACAACTTGAAAAACTGGATTAAACAATACAAACAAAAGCCTTCTATTTAAAAAGGCATCAGAGTGTTAATGAAGAAATACCAGCCCAGGATTCAAGAACAGAATAAAACCAAGATTGGTGAATTCTAGCGCTTGGACTGTATTCCCCCTAGATTATTGATAATCCTGGGGCAGTTGACAGGCAGCTGAATTTTGCTATTGACAGTCTCACAGAACTAGGGTGATAGGGTTTAGAGTCCAGGTCCCATCAAAAGCAGTGGTTCTGCTAAGCACCCTTTACCTTTAGTGAGGGGCCAAAAATTACACCTTTGAAAAAAAAAAAGAACTAGGAATAGATAGACCTTTGCAGGGACTACAGCTCAGCTATGAATCATTTTAATCTTTGGAATTGAATTGAAGTGATCCCAGATTGTTAGTGCATCCAAGTACCTGACAAAAGCAGCCTAATTCCTCTCTAAAGGAAGGTGATGTGGTAGCTCTCAAATAATTTTCTACAACAATTTTACAAATATAGTGTCAGGTACAAAGAAAGGAATCAGGTACAAAGAATACAAGACATCCTGGATGACAGTGAAAAGCAGACAAAAGAAACAGATTCAGAAGTGCCTTAGATAACAAACACAGAGTTAAAATAACAGCATATCTCCTGAAAGAAAATAAGCGATTGAGAATTTTTTGTGAAAAACTTAAAAGAATTGTAGCTGAAAACTACAATATTGTTACTGAAAATATCAAAGGATTTTTTTTCTTTTCTTTTTTTTTTTTTTTTTTTTGAGATGGGGCCTCTCTCTGTCACCCAGGCTGGAGTGCAGTGGTGTGATCATAGCTCACTGCAGCCTCGAACTTCTGGGCTCAAGCAATCCTCCCACCTCAGCCTTCCTAGTAGCTGGGACCACAGGTGCATACCAACATGCCTGGCTAATTTTTTAAATTTTTTGTGGGACAGGATCTTTCCGTATTGCCCACCCAGGCTGATCTCAAACTCCCGGACTCAAGTGATCCTCCCACCTTGGCCCCTCAAAGTGTTAGGATTAGAGGCATGAACCACTGCACCGAGCTCAAGGATAGTTTTTATGAGAAGAAGAAATGCAAATGAAGAAAAATTCATGAAGAAAAAATACATATAAAAGATATCACATACGAATGAAAAGGTAAGAAACCCTAAGCTTTGTGGTTAGAGTTGAGAAAAACCAGATGAATGCAAGATTTGAAGAAATGTTTTGCTTTGCTGATACTTATTAAAATTAATAGAAGATATCATGCAACAGATGCAAGGTCTTATGAATGGGAAAAACTCAAATCCTAGTATACATCTTTTAGCTATACATTTTATGAATAGCTTAGAGGGTGAATTAGAAAGTAATCTCGAAGATCACATTTCTGTAGTTGTCTTACTGACAATTCACTTTGGCCACGTTGGGTGTTTATTTCATAGACATCTCATGCTTTCAACCTATAGCCAAATGCAGAAGAAACTTTGGGACCTTGGATGTTCATTCATTTGTATATTCTAGCAGACCGAAGACCATTTTCTGAGAAAAATTCCATCGCTGTCATCAGGTTTTACCTTGGCTTGATTTGGAACGACTTTTTTTTTTTTTTTTCTTTTTTTTCTATTTTTTTTTAATTATTATACTTTAAGTTTTAGGGTACATGTGCACAATGTGCAGGTTTGTTACATATGTATCCATGTGCCATGTTGTGTGCTGCACCCATTAACTTGTCATTTAGCATTAGGTATATCTCCTAATGCTGTCCCTCCCCTGCTCCCCCCACCCCACAACAGTCCCCAGAGTGTGATGTTCCCCTTCCTGTGTCCATGTGTTCTCATTGTTCAATTCCCACCTATGAGTGAGAACATGCGGTGTTTGGTTTTTTGTCCTTGCTATAGTTTACTGAGAATGATGGTTTCCAGTTTCATCCACGTCCCTACAAAGGACATGAACTCATCATTTTTTACGGCTGCATAGTATTCCATGGTGTATATGTGCCACATTTTCTTAATCCAGTCTATCGTTGTTGGACATTTGGGCTGGTTCCAAGTCTTTGCTATTGTGAATAGTGCCACAATAAACATACGTGTGCATGTGTCTTTATAGCAGCATGATTTATAGTCCTTTGGGTATATATCCAGTAATGGGATGGCTGGGTCAAATGGTATTTCTAGTTCTAGATCCCTGAGGAATCGCCATACTGATTTCCACAATGGTTGAACTAGTTTACAGTCCCACTGACAGTGTAAAACTGTTCCTATTTCTCCACATCCTCTCTAGCACCTGTTGTTTCCTGACTTTTTAATGATCAACATTCTAACTGGTGTGAGATGGTATCTCATTGTGGTTTTGATTTGCATTTCTTTGATGGCCAGTGATGATGAGCATTTTTTCATGTGTTTTTTGGCTGCATAAATGTCTTCTTTTGAGAAGTGTCTGTTCATGTCCTTCGCCCACATTTTGATGGGGTTGTTTGTTTTTTTCTTGTAAATTTGTTTGAGTTCATTGTAGATTGTGGATATCAGCCCTTTGTCAGATGAGTAGGTTGCGAAAATTTTCTCTTGTTATGTAGGTTGCCTGTTCACTCTGATGGTAGTTTCTTTTGCTGTGCAGAAGCTCTTTGGTTTAATTAGATCCCATTTGTCAATTTTGGCTTTTGTTGCCATTGCTTTTGGTGTTTTAGACATGAAGTCCTTGCCCACGCCTATGTCCTGAATGGTATTGCCTAGGTTTTCTTCTAGGGTTTTTATGGTTTTAGGTCTAACCTGTAAGTCTTTAATCCATCTTGAATTAATTTTTATATAAGGTGAAAGGAGGGGGATCCAGTTTCAGCTTTCTACATATGGCTAGCCAGTTTTCCCAGCACCATTTATTAAATAGGGAATCCTTTCCCCATTGCTTGTTTTTGTCAGGTTTGTCAAAGATCAGATAGTTGTAGATATGCGGCATTATTTCTGAGGGCTCTGTTCTGATCCATTGATCTATGTCTCTGTTGTGGTACCAGTACCATGCTGTTTTGGTTACTGTAGCCTTGTAGTATAGTTTGAAGTCAGGTAGCATGATGCCTCCAGCTTTGTTCTTTTGGCTTAGGATTGACTTGGCGATGCAGGCTCTTTTTTGGTTCCATATGAACTTTAAAGTAGTTTTTTCCAATTCTGTGAAGAAAGTCATTGGTAGCTTGATGGGGATGGCATTGAATCTGTAAATTACCTTGGGCAGTATGGCCATTTTCACGATATTGATTCTTCCAACCCATGAACATGGAATGTTCTTCCATTTGTTTGTATCCTCTTTGATTTCATTGAGCAGTGGTTTGTAGTTCTCCTTGAAGCGTTCCTTCACATTCCATGTAAGTTGGATTCCTAGGTATTTTATTCTCTTTGAAGCAATTGTGAATGAGAGTTCACTCATGATTTGGCTCTATGATTGTATATCTAGAAAACCCCATTGTCTCAGCCCAAAATCTCCTTAAGCTGATAAGCAACTTCAGCAAAGTCTCAGGATACAAAATCAATGTACAAAAATCACAAGCATTCTTGTACACCAATCAAAGACAAACAGAGAGCCAAATCATGGAACGACCTTTGATGGCCCCTTGCAATATCCCTCTCAGAGATTCACGGTGCAAACTGCTTGGGTGACTTGAAGACATCCTAAAGTAAAAAACAAAATTGTTTTAATTGCTTAATATACCTAAAACTTAAGTCCAAGCTCCATATCAGAACCCTTTTTGTGTGTAACAGTTGTGACCCAGAGACATCCCTCGGGGAACATTATTCAACTCAATTTTTTTCTTACTAAGGTAAGAACATGTGACTCAGAGTTAAAGTGAATCTCTTAAGGTCTCACAGTGAAGAGCAGAGCAAGGAAAGAAAGTTTGCTTATTATTTGGTTTGATTGTTGTTTTTCTTTTAATTTGGCCTAGTTGTTTTTTCTTAACAAATATAGCTCTATTAAAGTGAAAATCCTAAAGTGCTCAGTCCCACTTGACAACTGAAATCACTTTGTAACCTTGCTAGCTATATCTTTTGGTGGCAATCTCTACATTTCTAAATTACATGCATATGTATATGATGTATATATATGTTATATATGTGTATATAGTTTCATCTGTATATAGTGTTATACATATGATACAAATTATAATTTTCTATAATGTATTATGATTTATTGATTTTAGACTATATCTAGTAAGTTGTTTTTGTGTTAGATTAAGACTTAACTTACTTGGAGGACCTCACCTCATCCCCTATCTTCTCAAGTAAATTATAACACATTAGTTATATTATGAACTGTTTAGATAGTTCATATTGAGCTATCATATTGTTCTGCTTATAAATATGTAAGAATTATCCAGATATCTTTCTATAATAAAGACTGATTCCTATTCTGATGTTTGATCACTGACAGCTTTAAAGCTCCACCCCTCCCTCTTTACCTTTTGCCTCTGGAAAACTGATTTACAAAAAACCTCAGGCACTCCCTCCCTTGGCATTGGCGGAGAAGTTCAAACCAAGTAGATCCCTGCCTGATTTCACCTCTTAACCTAAAATAAGCTAGGGCCATCTATTCTCCTCATGGTTGTTTTACTACAGAAGGAACCTGAGCCCTTTTCTTGGAGAATACTTTTGCCGTTTACTATCTGAGTAATAAACTTTATTTCATATTTATTAGTGTCTGTATGTCCTTCTTCCTGATATCCCCAAATTTCTAGGCAGAATATAGTAGAATATACTAGTTTCCCAAATAAAACACATTCAGCTATTGATCAGATTCCACTGTGGCAAGAGAGGGTATGATTTCAATCCTTTTGTTACGGAATGAGATTTGTTTTATGGCCAGCATATTTTTCATTTGGGTTGAATGTTTCGTGAATACTTGAAAGTAAAGTATTTCCTGTTGTTCTTGGGTAGAGGATACTGTATATCTCAACTAGGTCAATATGGCTGATAGTATTATTGAAAGTTTCTATACTCTTACTGATCTTATATCCATGTATTCTATCAATTACTGAGAGACGATAGTTTAAGTCTCCAACTAGAATTGTAGATTTCTCTCTTTATCCTTTCATTTCAGTTCCATCAGTTTTTGTTTTACATACATTGGAGTGTGTAATGTACACATACTAACCATTAATTTTTTTGATAAATTGATTTCTTTATCATTAGGCCATGTTCTTCTTTATCTCTGATAACATTTTCTTTTCAAAAGATATCCCCGGTATGTATTTTCTCTTCAAAAGATTACTTAGTATGATGTTCATGGCACCACTCCAGTCTTCATTTGATTAGTGTTGAGTATGTGTGTATATGTATATTTGTGTGTATATATACATATATATGTATATGTGTATATCTATGTGTGTATATGTATATTTGTGTGTTTGCGTATATTATTTCTGTGTACATATTTGTATATATACATATATATGAATATGCGTTTATATTTGTGGGTATACGTATATTTGTGTGTGTATATGTATGTGTATACGCACAAATATACATATACACACATGTATATATGTACACATACATATGCATACACGCATTTTTTTTCCTCTCCAGTACTTTTATTTATATCTTCATAAAGTTTTTACCCCTACAACATGTAGTTGGATCTGCTGTTTTATGCAATCCAGCGATCTCTGCTTTTCATTCAGGCTGTTTAGACCATTTGCTCTTAATGTAATAATTGACATAGCTGGATTTCAGTCTGCTGTTTTAATAATGGTGTCTTTTCACCTCATCTAGGGCTTTCGTCTTTTTTTTCTTTCAGACCTTTTAAAAAATAGTGAGTAGTATGTATAATCCCTTTTTATTTCTACCATTGGCTTATTAATTACATAGCTTTATTACTATTCTATATATATGAATATTGATAATATAAAGGTTGCTAAAGGTTGATAATATACAGGCATACCTTGGAGCTATTGCATTATTGGTTCTGGTTCATAAAAATCATAAAAATTTTATAATAAAGAGTGCCACACAAATGTTTTTTTTTCCCAGTGCATATAAAAGTTATGTTTATACTATAATGTGCAATGACATTATGTCCAAAAGATGTATACACCTAAATTTAAAAATATTTAATTACAAATGCTTTCGTTAAAAAATACTGAGAAAGAGACAGTACATGCTGTTGGAAAAATGGCTTCACTGATGGACTTTCTTGATGCAGTTTTGCCACAAACCTTCAATTTGTAAAGAACACAGTGTCTGCAAAGCATGACGAAACAAAGCTATAAAACAAGGTATGCCTGTACGTCTTCAATTTACCACAGTTTACTTTCAAATAATATTGTGCCACTTCACATATAGTATATGAACGTTGTAATTGTATACCTCAATTTCCTTATTTTATCCTCTGAGCTATTGTTGCCATATGGTTAATTAATACATGTATTATAAACCTCACAATATATAATTACTCTTCAGAAAGTCAAATTCTTTTAAACTAAAATTTTTTCGGGAAAAAACGACATTTACATATACCTTTATTTTAACGATTACTGTCAGTCTTAATTCCTTTGTGTAGATCCACATTCCTTCTGCGTGAAAAAGATAATATGTAATCTAATATTTCTGGTAGTGCAGTTCAAATGGCAATGAGGTCTTTGAACTATTGTCTGAAAAGTCCTTTATCTCACTACCATTTTTGAATGATATTTTTGCCAGGTATAGAATTTTGAGTTGACAGGTTTTATTTTAGTGCTTTAAAATATGTTTGGGCTTGCATATTTTTGAAAAAGGAGTCTGATATCATTTCTATCTTTTTTATTTCCATATAACATTTCTTTTTTTTCCCAGCTGCCTTCCAAAGCTTCCTTCTTTCTTTCTTTCTTGCTTGCTTGCTTTTCTTTTTTTTTTTTTTTTTTTAGCAGTGTAAACATGATTCAGCTAGGTTTTCAAAAAGTTCATCTTATTTTTCAAGTTCTGTAAACTTCTTGGATCTATGATTTAACATTGCGCACTAATTTTCTGAAGGAAATTCTTGGCTATTATCCCTTCAAGTATTTATTTGCCCCGTTCTCTCTCTTTTTTCCTTTTGCACATGTGATCGACTGTTCGGTATTGTTTCACATATTTTGGATTCTCCATTTGTTTTCTTTCTTTGTTTTCCCTCTTTGTGTTTCAGCTCAGATAATTTCTATTACCTGTCCTCTAGGTCTATGATTGTTTCTTTAGGTGTGTGTAATGCCCTGATAATTCCATCTAAGGAATTACTAATTTCTGACATTGTGATATGAGGTATATTTCCATTTGGCTGTTCTTAAAATAATTTCTTACTTTTGCTTGAAATACCCCATCTATTCATCCATTTTTTTTACCTTTACCACTAGATCTTTAATATATTAAATACAATTACCTTAACGTCCCTGTCTGATAGTTTCAACTGTGCAATGTAGTTTACTCCAGGAATTCTTGTTTAGAGGATTGTGAATATTCCTACTTAGAGAATAGCTGTATGTTTCCTAGTTTAGGATGTTCCTTCTTTCCTCACTCAAAAAATTGGGTTTCTCCTCACAATTCTCATGGTTTTGAGTAATTGGTTTAGTTAAATAAGGTCCTGAAAAAAAGAGAAGGGAATAATAGAAGAAAAGAAAAGGCAAGAAAATGTTTCCTGGGATACCTCGACTCTGGAATTAATTAAATCAGATATTAAATTTTCACCAAGATGACTGCTACAAAGCACTCAAGAATGAAGGTTTTGATTTTGGTTTTTAACTTTTATTTTAAGTTCAGGGGTACATGTGGATGTTGGTTATATATGTAAACTTGTGTCATGGACGTTTGTTGTACAGAATATTTAATCATCCGAGTATTAAGCCTAGTACCCGTTGGTTATTATTACTGATCCTCTCCCTCCTCCCACCCTCCATCCTCCAATAGGTCCCAGCATCTGTGGTTTCCCTCTCTGTGTCCAAGAGTTCTCATCGTTAAGCTCATACTTATAAGTGAGGACATGTGGTATTTAGTTTTTTGTTCCTGTGTTAGTTTGCTAAGGATAATGGCCTCCAGCTACAACCATGCTCCTGCAAAGGACATGATCTTATTCTTTTTCATGGTTGCATATTATTCCATGGTGTAAATATGCCACATTTACTTTATCCAGTTTATCATCAATGGGCATTTAGGTTGATTCCCTGTCTTTGCTATTGTGAATAGTGCTACAATGAATATACACCTGCATGTGTCTTTATAGTAGAACAATTTACATTCCTTTGGGTATATACCCAGTAATGGAATTGCTAGGTGAAATGGTAGCTCTGTTTTTAGATCTTTGAGGAATTGCTACACTGTTCTACACCATGATTGAACTAATTTACACTCCCACCAGTAGTATAAGTGTTCCCTTTTCTCTGTAACTTCATCAGCACCTTTTATTTTTTGACATTTCGATATATAGCCGTTATGACTGAGGGGGTGAGATAGTATCTCATTGTGGTTTTGATTTGCGTTTCTCTAATGATCAGTAATGTCGAGCTTTTTTTCATATGCTTGTTGGCTTCATGTATGTTTTCTTTTAAAAGTATCTGTTCATAAACTTTGCCCAGTTTTTAATGATGTTGTATTTTTTCTTGTAAATTTGTTTAAGTTCCTTATAGTGGCTGGATATTAGACCTTTATCAGATTCATAGTTTGTAAAAATTTTCTACCATTCAGTAGGTTGTCTGTTGATAGTTTCTTCTGTTGTGCAGAAGCTCTTTAGTTTAATTAGAAAGAAAGATGGATATTTTTATTATGATAGGGATAAGAAGGAAATGTTTTATGGTACCACAGGACTTTGGATAAGGCACTCAGTGGCAGAGGGATAAGAATAAGTGTTCAGAGGATGAAAAAATGCACTAAACATTCACATTGCTTATTTCTCAGTAAGTATATTGAGATTAGTGTTAAATGCTAAAATATTTACCTTTTCCAACTCCAGCCTAATTTTTTCATTGAAAAGAATTTCCCCATCCATCTCACCGTTACTTTATATAATTCTTTTATTGAAAGAAAAATTAAAGATAAAAAGTAGTTTGAGGAAGAGAAAGAGCACAATGTAAGTAAAATACTTCCCCCATTACCATAATGGTATACTTTATGGTACATAAAGTCTATGTTTACCACATTCAGAACACAACCATAGTTAGCATTTGTATAGTATGGTAGAGATTGCAAAGTGTTTTTAGATGCCCTGTGTCATTGAACCTCAGGCAAAAACTTGAGCTTGCTATAAGCAGCAGATGAAATAGATCGTAAAAGATAATATGACTAACCCAGAGTAATATCACTAGAAAATGGCAGAGCGAGGCCGCAAGAATAGCTTTTCTTTCAACATCCCTTCATGATAAAAACTCTCAACAAACTGAATACAGAAGAAACATACCTCAACATGATAAAGACCTTATATAGCAGATGCACAGCTAGTATCATACTGAATGAGGGAAAACTGAAAGCCTTTCCTGTAAAATCTGGAACAAGTCAAGAATGCCCACTTTCACCACTGTTATTCAATATAGTACTATAAGTTCTAGCCAGAACAATTACACAAAATAAAGAACTAAAGTATATCCAAGTTGGAAAGGAAGAAGTCAAATTATCCTTGTTTGCAGACAATATGATCTCATATTTTGCAAAACCAAAGACTCCACCAAAAAACTCTCAGAGCTGATAGTCAATTTCAGTGAAGTTCTAGGATACAAGATCAACGAACAAAAATCAGTAGCATTTCTATATGTTAACAGTGAACAACCTAAAAAAAAGCAGTCATATTTAAAATATCTACAAAAATAATTAAAATAGAATACCTAGGGATAAGCTTAGCCAAAGTAGTGAAAGATCTCTACAATGAAAACTATAAAATATTAATGGAAAAAAATTGAAGAAGACACAAAGAATGGAAAAATGTCCCATATTCATGGGTTGGAAGAATCAGTACTATAAAAATGTCCATATTATCCTAAGTGATCTACAGATGCAAAGCAATCAACAGATTCAATGCAATCTCTATCAAAATACCAATGACATTCTTCAGAGAAGCAGAAAAAAGAATTCTAAAATTAATATGGAATCACAAAAGACCCTAAGTAGCCAAAGCAATCCTGAGCAAAAAGAACGAATGTGGAGGCCACATTACCTGACGTTAAATTATACTATGAAACTGTAATAACCAAAACAGCGTGGAACTTGCATGAAAACAGAGACATAGACCAATGGAATAGAATAGAGAATCTAGAAATAAACCCATGCATTTACAGTAAGCTGATTTTTGCCAAAGGCATCAAAAACACACATTGGTGAAAAAGACAGTCTCTTCAATAAATGGTACTGGAAAAACTAGATGTATGTATACCAAAGAATAAAACTAGACCTCTATTTCTTACCATATATAAAAACGAAATCAAAATGGATTAAAGACATATATAAGACCTCAAAGTATAAAACTACTAGAAGAAAACATTGGAGAAATGCTTTAGGATATTGGCCTGGGCAGCAATTTCTTCAGTAAGACCTCAAAAGCATGGGTGACCAAAGCAAAAATGGGCAAATGGGATTATGTCAAGCTAAAAATCTTCTGAACAGCAAAGAAAACAATAAAACAATAAAATGAAGAGTTAACCTATATAATGGGAGAAAATTGCAAACTATTCAACTTACAAGGGATTAATAATTAGAATGTACAAGGAACTCAAACAACACAATAGCAAAAAAAAAAATCCAGTCGAGAAATGGGCAAAAGATTTGAATAGACATTTTGCAAAAGAAGACATCCAAATGGACAACAGGTATATAAAAAATGCTCGACATTATTAATCATTAGACAAATGCAAATCAAAACCACAATGAGCTATCATCTCATCCTAGTTAAAATGGCTTTCATCAAAAAGACAAAAAATAACACAGGGTGGTGAGAATGTGAATAAAGGGGAATGCTCATACACTTTTGGTGAGTATGTGAATTAGTTCAGTCTCTGTGGAAAACAGCATGAAGGTTCCTCAAAAACCTGAAAATAGAACTACCATATGATTTGGCAATTTCACTGCTGAGTATATATCCAAAAGAAAGGAAATCAGTATATGAAAGAGATATCTGCACTCCCATGTTTATTGCAACTCTATTCACAATAGCCAAGATATGGAATCAACCTGAATGTCCATCAATGAAAGGATAAAGAAAATGTGGTACATATACGTAATGGAATTTTTTAGCCACAAAAAAGAATGAAATCCTGTTATTTGCAGCAACATAGATGCTGTTGAACATTATGTTAAATGAAATAAGCCAAGAACAGAGAGATATATGTTTTATTTTTTCACTCATATGTGGGAGCTAAAATTTTGATTTTATGGAGGTAGAGAGTAGAATGATGGTTACCAGAGAAGGCTGAGAAGGGTAGTGGGGTGGGGATAAAGAGGGTTGGTTAATGGGTACAAAAATAGAGTTAGATGGAAGAAATAAGACCTAATGTTTGCTAGCACAATAGGGCAATAACAGATAATATTTTATTATATATTTCAAAATAACTAGAGGAGTAGATTTGCAATGTTCCTAAGGCCAAGAAATACATGTTTGAGGTGATGGATATTCCAGTAGCCCGGATTTTATCATGACACATTGTATGCTTGCATCGAAATACCACATGTGTTTCATAAATATGTAAAACTTTTATGTATGCATAAAAATAAAAAGATATCTTCTGATTTAACATCTCATGGACATTACCATCCCAATTTCTTCTCAGGTCTTTGGAATATGCTGTGATATTATTAAACTGCTTGAATACCCTAAGGACTCCATAATAATTATGTTTTATGCTACATGTTAATAGTGTTAGGGTAGAAGGAATCTAGTGGTTTGGGGTTTTAATTCTGGATCACATAAACATGCTATTAAAACTTCTAATATCAAAATAGTTTGTATTAGTCCACCTAAATTTTTGAGCAATAGAATAATAACTCCTCAGCGCACTTCTGGAAATAGTCTAAAAACACCTAATTTTAAATTTCTAAACAATAACCATTTGTTTCTGGTCTTAGGTTAGTTCATAGTAAATTAGAAGTTTACTAAAGCATCAGAAAACTTTTCATGCCAGTAAGACTACAGTTGGTATTTGTACTATCATTGACAAAGGGGAATGTATTTGTAAAACACCGGAGAAGGAGTAGTTTATAGATAGGCATGTCAGTATTCATTGGTATAATGAATACGGGAGTTTTTGAAGAGACTCTGCTGGAAATGTTACAGATTACAGGAAAGAGTCACATCATACTGTAGCAAATTTTAGTGCCACAACAACCATGCCAAAATGTATTTCAAAGCACCAAGAATTGGAGATGAAATAGTTTATGCCTGGCCTGTAAGCACATGAAGATGTTAAAAAGCTGTCTGACCCTGGAATGCTAGCACCATTCTATCAGTCAGGGACATTGATTGTGGGAAATCAATATAAATCAAATTTTGAGATTTTACATGGAAATGAAATTTATTTAAAGCTTATTTGGTATTCATATAATACACAGAAAGGTTAATTCATCATGCTTAAGAACCAAGGGAAGCTTTGTATGCAGCCAGTAGAACTCCCACCACTGGCTGTTCCTATTAGAGGGCTCAATATTGATGCAGGGTTTTAGATTCTGTCATGACTAGTGTAAATAGTTCCAATTGGCTTTCTAACTGCGTGGTTCCTGAAAAATTCAAACTGTTGGACTTGCAGTTGGCTGAGCCTAGGTCATTTGTCTATGATTCTATGATATGAGAGGGGTTTCTAGTGCCAGGATTGGACAGCTTTTAAATGAACAACTTCCCAACATGTGTCAGCCAAGGTTTGCAAGTTTTGTCTACCCCAACATCCCTGACTGACCACAGTGACGTTTGTTTCATAGCTGTTAAAATATTTTCACTTATTTACTTGGGAAAGAGGCTTATACTTTGCGTATAATTTTGGCAATATTCAAGAATGATATGGTTTTTCCATGGAATCTATAGTAATTACAGTTGACAACTTTGAAAAAAAAAAACTTGCTGGATAACAATAGCAATAAGTTCTACAATTACATTTTAATTTTCCATTTCCTAGCCTCTTGTTAAAGACTTTCCAATATTTCTGTAACTTTTTTTTTTTTTGGTAGGAACAATAGGGTTTGCTAGAATTTTTAGAATTTTATTTTTTTTCTGATTTTTAACTCTATTTTAGGTTTATGGGTACATATGCAGGTTTGTTAATAGGTAAACTTGTGACTCAAGGGATTGGTGTACAGATTATTATGTCACCCGGGTACTAAGTTATTTTTACTGATCCTCTTCCTTCCCCCACTATCCACCCTCTAATAGGCCCCAGTGTCTGTTGTTCCCCTTTTTGTGTCCATGTGTTCCAATCTTTTATCTCCCATTTATCAGGAAGAAAATGTGGTATTTGGTTTTCCATTCCCATATTAGCTCGCCAAGAATAATGGCTTCCAGCTCCGTCCTTATTGCTGCAAAGGACATGATCTCATTCTTTTTAATGGCTGCATAGTGTTCCAGCGTGTGTATGTACCACATTTTCTTTATCCAGTCTAATATTCCTGAGTATTTAGGTTGATTCCATACGTTTGCTGTTGTGAATTGTGTTGCAATGAACATATGCACGCATTTGTCTTTATGTAGAATGATTTATACTGCTTTGGTTATATACCCAGGAATGAGATTGCTGGGTTGAATGGTAGTTCTGTTTTTAGCCACACCGCTTTCCAACATGGTTGAACTAATTAATATTCCCACCAACAGTGTATAAGTAATCTTTTTTCTCTGTAACCTTGCCAACATCTGTTATTTTTTGATGTTTTGATAACAGCCATTCTGACTGTGAGATGTTATCTCATTTTGGTTTCAATTTGCATTTATCTAATGATTAGTAATATTGATCTTTTTTTCCATATACTTGTTGGCCATATGCGTGCCTTCTTTTGAAAAATGTCTGTTCATGTCCTTTGCCTCCTTTTTAATGGGTTTGCCACAAAACAAATAAAATACTTAGGAATAGAGCTTACCAGGGATGTTTGAAAGATCTCTACAATGAGAATTACAAAATACTGCTCAAAGAAATCAGAGATGACACAAACAAATGGAAAAACATTTCATGTTCATGGATGGAAAGAATCAGTATCATTAAATTGGCCATACTGCCCAAAGCAATTTATACATTCAATGCTATTCCTATGAAATTACCAATGACATTCTTCTCAGAACTAGCAAAAACATCTCGCAGTTCTGGATACTGAAAAAAAAAAGAACTAGAAAAAAATTATTTTAAAATTCATGTGAAACAAAAAAAGAGACCGAACAGCCAAGGCAATCCTAAGCAAAAAGAACAAAGCTGGATGCATCACATTACCTGACTTCAAACTATACTGCAGGGCTACCAAAACATCATGGTACTGGTACAAAAACAGACACAGAGACTAGTGGAACAGAATAGAAAGCCTAGAAATAATGCTGCATACCTCTATCTGATCTTTGACAACACTGACAAAAACAAACAATGGGGAAAGGAGTGCCTATTCAATAAGAGGTGCTGGGATAATTGACTAGTCATATACAGAAGATGGAAAATGGACCTTTTCCTTACACCATATACAAAATTCAACTCAAGATGGATTAAAGACATAAACATAAGCCCCAAAACTATGAAAACCCTGGAAGATAACCTAGTAAATACCACTCTGGATGTAGGAACTGGCAAAGATTTCATGCCAAAGATGTCAAAAGCAATTGCAACAAAAACAAAAATTGACAAATGGGATCTAATTAAACTAAAGAGCTTCTGCACAACAAAAGAAACTATTAGTAGGGTAAACAGACAACCTACAAAATGGGAGTAAATATTTGCAAACCATGCATCTGACAAAAGTCTAATATCCAACATCTATAAGGAACTTAAACAAATTGGTAGAATTTTGTAAGACTTCGTTGCATGTTGGGAAAGAGAAACTAGTAACTGAAAAATAAGGGAATTGAACAATGAGAACACATGGACACAGGAAGGGGAACATCACACACCAGGGCCTGTTGTGGGGTGGGGGAGGGGGAGGGATAGCATTAGGAGATATACCTAATGTTAAATGACAAGTTAATGGGTGAAGCACACCAACATGGCACATGTATACCTATGTAACTAACCTGCACGTTGTGCACATGTACCCTAAAACTTAAAGTATAATAATAAAAAAAAACAAGTAGAACAAAATTCTCAAAGAACAATGCCCTACGTTGTCATGGGACCTTCCACCGAGCAGGAGATGATTAGGATGGGGATGAAAATGACATGTGAAGCAATGAAGCCTTATGCCTTTAAGAGTCAAGATTCTCTAATAAACTGAGAATATGGAGAACTTGGGAGAAATTTAAGGGAGTTTTACAAATACAGATTATTAATATTTAGTATTTCTCCTTATTTTCTTTTTTTAAGATAGAGTTTCACTCCTGTTGCACAGGCTGGAGTGCAATGGCGCGATCACAGCTTACAGCAACCTTCGCCTCCCAGGTTCAAGCGATTCTCCTGCCTCAGCCTCCCCAGTAGCTGGGATTACAGGCACCCGCCACCACACCTGGCTAATTTTTGTATTTTTAGTAGAGACAGGGTTTCACCACGTTGGTCAGGCTGGTCTTGAACTCCTGACCGCAGGTGATCCACCCACCTCGGCCTTCCAAAGTGCAGGGATTACAGGTGTGAGCCACCACGCCAGCCATTTCTCCTTATTTTCTTAAGCATAAAGCATCAACAAACATTCATGTATCTTGAATTCCCTGACAATGATACTTGATTTCTCCGTCTCACATTTACTGTGACTGGAAGAACAGCATTTTTCAAAACGGAAAAATTCAAGAGGTATACTTAATGAAAGGAACAATAGCTCAATTAAGTGCAATACAGGGAAATGACTACTTAATATAAATAAATGAAACCAGATCTCATTTGCACTTCAGACATCAGCATGAAGCATTACTTTCTGAATTGGTTTTATTGAAAACTGCCAGGAGCAATTTTTCAGTGAAGTATGTTATTCTGACAGCCTCTGTTTCCTGTGGCACCTTCCCCCATCTTAATAGTATGAGACACATATCCCCTGACCTACCATTATACTTCCTTTCAGGTATTTGAATATCAATATCTCTTTAAGTCAACTGTATTTAACAATCTGTAGTTACCTAAAAGTAAAATGAGTTTAAACTATGGTTAAACTTTATAAACAATCTGTACTCACTTGTCTGGGAAAGAATGAAAAGCTATTGCTTTCATTGGTTTTAAGAACATTGAGTGAAATTACAAGTCAGTAAATAATGTACTCAATAGATTAAGTCTCATCCTTGAAAACAAACTGAGTGTTCTTTGAATATTGAAAAGGCAGTTTTCATGAATAATATTTTAAAATAGATGTACACTCTTTTATTATTGAAGGTGGCCATCTTAGAATTTCTTCTGGTAGACATGGTGTTTGTAGCATTTTGCACAAAAGCACAAGAACATCTTGGAAAATAAAGTAAAAAGTACGATTAAATTGAGAGACAAAGACTCATTAAAGAACTCATTTGAAGAAATGGCATCTCCACTCTATTACACGAAAATTGCTTCCAGGCACTAAATAAGCTCTGTCTTTGTGAAAAAAGCAAATCAGTCATGTTGATTTTGTGAACATTCATCTTTAGTTCTTAGTGCAATTAAAGAAACTAGAAAGGCTGCCCTACTTAAGATGAAAGACATGAAAAATCTTTACTTTGTTCACTTTTCATAAATCAGAATGTATGTAAGTGAAATAGGACAAACAGAATCTCTCACCATTTTCAGTATTAGTTATCATCAGCTTTCTTTCTCAAAGAAAAAGTTTGAGTGATATAAAATTTTAATGCTACATGTACATTTTAGGTAAGTTAAACCTCTCAGTCTTTATGTCAATACCACTTTAAAACTTACCTTTAAGATCTTATCTACTTATCAAATCAATTCTATCTTAGAGACATGAAATAAGAAAAATAATTACTGAGAAACTTACTTTGAGCTGAGCGTGTAAATGAAAGAAATTTTACATTGGCAAGTGACTGTTTAATTATGGAGCTAAGTTTTTAAAGATGAACTCTTAGCAGTAATCATATTCTTTATAAATTTGTTCATGTTGTATAATCCTTTATTACGTGTTGTGAGAAATGTTTTGCTAATATTTGTCAAGGATTTTTGCTTTTATTTTAATGAAATATATTGGTCTGTAGTTTTCTAGGGATCTTTTTTTTGGTATAAGGGTAATGCAGGCCTCAGAATGTGTGAGGACTAATTCTATTTTTTGAAAAAATTAGTGAAGGGTTTGGGTTAATTCCTCTTTAAAATTTGGTAGCATTCACCATTTGATTCTGGGATGCTCTTTCTGGGATTTTTTTTTTTTTTGATTAGTAACTAATTTTTTTTCTTGTTATGTCTGTTCATAACTTCCATTTATTCTTGGGTCATTTTCAGTAGTTTGTTTTTAGGAATATATTAATTTTATCTACATTTACTATTTACTTGGCAAATAATTGTTTAATAGTATTCACTTATAATCTCTTTTATTTATGTAAGGTCAGAAGTAATACTGCTTTTTCATTCCTGATTTCAATATTTTGAGTTCTCTCTTTTTCTTTCATAGGTTTAGCTAAATTTGCTGATTTTGTTGATCAATACAAATAAATGAATTTTTGTTTTATTGATTTTTGTCTATTTTTTAAATATTCTACTTAATTTATCTATACTCTAATCTTTATTATCTCCTTTTTATGCCTGCTTTGGGCTTAAGCTATTCTTCATGCTTCTAGTTTCTGAAGGTGAAAAGTTAAGTTATTGACTTGAGATCTTTCACCTTTTTTTTTTTTAGTACAGGTATTTACATCTACAATTTTCTTCTATGTACAATTTTAGATGCATTCTGTAAGTTTGATATCTTTTGCATTTATTAATTTCAAAATAGTTTCTAAATTATCTTTTAATTTATTCTTTGGCTTATTGATTATTTAGCAGCATTGCTTAATTTCCATATATTTGTGAATGTCCCAAATTTCCATGTTTTATGAATTTAAAATTTCCTTCAGTTATGGTTAGAGAATGTACATTATATAATTTTAATCCTTTTTAATTTATTGAGAATAACATGTTTTATGGCCTAACATATGATCTATTCTGTTCTATGTGCAATTACAAATAATGTATATTCTGGTATTGGAGGGAGTATTATGTAGATCCTATTAGGTGTGGTGGGTCTAGTTATGGTGTTGCTCAAGTTTTCTATTTCCTTGTTGTTTTCCTCTCTAGTTGTTCTATCCATTATTCAAGGTAGGGTATTGAAGTTTCCAACTATTATTTTTGAGTCGTCTGTTTCTTCCTTCAGTTTTTTAGTATTTGATTCATGTTTTTTTGAAGCTCTGTTTTTAGTGGATGTACATGTTAAAAACTGTTGTATTTTCTTGAAGAATTGACTCTTTTATCAATGTACACTGTCCTTTGTTTTCGTAAATGAATGACTTTTTCATTTAAAGTGCATTGTTTTGATATTAGTATATCAACTTCAGGCCTTTTATGCTTACTTTTTGCTTATTTTTTTTTCCTCATTCTTTTACTTTCAAGTTATTTGTGACTTTGAATCTAGTGTGTCTCTGTATACAGTATATGAAACCATTGTGTTTATTTTGTCCATTTTGCTAATCTCAGCCTTTTGATTTGAGTGCTTAACCCATTTACATTTAATGTAATTACTGATAGGACTTATGCCACTCGTTTTGCTACTTCTTCTTTGTATTTCTTATGTTGTTTTGGTTTCTGTATTCTTTCGTAATTCTTTCTTTTGTGATAAATTCATATTTTCTAGTTTGCCATTTTAATTCTCTTGTTATATTTTATAATATTTTTGAGTTATTTTCTTAGTGGTGCCCTGGGAATTACAATTCAGATTTTTACTTATAATAATCTAGTTTGGATTAATAGCAACTTAATTTCAGTAACATATACAAATTTTGCTCCTGTATGCTTGTGTTTCCTCCTCTTCCTCTGTGCTTTATTGTTATACAAATTATGTATTTATGCATTGTATTAAAATCAATACAAATTTATGACGATTGTTTTGTTCAACTCTCTTTTAAGTCAGTTAGGAGAAAAAATTGTTGCAAACAAAATATACAGTTATAATCTCTTATATTTAACTATGTTCTGTGTTTACCTTTACCAATGCTCTTTCTTTATTTCTTTATGTGAATTTGAGTTATTGTCTAGTGTACTTCCATGACACTTCGAAGTACTCTCTTTAAGATTTCTTATAGGGAAATCTGCTCTTAACAGATTTTCTCAGTATATGTAAATCTTGAAACGTACATACTTCTGCTAAATATAGAATAATTGGTTGACCTTTGAATATAGCATGTCACTTCCTTCTGTCCCAGTGGTTTATGATAAGAAATTAACTGTTAATCTTACTGAGGATCTTGGAATATAACGAGTCACTTTTCTTTTACTGTTTTCAAAATTCTCCCATTGTCTTTGGCTTTCAATAGTTTGATTTTAATGAATCTCATTGTGGATTTCTTGAGTTTATTCTCTCATTTTAATGTTTTTTGAGCTTCTTGGATATAGAGATTAATGTGTTTCAGAAATTTGAGAATTTTTCTAGAATTATTGCCTCATATATTCTTTCTGCCTCTTTCTATCTCTCTCTTCTGCTTCTGGGACTCTCATTATGCTCATTAGGTGAGCTTGATGGTGTCTCACAGGTCTGTAAGGCTCTGTTCACTTTTCTGCAGTATTTTTCCTTTTTTCCTTATACTGATTCCTTTGTAAGTTTGTTGATTCTTTTGCCTCTTAAAATATGCTTTTGAGTGCATTTGGTAACTTCTTCACTCCAAAATTATTCATTTTAATAATTTGTGTCTTCTTATTGATGTTCTTTTTTGTTGAGACCTTATTTCTATGTGTTGTCTTAGTATTTTATACATGGTTTATTTTAGTTCTTTGAACATGTTTTAAATAGTTGATTTAAAGTATTTGTTTAGTATGTTTAATGATGGGATTTCTTCAGGGACAGTTTCTATTGATCGATTTTTTATTACTTCCATATGGGCCATACTCTATTGTTTCTTTGAATGTCTAATAATTTATTTTTTGAAAACTGCACATCTTTATAATACAATTTGAAAACTCTGGAAATCAGATTTTTCTCACTTCCCTAGGGTTTGTCTTAGGTGTTTGTTGTTACTGTTCCTCCTTTTTTGTTAATGACTATCCTGAACTAATTCTGTAATGTCTATATTCCTTGTCATGTATCACCTCTTAAGTCTATGCTCAGTTAGCTTATTTGTGAGCTAGTGACAAGATAGATTTCCTTAAATCTCAAGAAACGCTGTCTCCTAATCTTGGTGAAGGGCTTTCTGTGAGTGTTACAGAATGCTGTTAACATTCAGCCAGGCAATTTATAATTTTGTCTTTCCCATCACTTCTTCCTTGTGCAGAACTTCAAGGTCAGTGACAAGAACTGAGGGTCTTCTCAGGTCTTTTCTGAGTGTTTACACAGCCCTACATATGTATGTGGACTTCTGGATTCTCAAGAATATTTGAGAACTTTTCAAATCCTCCTTTGAACATCTCATTTTCCAGATATTCCTTTTTACAATTTTATTTTTTGGTTTATTTGTTTTTTGCCCCAACTGTTTTCACTGTGTAAGGCAATGTTAAACAATTTCCACTGACTATTTTCAGCAAATGGTCTTGGGTAACAGACTGTTTCCAGTTGGTGAGCTCTGAGTGAGGTTAAAGACAAGACTTGTGAGTAGGTTTTTATGTACCTGCCAGACAGGTGAAATAATTAAAAGTGTTTGAGAATAGGGATTTGAAAGAGCATCAGCCCTGTTCTGACCCCTAGTGGCTACTAGGCTACTGGTTTTCACAAAAATTGATGGCTGTGGATTTTCCAGGCTACCACAGACTGGGAAGAGGAAATGAGAACAGCATAATTTAAAATACCACAAAATTATCTGTTCTTTCCAAGGTTTAGTCTCTTTTCTTGAAGAAATGCTCCAGATATGGGTACAAGCTTTTGGTTAATTTCTAGAGTTTTGAAAAAGTTGATTTGGAGAATTTTTATGAGTCTTTTCATTGCATTTTGGAGGAAAGAATCTTTGGGGGTCATTACTTCATTATTCCTGATTATATCTTGACAAGTTTAAGTAAACTAATATTTCAGTTCTAACATACTGTTAGTAGTGTATACTGCAGAATATTTTATAGTTCCTATGTTCTTATGGTTTTTATCGGTTACTTATCCTTGAAAGAGGGTGATTTTATTCTTGCCTGCTAACAATAGTATAGATATATTAAAAAGTAGGTCATATTACTTTTTTTTTCTTGGTGCCATTAGCATTTTAAAGTAAGATCGTAGCTGGCTGAATGGAAGAATTAGTTTTAAATAATTATTTCAATCATTTTCCCTACTCAGTGGTTGTGACTCATAGACCATGGGACTGAGCAGTATTGCGCAATAGATAAGCGGTAGGGAATTTTACAAACTCAGGAAGGAAGTGCTGTTTTGCTGTTTTTCTTCATGCCTATTGAAATTGCCGTGGAAGAAAGAAGGTGCAGATGTGTCTGGCGTTATTCATAGATCTTCCATCCACCAACTTGAAGTTGTATCTTTCCCTCTTAAGGAGGAACAATCCTCTAGTGATGGCAATTACTCCTACACATTAAGAACAAACATGCCAGCCAGTGAGAAATTAATCAGAGGGAAGCTCTATCTATCCCTTATATTTTTTGACTTACATAGTCTTACGTATTTCCATTCCGAACTCATTTAAAACTGTTTACATTTTAACACAAAGGCAAAGATACCCATTCCTCCTAGAAATATAAACTGGGAAGATAAAATCCACTTTAAACAGAAAAAAGTGCTTTGAAATTCCAATAGCACCAAATTTATGCCAGGCTGTGGTTAAAATAATTAAGAGAAAACAAAAGCCTATAATCCAATATTACATAGTTATTTACCATTGACAGAAAGTGTTCAAAGACATGTTAGAAAATAAAACTCGTTCATACATTAAGAAAATAATTAAAATAGTCAATAGGAGTTTTTCAGAAATGCAAAATTGGACCAATAAAATAAAGTGATTTTCTTCATTTGTATCACTGTCACTGAAGTAAAAGTATATATCTGAGCTAAGTAGGAGTACTTTACTTTCATGATTACAAACTTCCAATGGATATTTGAAACTGCATATCAATTGAAGCATATTTCCCTGTAAGGTTAAGCACTCCTCTCAAGGTTACAAAGAAGTGAGTTAGAGCTAGAATACATACCTGCTTCTACCTAACTTGAAGGTTTAAGGTTTTTCTTTTTTCTTTTTGTATTATATACCATTCTATAGTATAGAAATGTATTATTTTCAATCTGTTATTATTGGCCCCCAGTAAGCATGAGTAACCACTGTTTTTGCAGTGAGAAAGTCAAGACTTGACTTGGAAACTTTTCTGCAACCTAGGAATGTTCATTGTGCCCCAAGTTTTGCTGTTTCTTGTGACAGACACAAGCCCCTTTGGGAGGGAGCATTCTATAGTTGCCACTCTCATATTTAAATATAGATTTCCAGACTTTCTTGGTTAAAAGAAACCTATTTAGCATCATCGTCCTTCAAATTAAATAAATACAGATGCCATATTTTTGCATTGTTTCAATTACTATTGATAGAGCACAAATTATGTTCCAGGTAGGAAGCAGTGAAAAAGTAAAGCACATTGCTCTGATGGTGCTTACATTCTAGTGGGAAAGACAGACAATAGATACACAACAATATAATAAAATTTCTGGATGGGATTAGTACATGACCTCAAATAACACTAGGTAAGGAGTAGAGAGTCATGAAGTGGGAGGTTCTATTTTAAAAGTGGTGGTTAGTAAAAGCCCTTTGGATGAGGAGGTATTTAAGCAGAGCTTTGCATGAGAGGAGTCATGAGCCGGGCAGATACAGGACTATCTGCAAGTAGGAGACTCTACAAAGACAGAACAGCAAGTGCAAAGGTGCTGCAGTGAAAATCTATTTGGAATACTTGGATCACCAAGTCTTGACAAGTACGGAAGAAAGGCATTAGGAGGTGAGGTTATAAGGGATAGGAATAGTGAGGACTGAGGTTCCAAAACATTTTTTTAAAAATCTCAGGAATCTTTACATTCTCAAAAAAAATGAATGAGGATCCCAAAGAACTCTCAGTCATGCAGGTAATATCTATCAGTAAACACTCAGAAACATAACCTAAGCACTTTAAAAAATAAATAAGCAGAAATTTCAACTGAGCACTTTATTTATTCAAGTAAAATTAATGAAAAATATATTAAATGTTACTGTAAATAACATACTTTCAATAAAAATAACTGTATTTCCAAAACAAAAAATAGTGAGAACAGTGACATTGCTTTGCATGTGTGAAAAATCTCTAATATAAAGCTTGATAGAAGTTAGTGGAATTCTCATATCTGTTTCTGTATTCAATCTGTTGAAATACGTTGTCTTGGTTGAAATGTATGAAGAAAATTTGCCTTCACAGAGGTATGAAACTAAAGGAAAAATATTTCTATAGAGTTTTAAATTGACTTTGGATGTTCTTATTTGATACTACTTCATAATTCTGCACATGGTAGTTTCTTGAAGATTTGTTGTAAGGTGAAATAGAAAGCACATCAATGATATTGTTGTATTTTGTTACATTAAAACTCATCGGTTCATCTTGCACTTTGAATGGCTCTTTTTACCCCTGGATGATTTTGTAACATCATGCATTAAACATTTCGAAAGTATTGGTCCGTTGAGCTATGCATCTTCTAAATGTTTACACATTTTATTATATAATATATCATTTTTAAGCCACATCTTTTAAATCACTATCCATCAAATCAGAAGGGTCTTTTAAGTATTGGGAAGCTGTCAAACTCAGGTGACTGACATGAGTGACTGGCTTACTTTGTTTTCAAGAAAATGTCTGCCAGATATGCAATTTGAATAACCGCAGTTTGTATTGGTCAGTATTTTTTTGCAAGTAAAAATATTTTTCTATGAAAAAGTGGCAGTTTCAGTTGGCAACTTAGTGTTATCCGAGTGTTTTTCTGGAGACAATCTTCATATTTGAACATCAGATGCAGCAGAAATGCTTTATACCTACTTCCGATTTTATCACAATGAATATTAAAAAGATGTGTGTTTAAGTGTTGAGACTTAATAAAACACTAATATCTTACCGATGAATATCACCATCGACATTCTTGAGTGAAATTGACTTTTTTTCTCTTTTTCTGTGTGTGGACGTGAAGAATAAATCATTACTACAACAGTTTAACGCCCTGCTTCAACCTTGATGTTGCTGAATCTCCAACAGTTTTACCTACTATTATTTTGCATCATCACTGCAAATGATAATATATTTAAGAAGGCAATTCGTTTTTTGACATGATTATAAAAACAGTCTTGATATCCGAGATCCCATGAAAGGGTCTGAGAGAAGGGAAGATATGTGGGGATTACCTAAATGAAAAAAAAAAAAACAGTAGGGAGTTTACTTTCTTTAATATTTTTGACAAAGAATTTATGGATATAAGTCTGTTCAGATTATACTACTCTTTTTGTTCAACTCATTTTATTCCAACTGTTATAATTACAATGCAATCAGATTAAACAAAGGCAGTCATTGAAATGGCTGTAAATGAAAATGTAAGTAGTTGTATTAGAAGAAAGCCAAACAAATCCACCCAAACAAGAAGTAGTATTTCTAATCCTGGAACACCAGAGAGAAGATATTGAAATTAGGTTATTGATCCAGTAGCAAGGATCAAGCTGTGCCTGTATGTAAAGCTAAGTGATTCCTTCAGGCCAAATAATGATGTGGGAGTTGAGATCGCTTATGGTCAGAGTCATTTCACAAGGGATCGAAAGGGGTAATGTTCAAATCCAAAGGTAAAGGGACAAGTCAGAACAAGAAGCTCTCGGTGAAAACCACAAAGCACAAACTAGAAACAAAGCAGCATTGAACAGATGGTGTTACATTAACGAGGTTGCTTTTCTTGGTCAATTAATAACTTGGAACTTTGAGTGGACTCAGGCCCTTTGCCACCCTGGTAAGGCCACAACTCTGTCTTTATTCTGCCAATAATTCCCTCATGGCGTCAGGGTCTTGACCAAAAACACACCTATTTTTAAGGATTTGTCATTTCACAGAGCTGTGATAAATTCAGGTTTGGTTATAAGAGCATTAGAGATCATCTTGTTCAACCCCACTATTTTGTAAATGAAGAAAATGGGTTCCTTATCGGTATAGGTTACATGGTTTAAAATATTACAAATCAGTACCAGAACTCAGATATTCTTGTTGTTTCATATAGCAGTGTTAGTTGAATATCATCTGAGATTCATCAGAGTATTTCTAGTCTATTTAAACATGTTTTTTAAAGGTTAAAAATTCTACAGTGTGTAATTCTTTCCTACATCTGAATCACCTTAATAATGGACTTAACTATGTTCAAAGCTGCTGGACTGTGATAATGTAGGTTACTCAGGCAAGGGAATGAGTTGAATTCCTTTTTACATATCATATGGTAGGAACATAAATAAGCTTTTGTTCTATATTATCATTTCTGGAGCTGAAATAATAGGTATTTATTTTTGCTTTTTTGTACAGATTTTTTTAAATTTAACCCATCAAAAACAAATATGCTTCCATTTCTAGAGCTTGAGAGATTCTAGAACCATTCTAACAGGCTTTGAAGACTGATTTTACCACATGTCATATATGTGGCCTTGAGTAAGACAATTAATCAATTTGTACTTCAGTTACCATATGTGTAAAATGGAAGTAATAGTAGAATACAAAGGTCAAATGAATTAATACATCTAAAGGGCTTAGTACAGAGTCTGGTAAATTGTCGTCACTACAAAAGTGAGAGTCATTATTGCAATTACAACCGTTAGTTTTAGTATTATGATTTATCATTTTTTTGAGAGAAAAATAGTAAACTTTTGAGATGCTCCTTAAGTTCCATAATATTTAATGCATCCTAGGACGACAGAAATTCCTACAAGTTAGAACGCCATATTTTTTATGCTAGTATGTGCTATAATAATTTTGTTGTGAATCTGTTTCAGAAATGAAAACATGATATGTAACTCCCGTGCCCAGGAAAAATATAAGAACACAGGCCACACATAACTTGGAGTGATGATTTATTTTATTCCCATTGCTGTAGAATGTTGATATCCACGGAGTAAGTTTGCTCAATATTCTGCTTAAGGGTTAATCTTTCTGAAACTAAGTAGGTATAAGCTCTGTAAGCTGATATTCCTGTTAATGTGCAAGTGTTGACAAGACTAGAAGCTTTGCAGTTATTTATATTTAAGCTGTATTTTGAACCATATCTACACACATACCAACCATTAATCTACAGCAAAAATTCACAATTACTAACTTGTTACTTTCTTTTATGTATACATATGCAATATATGAATTTTGTTTTTTAGTAACATAGTTATTTAAGTGCAGACATTTAATTCTCCCCAGTCAAAATGCCTCAGTGAATTATCCAGGAAATTATAAAACTGGAAAAAATATCTCTTAATTAAATAAACCAAGAAAGTATAAAGGGTATCTTAGAAACTTTGAGAGTCTGTGCTTTCTCTCTGATACAGTTTAGATATGTGATCCTGAAGAAAGGCATCAGAGATTTTACTTGGGTACAACTAATATCCCAATATCCACTAATCTGAACAAAATAATTACACATTATATTTTAAAAATATGTTTAATAACATAAATAGCCCTGTAATGCAAATAAGAATTGGAAATACTTCTAGATATTGTTGCAAACAATGAAGATATTTGAATACAAGGGAAAAAAACAAGATTTACAAATGTTTCAGATTTTACTCATGTTTCTGATGGTACCTTAACTTCAACAATAAACCAATCAACTTATCTTCAAGTATTCCTACTTTGAAAATCATTGAGTTTTTAAATTACTAATTTGGAACATTTTAGGCTTGCCAACATTAGAATCAGGATTGAAAATTTGGACTTATTTATCTAATGTTTAGCTTTGATAAAAGTTGGCATAATGCAGAACAAATTCAAGTTGAGTACAAAGAGGCTACTGTATAGCTAATCACACTATTACCATGGTGACTGTACAATCAAGGTGACATGAGTGCCATAGCACACTCTTGAAGCTGGATGCAGCCTTCCTATTGAATTCTCTAGAAACCAATCAAGTGTTCCATCTGATGAACCCCAAATCTTTCCAGTTCTAATACACAGCAGTGACGACAAAACATTTTTATTCTACTCTTCTTATTAGACTAATAAGAATAAAGATACTTTTCTAATTGTAAGTATTCATTTTGTTGTATTTTTGTATATCAGAGGAAATTCATTTTAGGCAAAAAGCTGTACAAAGAAAAATTTTAAATTATTTCTCCTTAAAAATTAAAGATTATGAAGAAAATCATCAGAAGGGATCTTCTTTAAAATCATGCCATTTGGGAACATCCTAAAATAATAAATGAATAAAAAAAACTTCACTGTTTGGTTGGTTTTCTGTTGGTAGTCCAAGAGTCAAAGTTTAGCATAAAATTAAGCTGATGACTATAGAAAAAGAAAGTCTGATTAGCTAGACTGCTAGTCACTTTATCTATTTATTTTTTAAAACTTTCCATTAATAAAGGGACCTCACGTGCATTTTCCTCTTTTTACTCAAGAAATTTCCCTAATTTCTCAAGTACAAGTTGCTGCTCTAAAAGGTTTTTCTTCTTCACAATGTTATGTAAAGACGTTAATGGCCACATCTTGGTCATTGAATAGGGTCCAAGTAGTTAAGGTGACAGAGGACCTGGATTATGTACCAGTTATTTCTTTAAACTTTTTGGTGACATTGGAGATACTGTTTCAACTCCCTGGGCCTTAATTTTTGTCAGTTATAAAATGAGCAAGAAACAAATAAGAAAATTCCCTTCCAGCTCTAAAATTGAAAACCTTTATTTTTATTTATTTAAATTAAAGTTGTCCTTATCTGAATGGTAGAAAGAACTCTCACTGAAGGAGCTAACCACTAGATCTTTATATTTTGTCTCAGGTTTTCTGTTGTTGTTTTATCAGCTTAAAAATTTCCAACATGCAAAATAGAGGTCTCAGGCAAAGTTCTGATTTCTATGGAATAATATCCGAGATTTGAGTTCATGGAGATTAGAAATGTTAATGGAAAGAGGTTAATAACAAACTCAAGTCACATTCAGAGTTTCAGAAACTGATAGAAAAGGGTTAAAGTGGGCCATGTGGTGGCTCATGCCTGTAATCGCAGCATTTTGGGAGGCTGAGGCGGGTGGATCCCCTGAGGTCAGGAGTTTGAAACCAGCCTGGCCGATATGGTGAAACCCCGTCTCGACTGAAAATACAAAAATTAGCTGGGCTTGGTGGCATGCACCTGTAATCCCAGCTACTTGGGAGGCTGAGGCAGGAGAATCGATTTAACCCAGGAAGCAGAGGTTGCAGTGAGCCGAGATTGCACCACTGCACTCCAGCCTGAGAGGGAAAAAGAAAAAGAGAGAGAAAGAGAGAGAGAGAAGGGGGGGGAAGAGAGAGAGAGAGAGAAAGAAAGAAAAAGAGAAAGAAAGAAAGAAAAGGAAGGAAGGAAAGAGAAAGAAAGAAAGAGAAAGAAAAGAAAGGAAGGAAGGAGAGAAAGAAAGAAAAGAAAGGAAGGAAGGAGAGAAAGAGAAAGAAAAGAAAGGAAGGAAGGAGAGAAAGAAAGAAAAGAAAGGAAGGAAGGAGAGAAAGAAAGAAAAGAAAGGAAGGAAGGAAAGAAAGAGAGGGTTAAAGGGCTAGGCTGTTTGTTCTTGTCTCAGTTTAAGTGACTTTTCTTAAGCAGTGTCCTTAGTACAAACCACTTTATTTCGGTGGTTGTAGAATGTCAATAAAAAGATTGGGGATGGAAGGCATATTTTGAGTCCCAATTCATTGGTCCAGTTAGAAATACTTGACATTGTAGAGATAGACTATAAAATTAATACTCCACTCTGTTTTCTGTAAAACCATTGTTTGAAGAGGAAAACTTGAAAGCTATATCAAAGAGCTACGGAAAACAAAGGCAGAATATTTGAAATCCACTCTCTGTACATGTAAAGCCACAATACTTCAGAGCCAAATGTCTATGGAAGTGGGAGATGGGCCTGTAGTTTCTAAATACGTCATTTCCGCCTACACAATTGATATAGTGTGTTTTTTTTTTTTGAGGACATACTAAGTTAGAATGGTCCTTTCAGTTAGAATGTAAGTTTATCTGAATATAAAATTTGGATAAAAAGAATGCAAGTTTTTGAAACCATTTTGAATTACATCTTCCCTTGTTGAGTGACTAGCTGAAGTTTCATAATCCAAGGATTTGGGGAAAAGAAGCCAAGTTGAATTCTTTAAAAATATGGGTCTATGCAGTTTTTCCTGAAAGAATTTTGATATTTCTTTCGGTACTTTTGTCTCACCCTATGAAGATTGTACAGAACTATTGCAGCATATTCAGCCACTGAATACCTTACCTCATTACCCATGAGTTAAATTGGAGCTAGGAAGGATTTCAGATGATTTATATGCTAATTAGAATTCTCTTGAAAAACAAATAGAAAACATGGGTTATGGTGGTGTAATGAAATCTTCGAAACAAAGATCCAGAGCTTTCTTGTGGTATGCACTAGATAAGACAGCTAGTAAACTGGGGGATGGAATGTTTTAGTCAATAAAATTGATGTCATTTTGTACTACTTGTATAAGTCTCATCTCTTTTTACAAATAAGAATCTGCAGTTAATTTGAGCTTGTCAATGCAACGGTATCTGTTGTAGTTCATTGATTCCTCTGATGATAGTAAAGGATGTTTATGGTTTTCATGGGCAGAGATTTTATATTTTGAAGTTATAGAAAAACTTCCAAAAAACCCACACTTGTTTAGTTTTAGTTTAGAAAGGGGAAAGCATGTACAGCTTTTTAAATAGTCATATTTCTATAAACTCAAAAATTTAAATGTGAAACCGTTATTTAAAGTTATTTGCAAGAGTATAATTGGTTGAAAACATTTCTCCAGCTCTTACAAAGTTTCTATAACCTTGACATCATTACAAAATACAATACAACTTTGGAATCTAATGATTTTCTGAATGTATTGCTGTGAGGGTTAGAAAATGCATTCATTCTAAATACTGTCTTGTCTGCCTCACTGAGAAGTTGCAATACTGTTTGTTTGTCAAGCAGCTTGAAAAGCTAGACAATGCTGTTAGGAACAATGTGGAAATGATAGGTAGAGAGATTATTTTTACCTGCTGCTTTGTTATTTGGTAAGGTCACGATGGTAATGGTTTTCTTATCCTTTCATTCGTAATGAATTGGCATAATAAGAACTGCAGCCTACTTAAAAAAAAAACACACTGTGTAATCACAGCAGTGGTAGCAAATTCATTTCAGAAACAACATCCAGTCACTTCTGTGAAAGACATTTATAAACTTATTTGGGAAAGCATGAACTCTTTTTATATTAGACAAATGAGTTTTATATACTCTTCATTTAAAAATTCTTTCACTGCCTTCTGCTACCTGTATAGATGTAGTGTTCTATGAATGATTTTGATGTACTATTCAACTGAGTGTTTTATTTCTCACTATTTCTACTTCTTTGTACATTTTTGTTTTTTCTCATATAAAGTAAGAATATTAAGATGGGAATTTTAATAGTTTCATATAGAACAATTAATATGACAACCTCTTAGTTATTTGGTTTATGACTTAGTAGGACAAAGTGTAAAATTTCATGAATGTGATTATGAGAGGAGGTAATTCTGCTTTCCTTTCCAATTATTTATTGACACCGTCTCAATGCCTTATAACTGTATTTGTTAGCCAATTAAGAAGTAATCATAGGGTTGGATTTGTGCAGAATAGAACTATTTAGGAATTCTTTTGGCTAAGGTCAAGGAGAGGGAGGGAGAAAGCAAAGGTAATTTTTTACTTTCAGTATTACAATTGTATTATATCAGAAAAATCCCACCAGAGCACAAGAAAGAGAGGTTTGGGTGCTAGATGGAAGAGGAGGTTGACTCCTGTGTCATTTAGAGCAGTAACACAGATACGAGGCTCAATAATGCAGGACAAAGAGAATTTGAATATGTATTTGTTATGCTAATATTAAATTTCTTATGTTACATTAATCTTTCTTTAGGCCTGAGGTATATCTTTTTCCATGGCGAAATTATCCCAAAATGATGTTAACACGATTAATAGCTTCTCCAGACCTGGCTAACTCCCTAGGCTTGCACCAAGGTAGGTGTGGAGGTGGGGCTGGGGTATGAAAATATCTCCCCCTCCACCCCCACATCACAGAGCAATACTTTCTTATTTCTAAAAGGAAAAAATCAGTAATATATTAGCAACAGAAAAATATGAAACATGAGAGTTTATGGAAATACATTAAAAAACAAGTAAAAATTGAGCAAAGCTTCATTTTGTTTGAGGACAGTGTGAATAATGTCTTTACTTTCTCTAATGAGTGAATTTGTTTTCCAGAACCATAGAAATATAAATACCTTGTGATTCATTTCCTGGCAAGAGCTAACTGTATTACTGTAGATTATTATTATTTTTTCTCACTGCGTCTGTTGACACTGATTACTATAGATTATACCTCTCCAATTGTATTACTTCTTTTAGTGGCTCTGGTTGTAATTTGTAGCACAGGATAAAGGAGCTTTAGGAACTGAAAATTACGGTCCACGTACTCTTACAGCAGTATTCTAAAGAACACCCACTCACGTCATCCATAAAGGGCCGGAATATCCTGCTCACACTTCCTAAGCAGAAAGCTTGCATTTTATTTTAAATTACAGTAGTCCCCCTTTATCCACGCTTTTGCTTTCTGCAGTTTCAGTTATCCATGTTCCATCATGGTCCAAAAATATTAAGTGAAAAATTTTAGAAATAAACGATTCATAGGTTTTAAATTGTGTGCTGATCAGAGTAGCTTGATGAAATCTCATTTGAGTGCTTCAACACGCTTTGTGCAGTGCGTCCACCCTGTCTATGCTACCCATCCATTAGCCGCTAAGAGTCATCTCAGTTATCACACGGACTGTTGTAGTGTTCAAGTAGCCCTTATTTTACTTAATGATAGCCCCTAAGTGCGTGTCTTTGGAGTACTATGTCTAATGTATAAATTAAACTTTATTATAGGTATATATGTATAGAAAAAAACACTGTACACAGGATTCAGTACTATCTGCAGTTTCAGGCATCCACTGGGGATCTTAGAACATATCTCCTGCAGATAAGCCAGGCTCTTGTACTCCTTCACCTTCTTCCGGTTAATTTATAGTAAATAGAATAGCAGTATTGAACTGTATCAAAACCCAGTGAGCCCCATCTGACATGTCTGGAAGGTATTGCTGGATCAGGGTGAAGACTGAAGAAAGGAAGTCACCCAAAGAGAAAGGCAGTATCAGAGAGCCTTCCCATCTTCCCAAATCACCTTTTCCTTAAAGTGGGGGAACAGTTTATTTGACTCAAGAAATTCCTGAGAGTCTGGTGTCAATGGGCTTGTGTGGAATGTGGCTCCTTCGTTTTTCTGTGTTTCTCAAGGATTGACTATGCTCAGCTGCGCTGGGCTCACCTTTCAGATGAAGTCCCCATGAGGTAAGCAAATGAGGTCAGGCCAAGTCACTTCACTGTGCTCTTTGTTCAGCTTCCTTTCCTCTCATGACATATGTTAATTCAGGTTCCACAGTCACTGTGGTCTCAGGATTGGCACAAGAAGCATTTTTTATTAGGGTCCATGCTGTATTTTCCATCTGTTTCGTCAAGGATCCCTGTGATGATGATGATGGGTCTCTCTGAAATTCTCTCTGTCCTTTTTCTACTTCATTGCACAGAACCCTTGAGGTAAGTAGGAATGCACCTTGAAAATGACCATAACTACGTATATTAGCATAGAAGTGGTATTGAAATTGGAGATAATTCCTTTACCAGAGATCAGTTTGCATTGTTTTACATATTTGGCTATGGGTGACTTTTCTGCTGATGTAAGTGAATTTATGCTAAAATGAATGAAATATAGGTTTTTGAAAATCAGTTCCTTAATCACACAGAAATACTTCCAGTCTTAGAGCTATTTAGTAAATAATGAAATTAAGTAGGTAATAGTGTAATTAATTCTAATATAGTTATTTGTTTACTTCCAAGTGCCAATATACAACTGACTATAATAAATTGTGGTACCTCTAGGATGTCAATAAATATTAAAGTAGACAATTCCAAGAATGTGAAATATGGAAATTTGAATATGCATGTCTACTTATAACTTGTATTAAATTGATATAAAGATAAATGTTATAGAATTCTGGTTTTTTAAGTGGTTTTAATATTGTAGATTTATAGTGAAAAAGGCTAGGAATCTCAAGCTGTAAATAAATCCCAAGTCCATTCAATTTGTGTAAGCATATAATGATTTTAAGAAATAATTTGAAAAATAAATCATTCCTAATAGTTAAATGTTCAAAAGATTGACTATATTTTGACCAAAAATTCTCTATCTGTTAGCAATCTAAAAAGCTTGAGTTGTTTTATAATTGTTTGTATGTCTAGTGGTGTTTATTTTTTTCTTTTCCATAGTTATTAAATACTAGGTTTAAATTAAATTTATTTAGCTTGGACTGAATAAATATTACAAATTAATTAATGGTCTTATGTGAAAGAACTTTGTCTTAATTCCCTACCTTGTTTGAGTGATTTTCTAATTTCTAATTCTTCTTTAATTTTATACACACTTTGCATTAATTTTATTAGTACAGTATTCTAAGTACATTAATCTTCTCTATCCTAATTAGATTGTCAAAAAAGCATTAGTATTAGTTGATTTATAACATCCATTTAACATTAACATATCACAAAAACAAAATCAAAAAATTATGGGTACATGACAAAGGCTAAGGAATGGGAAAAGTTAGTTATACAAGACAACTAAGCCAAAAAAACAAAACAAAAAAAAAACAACGTTAATAGAATTGAAAGTACAACTTGTCCTGGAGCCTTTTGACTTCCAGTGCAAAAAGGGATACATGGGTTGCATTTGACTTGCTCTTATTAGGTAATAAAATGGAATATACTAGTTCAAAAGGTAAGAAAATGTTACTTTGATATAGATTTCTGAAAGGGATTTATTGCATGAGTTTGTTTTTCCTCTGTAAGTGTATCCCTCATATACATTGACCATTTGCAACAGCATAGTGAAATGTAGAAGCACATTTATAAAAAGGGATTTCTGAGATTAGTTAAGGAAATTTGGGAATTATCCCTGATTCATTCCTGTGCTTCCATGCTCCACGTCACTTAATCAAACAGTCTTCCAAAAATGTCCCAAATCACCATTTTACATCATCACCTTTCACATTTCACATCTGTGACACCATCTTTCACATTTCACAGTGTTGCATCATCTTTCAAATTGTCATTGTCTATGTGACATATAACAGGCTTCTAAGTGTTTTCTCTCTTCCTACGTTTGTTCCTCTCCAACTGATTCTTCACATTGCAAACAGAGTGAGTTATCTTGAAATCCAAATCTGAAAATTGCTTCCCTTATACCTCATTCATTACTTATTGCACTTAGCACAAATTTAAACTTCTTAAGCTAACATACAAAAGACTTTCTACCTTTCAAAAAATAAATTGTCAAATAATGATCGTATACATTTACAGGGTACAATGTGAAGTTCTGATATATGTGTGCCTTGTGGAATTATCATATCAAGGTAATTAATATATCCATCACCTCACAAACTTTTTTGTAGTGAGAATACTTAAAATCACTGTTTTAGCAATTGTGAACTATATGATACATTATTACCAAATGTGGTCAGTATACTGTGTAATAGATTTCAAAACCTTTTTTCTCTCGTCCACCTAAGATTTTATACCGTTTAACCAGCATCTCCTCATTTCCCATCCTCACCACCCTCCCACCCCTAGATTCTAGTAACCACGATTATACTCTTTATTTCTGTAACTTTGACTTTGTTACATCTCACTTGTAAATGAGATCACATAGTTTGTCTTTCTGTGCTGGGCTAATTTCGCTTAGCATAGTGTCCTCCAGGTTCATCCATGTTGCTGCAAATGACAAAAATTTCCTTTTTAAGGCTGAACAGTATTCCATTGTATGTATGTACCACATTTTGTTTATCTATTCTATGGAAAAGTATTCTATGGACATTTGGGTTGATTCTTTTGCAACTGTGAATAATGTTGCAATGAGCATAGGAGTACAAATATCTCTTTCACACTGATTTAAATTTCTTTACACATATTCCAAGAATTGAGATTGCTGGATCATATAGTAATTCCATTTCTGGCTTTTTGAAGAACTTCTCTTCCTTGAAACTGTTTTCCATAATGTCTGTAGTAACTTACATTCCCACCAACAGCTTTTCTCCATATCCTTGCTAATGCTTATCTTCCATCTTTTTGATAACAGCCATTCTAACAGGTGTGAGGTGACATTTCATTGTGGATTTAATTTGGACTTCCCTGATGATTACTGATGTTGAGCATTTTTTCATAAACCTGTTGGCAAAGTACCCTCAGTCTTTTGTCTCTAAATCTGATGGCTTCATTTCTGCCAATTTTCAGCATAGAATGCAATCTAATTTACTAAACTTCTTAGAAGTTCTTCATGACTCCTCATGGCTCTAATCTTCTCCCTTGCATCCAGATATTTGCCATTGTATTTCCTCTGCCTGTGATACATCCGCAGCCTCTTAAAGTATCCTTTATCAAGATAAAGGATACAGAAACACTTTCAGCCTTAGAGCCATTTAGTGAATAATGAAATTAAGTAGGTAATAGTGTAATTAATTCTAATATAGTTATTTGTTTACTTGCAAGTGCTAAGGATACTTTATCCTTTAATATTAATATTAACTTAATAGTCTTCAAGTATATTAGTCTAGATATCAATTTGTGGAGAAACCTACCTTCACGTTAGAAGGTAAGTTAGGAGGTCCCACCAATGTGCTCTTCTAGGGCAAAGTACTTACCTCCACAACTGAATTAACTGAACTTAATTGCAACTAACATGTTGATGCCAGTCTTCTCCTAGTGTCTAGTGGGATAAGGACGGTCTTGGACTCTGAGTCAGACTGCCCAGATTCATATCCTGACTTAACTCTTAAGTGCTGTATGATTTTGAGCAAGTTGCCTTCTCTTTCTATGACTCATTATTACCATCCGTGGAATGAAGATAATAATAGTGTTTACTTCTCAGGGGGCTTGGAAAGTTTAAATATGTCAATATATATTGCTTATTACAGTGTTTAGCACGTAGAAAGTGCTTTATAGATACTGGATGTTTTATCAAAATCCCAGTACCTAGTACAGAGTACATAGTATATATGCAATAAATGATTGTGGAATGAGCAATTATTCCCATTGTGAAGTAACCCAATTCAGAAATGATATAGTTTTGAAGTCTTGGGGAGGCCAAATAAATGAATTAATATGTCACTTAGACTATCCCTCTAAAATAGGCAATCCCATTCCATGTTTTTAAAGGGCTGTAAGGCAGAAAATTAAAAATTTGTACGTGTGAACTATCAAATAAAAATATGTTTAAAGTAAGTTGTTTTCAGTAAAATTAATAACATATACATTAAGATACTCTTGATAGACTTTTGTTAATAAATTGACAATTATACACTAAGATATATTCAATTGAAAAATATGAATTGAGATTAAGTAGGATTGATTTAACAGTGAATGAAAATGTTTTACTGCTGTATATTCTTTGTTTTTCCCATTGAACTAAAAATGGCAAGTAGGCGTATTAAAGCTGAGGAATGTGTACTTTGTGTTTTAGAAGATTTTAGAAATGCAGTAGGACAAATATCCATGAAGTGAATACTTGCAATTATCATTTTAACTTAAAAGCATTTTAATTAAATTTGGGAAGTTTTCTGTCATTATTTCTTAAAATATTATTTCTGCCTCTTTCTCTTTCTCTTCTTTTCTGGGGCTTCTGTTATGCATATGTTGATATATCTGGTGTTATCTCACAGATCTCTAAAACTGTGTTCATTTTCCTTCATTCTTTTCTCTTTCTCTTCTTCAGCCTGGGCAATTTCAATGAGCTACCTTTAACTTCACAAATTATTTCTTCTGCCAATGCAAATCTGATGTGACTCCTTCCAGTGAATTTTTCATTTCAGTTATTTTAATTTTCAACTCCAGAATTTCTATATAGCTATTTTTAAAATCTAATTCGTGTCTGTTTAATGATATTCTCTATTTGCTAAGACACAATTCATATTTTCCTTTAGTTATTTAGACAAGGATTCTTTTAGTTCTTTCAACATTTTTTTTTTTTTTTTTGAGACGGAGTCTCGCTCTGTCGCCCATGCTGGAGTGCAGTGGCGCAATCTCAGCTCACTGCAAGCTCTGCCTCCCGGGTTCACGCCGTTCTCCTGCCTCAGCCTCTCCGAGTAGCTGGGACTACAGGCGCCCGCCACCACGCCTGGCTAATTTTTTGTATTTTTAGTAGAGACAGGGTTTCACCGTGGTCTCAATCTTCTGACCTCGTGATCCACCCGCCTCGGCCTCCCGAAGTGCTGGGATTACAAGCGTGAGCCACTGTGCCCAGCCTCAACATATTTATAATAACTGATTTAAAGTGTTTGTTTAGTAAATACAATATCTAGTCTTCGTTAGCGACAGTTTTAATTGACTACATTTTTTCCCTTTGTGTCTTGTAAACTTGTTGAAAACTGGACATTCTATAATATAATAATTGTGGAAATCAGATTGTCTACCTTCCTCAGGGGTGTTGTTTTTGTCATCTGATGTTTTTGTTCCTCTTTGTGTGGCAGCTTTGCTGTATGAATTCTGCAAAGTCTCTATTTCCTGTCATGAACAGCACTGAAGTCATGGCTTGGTTACTTTACTGGACATAGATTTTCTTAAATTGATTTTTCCTTGAAACAATGTATCCTACCCTTTGCAGAGGAGCACTGTATGTATTAGGGCATGCCTTTAGCATTCAAGCAGTTTAAAACTGTGCCTCAGCCTTTACTTTCTGCTTAGAGATTAGGACCTTTTTGGGTTTTCCTGGGCACATGCACGGCTTTGCACATGCATGGGCCTTCTAGATCCCCAGTAATACACTGGAGCTTTTCGCAGCCCACTAGGAACATCTCATTCTCATCTTCCTTTTTGCCCAACCTCTTGTTTGCCTCCATTGTTATCTTGGCCTCAGGCAGTTGCCATGTTAACCAATTAGTTTCAACAAATGTTTTGGAGACAAGACTTTTCCTGTTGAACACTGGATTAGATGAAATAAGGAAAAGCCTTGTTAGTGGATATTTCCCAAGTAGCTGTCAGACAGATTACATATGTGGGGACAAGCATTCTGAGGAGATCCAAATCCAGTTAACTGTTTCTAGCAGCTACTGGTCTGCTTGGTTTCACTACCATGGCTGTGAAGCTGCTGTTGTTCAAGATTATTGTGGAACCAGTGAAAATGAGGTGAGAATAGGTGCAGGTTAAAATGGTACAAGCCTTTCTGTTTTTTACTGAGATTCAGCTATTTTCCTTGAAGAAATTCTCTGCAGAGTGTTGGAAGTTTTGGGTTAACTTCTGGAATTTCAAAAAAAGTTAATTTAGACAGTTTTTGCAAGTGCTCTCATTGCATTTAAGTTTGCAAGTGATCTCATTGCGTTTAAGCAGATTTTTGAGGTCCTAACTGCCATTCTGAAAGTCACTGCACTGTAAGAGTGTTTCATAACTTTATATTTTTCACATTTCCACTGGGACATGGCACAGGTGCTGAACGTGTAAACTCTTGGAGGTGGGAATTTGCTCACTTACTGGAGGTCATCTTGCCCACGACTGAATGGTTCTTTCTTGGACCTCTATCCTCAAATACCTCAACTACTGTCAGTATTCTGAAGTGCTTAGGGCCTGGGTACAGGTTGAGTTCCTGCTTTTTTTCTCACTATGACGTCAGAATGAAGCCTTTGGAGCATATTTGCTGTTAGATAGCCTTCTTTAACTTCATCTGAATTTATTTGGTGCTGAGATAGTAAGGCTTTTGAAAATTTAATCAATGTGCTGTCCTCTATAACAAAATCATTTTTTCTAAATCTTTGTTTGGGTTTAAGGATTTAAAGGATATTATGGACTGCATAGAAATAAATACATTCTTTTTGTAAGTCTGGGCTGATGCGTCCCTATAATTTCCTTTCCACTGTTTTCTATTGTAACCTTGCAACTGTAAGCTCCAGTAACTGGGATGTTATCACAGTAGCTCAACGATAATGAATGAACAGCAAATCTTTTAATTGGAACTGCTCCTTTAGAGCAATAATTATCATTGGGATGCAGGCATATGAGAGTAACTTGTATTTAAAAATGAAAAAGTCCACGTAAATAGTTCAGTGACTGTTCAAAACAGAGAAGGAGACCATCATGATGAAACAGATGAATACTACCAAGTGAATAAGGCATCATCAGCTCTCAGTTGACTTCATAATCTGACTTGGCTTAACTTTTTTTGTGTGTCGTGAACTAATGGGGAGAAATATGCATTCGTTTTATTATGCCATGATTTTTCACATTCAATTAAGACAAAAAGAAATTAGATCAAACTATATAGCAGTGGCTAATCCTCAGACTTTTCTTAAAAGAAACTTTTCTGACAAAAGTTTCTGCATCAAGCTTGAGTCACTCAACTCTATTTCTCAATTACTTTCTTGGCAAGACAGATGTGTTTTTGCAGGAGAAAACTAGTGTTGTATTTAATTATCTCTGCAGATACAATACATCAATACAATTTTAATTAAGAATTCTTTGAGTATCTTGGAAGCATGCTATTAGGAAGGCTCTGGAAACTTTTAAGTAGCAAAACACCTACAGGCAATGTTTCAAATGTGTTTTTCCTTCTTTTTCTCTTCACTCAAAGGGAACACTATAGTTGCCTTGATGATGTACCTGTTTAGTTATAAAATTGCATATTTTAATTGTATATCAGTCTGTGTTCATAACAATATATATAAGAAAGACTCCTTTTTTATAATAAAATAACAAATTTTATTATTTAAAATTTACAGCATTGGAATTATTCCAATTCATCCCATTCTTTATCATAGTTGTTTCTGTAACGTATGTGCAAATCTACTAGTATTTTAGGCATTATTTGCAGTTGTGAAAATAGTAAACATGACCAGACAATAAAAATTCGGAGTCGTGATTCCGCCACTGTAGAGTGATGTTATAGCAATCTGAGTTAACCCTTGATATATTTATAATATCAGGAAAGATAATGTGTTGAAATACTTTAGAAATTAAGCATAATTCAAATGTAATGTGAAATGACTAGCTTTAATACTAAGTTCTGTATACTTACTGGAAACTGGCTTCTATGCAGAAAAATGATATACTCTTGAGCAGATAACTGTCACAAGAATAATACAGATTTTAGAAAATAAGATAAAAAGCTTCTATTTTATTTCTGAGGTAGACTGAAAGAACTGTGCTAAGAATAGGTAATCTCAAATATATGACATCTTGGAACGTGAATTGCTCAACACTATCATTAAGGTAATGAGATTTTTGTTTTTAAAAAATATATTTGCCAATATCTTTGTTAAAATCCATACTAATTGCCTATCTTTTTGGCTGTTCATTTTAGAAGAGAATAATTGTTGCCAATATCCCTGCATTTAGGTAGACAAGGAGAATCTGTTTTGGTCTCTTAAAAGCTTTTATAAGTATAAATGGAGCATGAAAGTTAAACTAATGTCAAAGAAATTATCTCTCCAGCAATAAACTAGATGGCAATTTAAGCTCATTTGTTTCACAAGATGATCAATATCTTTTTTATAAAGTATCATATCTTTAAGAATAACAATATATCATTCTGATGAGGTCTCAGCTGAATACATATTTATAATTTTTTAGATATTTTTTGCCTTCCGTAAAACTACCACTGACCTAATTAATCTCTTTGCCTAGTCTAACCTCATATTTCAAAATACAAACACTGCTAACCTCATCACCCTTGGGAAAAACAAAAACTTTCAATAAAATATAGAGAATGGGAAGCTCTAACATGGGGGAACTATTTAGAAAAGATAAGTATATATTGTCTGACTGCTATTTCCTACTAGACCTACCAGTGTAATTTTGATAAAATTTACCAAACATGTTTGAAAAGTGAGATAGAATAGAAAAAAGATGTTTGTCCTATGTGTCAGAAATCTATATTCTGCTCCTAGCCTGATTCACTAAACCAAACAAAATATATCACCAATACAGTTGTACCTTAACCCAATTATCAAATATGCCTCTAGCCTCGATATTATAGTGTAATTGTACGTATTTTTGTCAGGTGGTGGTAGAGATAGAGATTGGCATAGAAAGTGACAGTCATCTTCATTGAATTTAATGTATCTTAGTTTTAGAAAGTGTCCACAAATATATGATGGTAAGTTCATTGTAAATCTTCCTTTGTAAATGAGATAATTAAAAACTCGGAGTTGCTTCATATTGAAAGGCATTAAGTTCCCCATGACAACATGGTAAAGGCCAGAATTTATCATATTACCTCTGTAGCAAGAGTTCAAGATCATTTGAGATTGTTTATACTTAACTACTTGTTATATTATTAGCATTAGTGCGTCAGTACTAATATTACTAATGTAAAACATATAAAATGATATATTAGTGTTATTAATAGTATTATAAATACCAGTATACTAGGATTATTTGTGTCATTCAAGCATTCGTTGTGAAGAATAGTTCTGAAAGTAAACCATGCCAACATGCTGCAAGAGTTTTCACCTGTAAAACAGGCTTACTGGGTGTTTTTTTATGAATATTCAATATTCTGGTTATTGGAATTCAGAAAGGCATTCTTTAAATCTTCATTCTCAATATTACATGGGCTACATTTTTTTTCGGATCGAAAAATTGTGTGACAATGTGTTTAAATGGATAAGTTAACGTATGTACTTCAGAGTGAATTTTCTTACAATGAAAGTGAAGTAGTTGTATAGAAAAGAATACAGCATACTAAAAAAGTGACAGCCTTTGGAACCATAGGAACATTATTTCAAATTCCACTTTGAATTTGAAATTTTCCATATACTAGGTACTTAGCCTTGTGACTTTTGGTGAAATGGAGAAACCAATGCTACCTTGTAGCTTTATTGAGAGGGTTAACAACCACAGACAGAATAACTTTCCTTGAATGTAACTTTCCCTTTCTTTCTTTGTATTGGCATAAAATACTTTAAACATTATTTTTCTTATCCAGGAGCCATTTAAGTATATGGCACATGAAGATTTTTATTTATTCAAACTTTAATGATTTCTTATTCTTTCATTAAATTAAAATAATAATAATACAAAACACGATACTACTTTAAAGTGAAGCAAATACAGTTGGAGATACAAAAAGGGAGACATTCTCCTGGTGTACTGTGAATTAAGTTGTTACCCAGGCAGTATCAGGCTTGGATTCAGAAAACATCATTTTGAAAAACTCAAAGAGATAATCGTTTGGGAGAAAAAAATGTCAGTGATCTGTTGTAGACATAGCTACTTCGGTTATCATTAATATCAGATAGGAAACCATGTGGAAGAAGTAGGGTAAACACTACTTAATAGCTCAATCTTAGAAACACAATGTAGTGATAGAAATGACACATTTGAGAGTTAGTGAAACACCAGAACATATTTATTGTGCAAGTACTCTAGAAAAGAAATGCAATTGCCTGCAGAGTTGCGCCATCAAAATGTAATTTTCCAAGTAGTCAGCAAATCACATACCTGAATTGTGTTCTCACATACTGGGCAGAAGAGCACTAATCAAACACGGGATTCTCAGATACAATTCCACACAGTCCTTATAGCATGTGGAGATCATTGTTCTGAAAACGGGTTTCTAAATAAGCTCAATTGAATTTGTAGGCACATTCTTTAACCTCAATGATTAATACTCCTTGGAAATTGTTGGTACAGTAGAACTGTGACAGTTTCTTAAGACACACCTTTAAGAATTCATGTGGTGGGCAGATCACTTGAGGTTAGAAGTTCGAGACCAGTCTGGCCAACATGGTGAAATCCTGTCTGTACTAGAAATACCAAAAAAAAAAAAAAAAAAAAAAAAAAATTAGCTGAGTGTGGTGGCAGGCACCTGTAATCCCAGCTACTCAGGAGGCTGAGGCAGGAGAATCACTGGAACCTGGGAGGCGGAGGTTTCAGTGAGCTGAGATCATGCTACTGCACTCCAGCTTGGGCAACAGAGCAAGACTCCATCTTAAAACAAACAAACAAGAATTCATGTAGCATAAAGTTTTCCCCAAAAGTACTGAAGTTTTACAAACTTTCTTGTTTGTCTCTGTATAGGTCAGAAAAAATGAGTTCATTTAGATTATTAATTGAAACCACTGTAGAATATAATATTTCATTGGTTTGTTTTAACCCTAAGATGTTTTCCACCTAAACATCATCACTTTCTCAGATGTTTCATAACTGTTTTCTTATTTCGCTCATCAGCACTAGGAGTTGATTTTTTAAAACAGAAATAGATGCCTTTCACAAGGACAGCTATTTTTAATTAAGAATTATTTTTTATAAGTGTTAGTGCATATAGAATAGAAAGTAAGAATAGTGTGGCCATATTGAGATACAAATAGTAGGTGATTTGGGGGTTAACTTCATAGCCAAAGGCCTGAATAGTGCATGAGATTTAAATATGACTCTTATCCCTATTTACATCTGTGGACTGTGTGGAGTTGTTTCTGAGACTCTTGTGTTTGATAGTGCTGTTCTGCCCAGTATTTGAGAACAAAATTCAGGTATGTGATTTGCTGAGTACTTTGAAAATTGCATTTGATGACACAACTGTGTGGCACAATTCCATTTCTTTTCCATGACTTATCCTAAGTCCACATGACTAAGCCCTCTTCCAGAAAGGTGGAATCATAAATAATATACTTAGGTTTGCTTTTGGTTAATTATAGCATATTAGTAAAATTGAATAAAATAATAATCAGCACATATTACAAATTAAGAATCAAAGCGTTTATCTGTACTTGTCTATAGTTCCCTGAGAAACCAACAAACTAAATGCAATAGCTATAACATTTCATTTTTTATAAGCATAACAGCATTACTTTATTATTTTAGTCTTGAGTTGTTTAAAAAAATCTTATGCCCAGATTCAAGTATACATCATGACTAAATATAAGGGCATATGAATTATCCTACAGTATACTTCTAGCATGCTAGTTCCTCCACTTCAGTAATCCAGACATATGATTCTAAGATGGCCAAATCTTCAAAGGTAAGCTTTTTTTTTTTTTTTTTTTTTTTTGTCCAAGGCAACTCTTGTTTCATTTTTAATGTGTTCCTGATTATTAGATGTATTGGAAGTATTCCTGCTGTGACTCTACTTGTCTTAAATTTATTCACAGCTTTAGTTATTCTGATTTTGCCATAACTTTCTTCTAAATAACTCATTTGTTTTCCATCCTTTAGTTCATTTTTTTCATCTTTTACATGGTTGTTCTTTCCCATTAGTCTCTATCTATTCTCACTCGTGTTTCCTTGGGTTTCTTGGTCTTTTTCTCATCTTTCTGAATAATAATTTCAAAATAGTTTACCAAGTTTCAACTGAGTAGAAAAGAATTTCTCTATTTTTTATACTCTTATTTAAGATGATAGGACACCAATTAAATGATCTTGATATAATTTGCAGCTGGCCTTGTTGTTGCAAAAATACTAAAATTGTAAAACACTCAGAATTCAACATACAACTAGAAACATTTCTGTGAATATTTCTATGGCATACATTTTTATCAAATAGGAATTACAGGATATCTCCAAAGGCTATACTTATTTACGGAGCACCTACTCTCTTCCAAGCATTATTGTATAGTTACCAAAGAAAAAATGCCAGTGAACATCTCTGCCTTCAAGGATTCAAAACATTTGCTTATGGTGTAGTTAGGTAATTTGTCAAATAGAGCTCCTCTCCTCTCCTCTCCTCCCCTCCCCTCCCCTCCCCACCCCTCCCCTCCCCCCCCCCCCTCCCCCCCTCCCCTCCCCCCCTCCCCTCCCCAGACCTCAGCGGTGATCTTGAGCAGTAGGGTATAAATAACTCCCATATCCTTAGCATTCCAATAATAGAACACTAGGCATAAATGGATTTTAATGCACTCCATTTTGGCTTTTGCACCCATCGCTCCATCAAAAATCCTCTTAGCGTTGACAAAAGTAACCTTCATATTGTTAAGTCCAATGCCATTCCCAGTTTTCCTCTTATTTGTCAGAAGGATTTGGTGGTTATTTATTCTCTACTTCCTAATACTCTTTCATTGTTTGCCTCCCTGGATACAACACTCATTTGGTTTTCCTCCTTCTCTGTAGCACACCTTTTTAATTTTAATTTTGAAATTTTTTATTTCCATAGGTTTTTGAATAACAGGTGGTATTTGGCTACATGAGTATGTTCTTTAGTGGTGATTTGTGAGATTTTGGTGCAACCCTCAACTGAGCAGTATACACTGAACCCAATTTATAGCCTTTTATCCCGCAACCCCCTCCCACCCTTCCCCCGAGTCCCCAAAGTCCATTGTATCATTCTTATGCTTTTGTATCCTCATAACTTAGCTTCCACTTATGAGTAAGAACATACGATGTTCGCTTTTCCATTCCTGTGTTACTTCACTGAGAATAATGGTCTCCAATTCCATCCAGGTTGCTGTGAATGCTATTAATTCATTCCTTTTTATGGCTGAGTAGTATTATATATACACCATAGTTTCTTTATCCACTTGTTGATTGATGGACATTTGGGCTGGTTCCATATTTTTGCAATTTCAAGTGGTGCTGCTCTAAACATGCGTGTGCAATTATCTTTTTTGTCTAATGACTTATTTTCCTCTGGGTAGATAACCAGTGGTGGGATTGCTGGATCAAATGGTATTTCTACTTTTAGTTCTTTAAGGAATTTCTGCCCTGTTTTCCATAGTAACTGTCCTAGTTTACATTCCCACCAGCAGTGTGGAAGTGTTCCCTTTTCACCACATCCATGTCAATACCTTTTTAGTCTTAACTACTGTTTTTCCCCTTTTTTCTTTCTCTCAGAGCCCATTCCAATTTTAGCCTTCTGTATCTCAGTTCTTAGCAAGTCTAATGTTCCCAAAACATTGGAATTATCCTTGATTCCTACCTTTTTCTCACACCCATTACAATGGGCTGGGAAATCTGGTGACTTTCCAGAATGTGATGACTTATCATCATCTCCACTTCTGTCATACAGAGCTGAACAACTTTTATCTCCTACTTGGATTACTGTGCTATTTCTGTCATGTTATCCTGCAGCCTATTCTCAAAACAAAAGCAAGCATGATTTTCATAACCGAAGTTATATCATGCTAATTCTGTGTTCGGTGTCTTACATTGGTGTATGTTTTACTCAACGTAAAGGCAAATACTTGAATATGGCGCATAACACTTCACACAATCTTGTTTTTGCTACCTCTAGAATAGCAGTTTTCAATTGCTGGCTGATTTTGCTCCTCCAGGAATAATTTGATAATTTTTGATGATCATTACTGGGTGGCAATGGGGGTAGGGAGTTGAGGGGCTGTGGATGCTGCTACCATCCAGTGAATGGAGCCCACGGATGCTGCTAAATATCCTAGAATGTCCAGGTTACCCCCTTACGTCAAAGAAATATTGGATTTAAAATAGCATTTGAGAATCCCAGTTGGAAAGCCTCATTTTCAAATGTTCTCCTTCTTCTTTCAACTCCAGCATTGGCATTCTTGTTGACATTTGAAAACACAGGGATGTGGAAACCTCAGTCTTTTCACTTTGTTTTCCCTCAGCCTGGAATATATTCCTTCTAGAAATTCACGTGGTTTGCTCCTTTGCTTTTTCCAACCTCTATTCTGATGTCCTATCTCATTGGGTTTCTCTTTGATCACCTAATATAAACGAGAATTCCCTAGAAATTTTTTTCCCCTAACCGATCTTTATTGGACTTTTTAACATCTGATATCTGTAAATTGTATTATTTATTGTCTGCTTCTCCTCATTAGAATGTAGAGTGCTACTGAGTGGCTGTTTTGTGTGTTTTGCTTACTTCTTTTCCCTCTAGAGCAATGACTGGCATGTAGAAGGTACTCAGAAATAATCATAATATAAAGCAATGAAGTGGAGAAAACCAACAGAATCTTTCAAAGGAATATAAGACAAACATCAAACTCATATTGGCTGAAGCTATGTCTAATCTGGTCACGGAAGGGTGTCTGATTTGTTTGGTGAAAAGGATGGTGCTTGCCTCCATGTACTTTAGGTACAGGAGACAGCATGCTCATGAGTCTTGCAATTAAAGAAAATGTTTCCTTAGAGAAATGGGTGGGATAAAGCCTCAGACGGTCCAGAATGAGTCAAAACAAATGAAGTGGGAGAGTTGAGCAGGGGTAGGAACATGCCAGGCCTTCTAAACTACTGCAAAACTGGATTCCTTGAACACAGTGGGAATAAGGAGTTGGGTCATGTAAATATTTTCAGTCAAGGAGTACCGTCATCATATCTGCATTTTAGAATGATCAGTATCACTGTGCAGTGGATCCTAAGCTGGAGGAGAAGGCAACAATGAAAAGTAAGAAAATAATTAGGAGACAGCTCTAGTAATTAGACGAGATAGTCATGCTTTTTAAATATTTTATTTCCTATACATCTTCATATTTTTAAAAAATTTCTAAAGTAGACCTATGTTACTTTTAATAAAATTGTTTAGATTTGAATAATTTGTAGATGTAAGTGAAAAAAATGAAAATAAGCCTTAGAAATTAGGAAACAGGAAAATGGTGCAATATCCTAGATGTCTTGCCTAGAATCTGGTGAAGGAATAAGACCAATTATTAGATCATTAGATATTCTTGTTAGTCCCTGATTTAATGAAACTCAAAGTTTCTTACAGCATTTCTTGTGGGATGAGGTTCCTCACCCTACTCACTTTCTTAACATTTGCTACTGTGACCCAGTTGTGCTTGTGCCACCCTCCAAGTTCATGTGTCAAAATCCTAATGCTCAAGGTGATGGTATTATGAGGTAGATCTTTGGGAGGGAATTAGGAATTCAGCCTTTCTAAAAAAGACCCCAGAGTGCTAACTCCGCCCCCCAAACCTTAGCCATGTGAGGACACAGAAAGAAGGAGCCCTCACTGAATCAGAAAGTGAACCCTCACCAGAAACTGAATTTGTGGCTCTTTGATCTTGGACTTCCCAGCCTCAGAACAGTATGAAATAATTTTCTGTGGTTTACAAGCCACCCAGTTTATGGTATTTTATTATAGCAGCCACGTGATCTAAAATATTTGGTTTTCTGTGCTTGTTTGTGAGTTGTGTGTATGTGTGTGTGTGTGTGTGTGTGTGTGAGAGAGAGAGAGAGAGAGAGAGAGAGAGAGATAGAGAGAGAGAATGTTTTGCTTCAAATTAAAGTGTTTTATTCACTCTTATTTCATTGGTTCCCACGCTGTTGAAAACACTTTGGTACCTTAAGAAATACACCAAAGCAATATAGCTCCTCTAGCAATTTTTAGTAGTCTATATGAATTGGCACAGAAATCTCTCTTCCTAAAACTCCCTGTTTACAAGACACTTGCTAGGAATAAACTATTTTTTTTAGTTATTGAATCATTCTGATTAGGACATAGTCACACTCAATGTTGAGTTTTGAATTTTGGCCATTGCATTTATTAATACTTGAAATAATCATATTTATTTATCTCCTTGCCTCTTTGGTAGCTAGGTCTCAGCTTGTCTGTCTGTCTTTCTAGAATGAAACTGCTTTAGTTCTTTGTCTTCTCCTGTACCTAGAAGAGCACCTGGTAGAGTGCCTGATTTAGTGAGTGTTTTGGCTGATTGTATTATTATTTTGACATTAGAAAATTGCTTTTGAAAATGCACTTTGTTTTGAAACAAAGCTATTTGGGCCTGAAAGTACAGAAAAGTCATAACTACTGCCAGAAAAAGAGATTCTGAAAGAATATAGATTAAGGCAGTGCTTTCTGCTTATATATCCAAACAGAAGGAAGCATTTTTTGGGCTTTCAGCATTTGATTTCACAAACCCTATGGATAATTTCACTCCATTAAGCAAATGTGTAATCATTGTAGCCCAGTTTGCTTGTCTATAAAATAAAGGGATAGAATTAGACTGTCTTTCTGCTCTAAATGCCTATGCTCATACTTCCAACTGGATTATTAGCTACGAATCACGTATCTGTGTTCTAGTTTAAATTTTCTCTTTAGGCCTATGACTTTGGGCTCAGTATTTATGTTTTGAAGCACTTTAATTTCCTCAAATAAAAAGTGATAGGGTTTAAACAAATGATTCATTTCCAATATCTATGAAATTCCATAACATTTATACTTCTTAAATTATAGTAATATTTAAAGCTATGAAGATGGGTTTATTGCACTGTCTCGTGGTGTTTCAGTGTGATAAAATTAGGATTGTTAAAGAAACATTTCTGCCATGCACAGTTAGGCTCATAATCCAAGAAAGATTGCAGTTGAGAAGGTAAGAGGGTAATATGAGAGCCATTATTCTTGGGAAGTCTAAGATGCTGGAATCCAAAGATGAGTACACTTGACCCTGGAGTTCTTTTGTCTCCTGTTCCAGATATTCTGGCTTTTTCTTTTCTTTTTTTTTTTTTTTTTAAGACCATTAACAAGAACACTTGTATTGATTTTTATTTGTCATATAAATTGTAGGAGTTAAGACTTGAGCTGTCTTCTTCTACAGGGAAGGAATTTAATCTAGTCTAAAAGCCAGCTGATGAACTATTTAAAAAAATAGGTGATAGGCACTGGAACTACTTTATTATAAGCCACGAATCCTTAATTTGATCTTGATTAATGTTACAGTAGAGCCAGAACCCACAAATTTTTATTTAGAGAACCTTTGTGATTATGTAAATCTATTGGACATAAATGCCTTTGAGAATGCAAACCTCTAGGTTACCATTGTTTAGACCCAAAAATAAGATTAGTAGACATTTACTTCCCAGTTACCTCAAATTCTTTCCCCATGATATTTAACAAAATTTACACTTATTTTATATTTCATTATCTGCAAATTGAGTTTCTGGCTAAGTTCATCCACTGAAATGAGCAATGTAGTTTTCTCTAATATTCAAAGGTTTTTTTAGTAGTGACTGTGAAATTATAAATCGGAGAATATAAAATTTTATCATTAGAAGCGATATGTTTTAGAATGCATATTATTGAAACTGTTTACATACTTTTGTATATAATACTCACTGAGGTTGCTTGTAATGACAAAAATTTGCTAAAACTGGGAACTAAAATAAAGATACCCCACTTCATAAAAAGTTGCCACAGAATTAAGACAAGTAACTCTACATTAAATTTAAAACAATGCAAAATTTTGATGATTATTACATCTAATTTTAAGAAAATATTTTTTGTACCAAAACAGAAAGCACAGTGAATATGGAGACACAAATTTGAAAGAAGTAGCTGAAAATTGAAAAAAAAATTTATATTCAGAGTCAAGACATTTTTATTTTGGTTATATGTCTCATGATGTTTTTGCTTAAGAGTTGGAGTCATTATTTTCCTTTCTTTAGAAATACTTTAAAATCCATTGAAATCATACGTTCAAATTACTACTACTCATTTTATCAAAGCTAAACAGTATTTTCATACATTACAATTTAATCATTTATTGTCAGATGTCAATCTATAGCCAGAATATGAGGGCATTCATGATATTTATCAAAATACTGAAGTCCAAATATATGAGGTTTACATGTCATTATGACTAGTTTAACTGATCTATATTTTAGCTTTGCAATTGATGGGTAGTATGTTTATAGTTCTTTCCTCAGATCAGCATGTTGTTGAAGTTTCCCCTAAATTTCTGCAGTGTCTTTAAAGATGCTTTATGAAAAAAATGTAATGCTAATAGTAAAATCATGGCTGTCACTTGCTTTTTAGTCACCAGGGACCGTTACAAAAACAAGTAGCTAGAGCTGGCTTCCTTTGCCTCGGTGGATTCCTCTAGGCTCTACCTCTCACCTTCAAGTGTACACTCACTTTTTATTTCCATGTTCCTCCGGTTTAAATCCCTTTTTCTCACTGGTGTTCTTTTTCTCAGTTTAACCCCTTTAGATTATATTTGGGTATGGCATTCTCTGCCTGGCTTTGATTTCATCCCAGGAAGTGGCTTCTCAAATCAATCTTTTAGTCTCTGCACAAATGTTCTGTGGCTGTCAGGTGACACTAAATCTGCCCCAGGGATATTTCACCGTTTTTGGTGGCCTCTATTTTTTTCTGGGAAGAAGCACCTGTTATTACTAAGAATTATACTTCCTGTCAGTGATACTGACCTGAGTTCAGGAGAAAGAAAGCACACAGACATTATACAACCGTAAGTTTTAAGAGAGGTGAATTTTATGTGTTGTTTTTGTCTTTAAATAAATGAAAAGTTGGTATTTTTTCATGGTTAATAAAATGTCAAGCCATTACTTGCTGCAGTTTGTCTTATAATGTCTATGTCATAATCAGTTGAAAGAGTTGAGATTAAATCGAAGAAATAGAATCCTACTTATATATATGATAAGAAGCTTCTGATAAGAATTTGATCTTATACAGTTATAGGAGCTGGTTAAAGTCTGTATAAAGCTGTTTTGTGCTTGGGGTTGGAGCCTAACATCAGTAGAGCAGGTAGTCAGGAAGGCAAGGTGATACTAAGTAGAACAGAGGATGGATAAGCTGGAATCCATGATGGCAATTTGAAACCTTCGTATTTCTCCCTCTGCCTCTGAGAGTTCAACTTTGACGATAAGAACACCTTCTATGAGAACATGATATCCTTCATCTCAGAGTTAAATTCCCCTCTCTTTTAAAACTTATGGTTATATAATGTCAGTGTGCTTTCTTTCTACTGAAGTCAGGTTGGGATCATTGACAGGAAGCATAATTCTTAGTAATACCAGGTGCTTACTCCTAGAAAAAAATAGATGCCACCAGAAAGAGTGAAATATCCCTGGGGCAGATATCCTGTCCCAACTAGGATCCTGCAGAAGCCGCAGGGTGTATAAGCGCTGTGGGCCAAATGCTGCCCCACACAGCCCCAGTGAGCCAGCAGCAACTGATAATATGTATAAGCTGTGTTCGTACCTGGTGTTCTCAATTCATGTTTCAAGCATAAGTACATAGCTGCTGTTTCACTTTCACCGGCCAGCTCTTGCACAAAATATCTCTTGTGGCTTGCATTAACTTAGAACTAAGCAAGAGAGCAGTGCTGGGAAACATAAGTTGGTCTAGCTAAATTTACAAATACAAATTCACCCAACTGCATGCAGCAATTGCCATATAAATTTACATGACCACAAACTGTATACAAGAATTCCTATTGGGCTCCCCATTCTCACCAATATTTGTTTTTGTCCAACTTTGTTTTTACATTTTTGCTGCAATGGTCATTGTAAAATTATATCTCATTTTGAATGGTTTTAACTTGTACTTTTCTAATTCATGATGGATTGAATATATTACCATGCGCTTACTGACCACTTGGGTTTCTTCTGTGGAATTGCCTGTTCATATCTCTTGCCCTGTCTTTCTACTGAATGGTCTTCTAATTGTTGATGTGAAGGAGAACTTTATAAATTCGTATTATTAATTTTCTGTTGATTTATCATTTTCAAGTACCTTTTCCCAATTTGTGGTTTGTTTTTTATGTTTTTAAAAGGTTTCCCTTAATGAACAAATTTCTTACTAAATTTAGTGATAATGAAATTTTAAGAGTTTTTAAGAAATATTTTGTAGTTTAAGGTGTACAAGATAATTTTTTAATATACATAATGAAATAGTTCCTATATTCAGGCAAATTAACGTATCTATCATCTTACAGTTATCCCTTGGAGTGCATGTATGTGTGTGTGTTTGCGTGTGTGTGTGGTCACCTAAAATCTTCTCTCTCAGCACACTTCCAGTATACAAAACAATATTATTAGCTATTATCCTCATGCTGTACATTACATTTCTAAACTTATTCATTCTACTAATTGCAACTTAGCAGCCTTGGAACTATATATCCCCATTTCCTCCCTACCCCCAAGAGTTCTTAATACCATTACTTTTTGGTATTTTGTTTAGGACATCATTCTGTATATTAGGCTGTAAACAATTGTTAAGTTTTACACATTTCTTTCTTTCTCTCCTGTTCTAAAGCATGCTGTGAGATAAGAGTTCTATTACTGTTGTTTTCCCCATATGGGTAACACATTATCTCAGCACTAATTATTACGTCCTGTCTTTCTCTCTAATACACGATATTTATATGTAACAAGTTTCTGTATAGGTTGGTTTTGTTTTAGGGTTCTATACAAATTACTCTAGCTTTGTAATAAACCTTGATAATATTTCTTGGTGAGTGCTTTAGCTATCACTGGCCATGATATTTTCAAATAAATTTTCAAATCATAATATCAGTTAACTAAAGAAATGTATTGTAGTTTCCATTGGAATTGTACTAAATGCATAAGGCAGTTTGGGTTGAACTAATTGTCTTGTCTTTACACGTAGAATCTCTCTCCATTTATTACAGTCTGCTTTAATATACAAAATTTTATCATTTGTTTGTATAAAGTTCTTGTCCAACTTTATGTGGGATTATTTCTAGGTGGCAAATAGATGTTTTTTGCTAAAATGACTATATCTGATAATAAAAGTATCAATTGATTAAATATTCTTACCATAGTTTTTTGACATTTGCTATATTTATATTATACAATCATGCATCTGCAAATAATGATAGTCTTTTTTTGTTTCCAATTATTAAGTCTTTTATTTCTTTTTCTGGCCTTATTACACTGTCTAGAGTCTTTAGTACAATCTTTTTTCTTAATTTTTTTATTGTGATAAATAGCACATAGAATTTACCATCTTAACCATTTTTAAGAGTACAGCAGTGTTGATACAGGAGCTAAAAAGAAATTATTTCGGCAGTTAGTGAGGGTAAGAGAGTCCTCAGTAAGGCTTCCCTTTTAACAAAAAGGCAGCCCCCGAATCATTCCTTCTATAACAAAGAGCAGCCTGTAAAATCGAACTGCAGACACAGATAAGGGAAGCCGCATGCTTGCACTGGTGAATCCTGGCAGCTGTGCCAATAGGATAAGGCTACCTTGGGGCCAGGCATGTTCAACATGGAGGCTCCATTTTCCCTTTTCTTTGTCAACCACGTGTACAGTAAAGGAACAGGCAACATGGAGCTGGCCAGACAGTGAACCTGTCTGCATAATAAAAGATTAGCGTGGGGCCACCAATTTCTTCTCATCTATAAAACCTCATGCGTTTCACCAAGAAACCAGAAGACCCACTTGGGAGCCCCTCTCTCTCCACAGGAGAGAGAACTTTTCTCCTTCTCTCACCTATTAAACCTTGGCTCTTGAACTCACTCCTTGTGTGTCCATGTTCTTGATTTCCTTGGCATGAGGCAACAAACCTCAGGTATTACCCCAGATGAAAAATGCTGCTTCAGTGTTAACCATATGCACGTTGTTGTGCAACCGATCTCTAGAAATCTGTCATTTTTTATGGCTGAAGTTTTATACTCATTGAACAATTTATCTTTTGCCCTCTGCTAGTCACTGGCAGTCACTATTCTGTTTTTTGTTTCTATGAAGTTCACTATTTAAGAGACCTCCTATAAGTAGAATCATGTGGTATTTGTCTTTCTGAAACTGGTTTATTTCATTTAGCATAATGTCCTTAAGGTTCAACTATGTTGTCACATACAGCAGGATTCCCTTCTTCTTTAAGATTGAGTTATTATTCCATTGTGTTTACATATGTCACATATCTTTATCCATTCACCTGCTGATGGACATTTAGGTTCCTTCTACCTCTTGCATATTGTGAATGAAGCTGCTGTGAACATGGGTGTGCACATAGCTCTTTGGGATCCTGTTTTCATCTCCTTTGTATGTATATTCAGATGTCAGAGTGCTCAATCATGTAGTAGTTCTATTTTAATTTTTTGAGCAATTTCTATACTATTTTCTGTAGTGGCTGAACCATTTTACATGCTCACCAACAGGGCCCAAGGGTTACTATTTTTCCACATCTTCAGTAACACTTGTTATTATTTTTTAGTTATCACCATGTAAATGGGTGTGATATTACATTGTGGTTTTGATTTGCATTTCCCTAGTTAGTAGTGATGTTGAGCCTCTTTTCATAGGCTTCCTCGTCATTTGTATGTCTTTTTGTAGAAATGTCTATTCAAGTTATTTGCCCATTTTTTAATTGTTTTTTGATGTTGCTGTTCAGTTGTAGGTGCTTTTTCTTTTATATTGGGATATGAACCCCTTATCAAATATGTGGTTTACAAATATTTTCTCCTACTGTGTATGTTGCCTTTTCGTTCTCTTGGTGGTTTCCTTTGCTGCACGGAAGTTTTTTAAAATTGATGTAGTCCCATTTATCTTTTTGCTTTTGTTGCATGTGCTTTTGGTGTCATCCAAAAAATAATTGCCAAATCCAATGTCGTGAAGTGTTTCTCCTGTTTTTTTTTTTTTTTTCCCTTGGAGTTTTGTAGTTTCAGCTGTTACATATAGGTCTTTAAACCATTTTGAATTAGTTTTTGTGTATGGTGTAAGGTCAAAGTCCAAGTTCATTTTCTCAATTTAGTATAGTCTTACATAGAAAATATAAAACAGGCATCTTTGTCTTGTCTCCATATTAGAGAGAAAATATTCATATTTCATCATGTGCTTGATGCTTACTGTAGATTTACTATGCATATCTTCTATCACACCAAGTTGCCTCTATTCCTAGTTTGATAAAAAGAATTCAACCATGAATCTGTGTTGAGTAATATTAAAAGTGTTTCTGTATCAGTTGAAATTATCATATAATTTTTCTCCTTTATTTTCCTCATGTGTGGAATGACACTGGATTTTGGGTATTTTGTACAATGAAAGTCTGGAATAAATAGGAAATGGCCAATATATGTATTCATTTATAAGTCTTTTATTTCAGAGTTTGCGTACATGTTAATGAGAGGGATTGGCCTATAATTTTACTTTCTCACAATTCCTTTGTTGATGTAACAAGTTAGGTTGAGCTTATAAGATGAATCAGGAACTCTTCCCGCTCTTTCTGTATGCTAAAGAGTTCATTAAGATTGACATTATTTCTTCTTTAAATGTTTGGAAGAATACACTAGTGACCATTTGGGCCTAGATTCTTTCTGTGGAAAATTTTGCTTATGGGTTTAGATGTTTTAACAAATGCACATTTCATTAAAATATCGATTGCTTCTTGCATTTGTGTTTTTATTTTAGGAATATGGCATATTATTTAACTTTTCAAATGATATTTCTCCTATTAAAATCTTTTAAATATCAGAATAATTTGTTCCTAACACTGGTAAATTTTACTTTGTCTCCTTTTTTTTTTTAATCCATCTTGTCAGAGTTTTTTTTAAATCACTTTTATTGGTCTCAATCATTTTTTGACTGTGTACCTTTTATTTACTTTTTCCTTTTCTTCCATAATTTTACTTTTATATTTATCACATCCTTTCTTTTTAAAGTACTTTGCTTTTTTCTTAACTTCTTGTGATTTAGTTTTCAATAATCAATGTTAGTTATATCACACAGACTTGGTTATGGTATGTTGTCATCATTCAGCACAAAGTATTTTCTGCTTTCCTTTGACTCATGGATTCCTAAGAAGTGCATAATTTAATTTAATTCCTAAACATTGGAGAATATTCTAAGGTATCTGTTTGTTACTATTTTTCAAGGTACTTCCGTTGAGGTCATACAACATACTCTATCTGAATTCAGTCTATTAACATGTATTGAGACTTGCTTTATGACCCATACTGTAGTTAATTGTAGTAAATGTCTCATGTGCATTTAAGAATAATACATATTCTGAAGTTTTGTGGTTTAGTGTTCTATACATATCAGGTCAAGTTTGTTATCAAAGCATCTATATCTATACTAATGTCTTTTGTTGTTTCTTCCAAATGTTACTGAGTTACACACATTAAAATCTCCCAGTATGATTTCAGATTTACTTATTTCTCCTTTTAATCTTATCAATACATGCTTTATGTATTTTGAAACTATGGTATTGGTTGCATATACATTTTGGATTGATAGATTGCCTAGTAGATTAATCAATTTACCCTCTTACAGTTCACATCTTCTTTTCATTATATCTAAGTTACTATTTAACTGCATTTCAGTTTTATTTTCAGTGATTTTAGTTTTAATTCTATAAGTTCTAGAATTCTTTTTCAAAAATGTCTGGTGATGGATTTTTTTCTTGTTAATATTTCTGATACCATCTTTTATTTCCTTAAACATGTCATTAGTTTTTACCTTTTAATTTATTATCATTTCTATATCTAATGTGCTTACTCTGCTCATTATTCTTTCTAACTTCTTTATGCTTATGTTGGCTTGTGAAAATTTCATTGTTAATGTCTGGCCAGGCACAGTGGCTCATGCCTGTAATCCCAGCACTTTGGGAGGCTGAGATGAATGGATCACTTGAGGTCAGGAGTTTGAGACCAGCCTGGCCAACATGGTGAAACCCTGTCTCTACTAAAAATACAAAAATTAGTTGGGTGTGGTGGCACACGTCTAATTTATAGACTGCTACTCGGCAGGCTGAGTCAGGAGAATCACTTGAACACAGGAGGCGGAGGTTGCAGTGAGCTGAGATCGTACCACTGCACTCCGGCACTCCTGCCTGAATGACAGAGCGAGACTCTGTCAAAGAAAAAAAGAAAGCCATTAGACAGTGTGTATTCTACCCACTGAAAATGCTTAGATTCATTAGCATGAATATACCCCAGTTCAACAAATCTATCATTTGGAAATTCAGAGCTATGGACTAAGATATATAAACAAACAGCTCTGTCTCACAGCTTTATAAAAATTACTAACCTCAGTTAAAACTACATACATAAAACTAAGTTTACAAGATGGAAACTCTAAAATATCTATCTCATTTTGGAATGTTTCTCCCAGAGAGAATTGTGTTTACTGTTTTTACTGTTGGCAGAGCATCCTATGCCTACACATTAGTCTTTGGCTTTCCTTCTTCCCTCCCTCCCTTCCTGCCTCTCCTCCTCCCTTCCTCCCTTCTTCCCTTTCTCCCTTTCTTCCTTCCTAGCTTTATGAGTTTGGCAGTGCAATTAAAATTGCTTGGAGTAATGTACACAACTTTTCACAGTACCTTGTTTGCCATACTATCAGAAGTGGCTGCTTTTGGTTATAAATTTTCACTGTCAGAAATTTTAAATTCTTCTGGAATTAAATCTACAAATATTTTCATTTCATAGCAATCTCTTTGTTTAATGCTTAAAACATTTTTATCCACACTAATTTTTTTACCTTTTGTCAATTTATTTGCATATTTGTATTAAGATATTTATTTAATTCTAGCTCTCCTTTTAGTTATGTGACTTTGGGTAAGTTATTTAATCAACCTTTGCAAATTTTTCAGTTTCTTACTCTGATAAATGGCTTAATAATTGTCTCACAGTAAGTAAAAATAATGTTATTAATACTAACATTGTTAATAAAAATAATTTAGCTGATATAGTCTATAAGGTAAGAACCTCATTCGAAGCTGTTATAAATTGTTAGCTAATTTCCTTGACAGAATTACTTCCTTATTGCTTTAGAATGTTTTACATATGTTACTGTGTCTTTCATTTAAATGCCTCTTTTTTCTTTAGAAAATAGCAACTTTGAGAAATGTTATTTTTAATGAAACATTTAATATGTCTTAGGTTAAGACTTCCCCAACTCTCTTCATTTTTAACATTATCATCTCCATTCTTGATACTTAATTCTAGAAAAAAATTATAATTTTTTTCAAAGTATTTTAATTATGTCATAAATATATTTGCCTTCTACATTTTTTAATCTCCTTGGAAGTACTAATACATTTCTTAAACAAAAATTCATACAGAATTCTTCAAAATAATATATATTACTTATTGTAAATTTAGTGTTAAGAGAATTATATGCATGCTTTCACCTAGGATTCACAATAACACTTTGAAGCGAATTTTTTAAATGTTACAAATAAGAAAACTAAGACTCAAAGAATTAAATTATCTACCCCAAATAAAAAGTTATTAAGTGGCGAATGCTACCTGTTATCATCTTATATGGATGTTTTTGTTCCTTCTTCTTCCTTTATGATTTGCACTTTCAAATCTTTTTGGCATGTTGAAAAACCTAAATCATTATTGTGAGATTCTCTACTGAAAAAAAAAATACAAAAATTAGCCGGGTGTGATGGTGCATGCCTGTAATCCCACCTACTCAGGAGGCTGAGGTAGGAGAATCTCTTGAACCTGTGAGGTGGAGGTTGCAGTGACCTGAGATCACGCTGCTGCACTCCATCCTGGGCGACAAGAGCTAGACTCCTTCTCAAAAAAAAAAAAAAAAAGTTCATGCATAATGGAGTAGAAAAAACATGGACACTGGACAGCTTTGTAGAGTATCTGGCACAATAATTGACCCTCAGCAAGTGACTATTATTTGTCTTATAACTAATTTTGAATGGTAACAGCCACATACAATCAGTGGATGAGTCCCGCTGCACTTATACAGGTTTTCATTTTTTGTATAATATCTATGTACACTGTTATTATAATCAAAAGCATTTTTGTTCAACTTCTCGAGTATCTATTTTGAAATTAAATTTTATCACCCTTTGAATGACTTAATCAATTTTTTCATTGCAGTAGAAAACAGTTTCTCTTTATACTTTAGTATTTCATGAAATATTCTTTACTATTACAGATTTGTTGTGAAAATAAACAGATACAATAACCTATATCTCTATATTTTTGCGTGATAGTGATTCAAATTATGATACCTATTAAAATTCATACGCTATGCTATAATTAGAAATAGGGTAAAGCAGATGGCATATTACTTATAATTCTGTTTTACAAAGGAACGTACATGTACTAAAGGAACCTAAGTGCAGCATTTTAACATGTTTAGATATTGAAAATCTATTGCATTTTATAATCTTGTTAACAGTTTCTGCCTGGAAGAATATGATTAAATGGAGAAGGTATAAAAATAATTTGGATGACTCCCCTGGTATAATTCGCCAAAACAACCTATGAAAAAAGACAATAAGGAGTTGGCAAGTTATTTAAAAATTTGTAATTTTCCTCCATCCTTTAAAAAACAACAGATGCTGGCAAGGATGAGAAAAAGGAACGATTTTACACTGTTGGTGGGAGAGTAAATTAGTTCAACCGTTGTGGAAGACAGTGTGGCAATTCCTCAAAGATCTAGAAGCAGAAATACCATTTGACCAGCAATCTCATTACTGGGTACATATCTAAAGGGATATAAATCATTCTATTATAAAGGTACTTGCGTGCATATGTTCATTGCAGCACTAACCACAATAGCAAAGACATGGAATCAACCCAAATACCCATCAGTGATAGACTGTATAAAAAAAAATGTGGTACATATACACCGTGGAATGCTGTGCAGCCATACAAAGGAATGAGATTACGTCCTTTGCAGGGATGTGGATGAAGCTGGAAGCCATTATCCTCAGCAAAGTAATGCAGGAACAGAAAACCAAACACCACATGTTCTCACTTATAAGTGGAAGGCAAATGAGAGAACACATGGATACACGGGGGTGGACAACACACACTGGGGCATATTAGGGGTAGGGAGGGAGGGTATTAGGAAGAATAGCTAATGGACCCAGGGCTTAATACCTAGGGGATGGGTTGATAAGTGCAGCAAACCACCATGGCACACATTTACCTATGTAACAAACTTGCACATCCTGCACATGCAACCCGGAACTTAAAATAAAAGTTGAAAAAAGATTTTCAGATAAGAATGTGAATAAAGCAGACAATTCCTTTAAAATTTAAAAGATACAGTCATAGAAAAAATGTCAATGGGTTATGAAAGTGTACAATATGGTTGAACCCAATTTGGTTTATCATATGTTTAGGTGAACTGTGGGTTAGTTACATTAACATTTACCTAATTAATATAGTAACCTTAAAAATTAGGTACCACATCCTCATTTTACAAATGAAAGAAATAACCGCATAATGTTAAGTAGTTTTCCCAAGGTTATACAATAGCAAGTGAAAGGCTTAAAAAGTAGGTACTTGAAGTTAATGAGAAATCCTCATGTTTTTTACAATCTGTACCCTGCCTGAAGTGGAAGAAGCTCTATTATCATGTGAATGTGATACTGCTGGTTATTGGTAAGGACAGGACATTCTATTGACATAGATTGAATATGTGGAATTACTTAACAGGTAATCTTGAAGAGCTCCTATGAAACAGATAGTGTGCTAAATGTTGGAAATACAGCAGTAAACAAGATGGAAAAAAAAAACGAACATGCTCTTATATTTGGAGACCTAAGCCAATGAATACCAGATTTGGATGTTGTCAAACAAGGATTGGCTCTCCAGTCAGAAATAAATCAACACGTTTTCACATTACATTTCTTTTTCAAAAACATCTTGGCAAGTTTTTGTCATTATGTAGAACACAATGTTCTATAAGTTTATTCTGATTATAAAAACAACATGTGCTTACTGAAGACATGATAGAGAATGAAAAATAAAAACATGACCAATTATATAATTATCTAGTGTTAACATTTCTAGGCTTATATTTTGTCCCTCAAATTAAGATAATATGGGGAATGCACTTTGCTGTTTCTTTCATTTTACATTACATTTTGAATAATTAAGTTATTTAATACCAACTATGAAATGATTAAAAATATATAGAAGCACAAAGCAGAAAAGAGCCACTAGTTACAATGTGACCATCCCAAGTTTATTACTACAGTATTTTGATGTATTTTTATACATTTATATTTTAGTAATTTGACATATAGAAAAGTTAATGTCTTTGTTTTTTAAATCATAAGTATTTGGTAGTTCATTTCCCTAACTGAGGTTAGTAATTTTTATAAAGCTGTGAGATAGAGCTGTTTGTTTATATATCTTGGTCCATAGTTCTGAATTTCCAAATGATAGATTTGTTGAACTGGGGTATATTCATGCTAATGAATCTAAGCATTTTCAGTGGGTAGAATATACACTGTCTAATGGCTTTCTTTTTTTCTTTGACAGAGTCTCGCTCTGTCATTCAGGCAGGAGTGCCGGAGTGCAGTGGTACGATCTCAGCTCACTGCAACCTCCGCCTCCTGTGTTCAAGTGATTCTCCTGACTCAGCCTGCTGAGTAGCAGGGACTACAGATGTGTGCCACCACACCCAACTAATTTTTGTATTTTTAGTAGAGACAGGGTTTCACCATGTTGGCCAGGCTGGTCTCAAACTCCTGACCTCAAGTGATCCATTCATCTCAGCCTCCCAAAGTGCTGGGATTACAGGCATGAGCCACTGTGCCTGGCCGTCTAACGGCTTTTTAGAGTGTTCTTAATTTAAATTCCTAAAAGTAATGTCTGATAGATTTGCAGCCCTGAATTATTATTACTAACATTGAGCTGTGAAACATCAGGATATTTTACAGAAAATATCATTTTTGTCTACTAACTTTCACTTATTTACTTGTAGTCTGCTTAAACCTTTTCCCATATCTTAAGTAGGGATTAGAATTGTTTGCTAGGACAACTCTGTTTTTTCTTTTTCAACTCTTATTTTAGAATCAGGGGGTACATATGAAGTCTTGTTACATGGGTGTATTGCATGATGCTGAGGTTTGGGATATAATTGAACCCATCGCCCATGTAGTGAACACGGTACCCAATAGGTGGTTTTTCAGCCCTTGCCACCTTCCCTTTCTCCCTGCTCTAGCGCTCTCCAGTTCCTGTTGTTCCCATATTTATATCCATATATAACCTATGTTGAGCTCCCACTTATACGTGAGAACATACGGTATTTGGTTTTCTGTTTCTGCATTGCTTCACTTAAGATAATGCCCTCCAGCTGCATCCATGTGCAGAGCTTTACCAGGATAATTATTTGACAATGTGAACTTCCAGCCTTGGAGTTGGGCAGTAGAGGCCACGGGCACAGAGGGAACCTGACAGCCAGCAGGCAGTCAGCTTGAGAGGTTGCGTAGACCACAGCCCCAGTGAGGGTTCGAATCCTGACTCTATCTCCTACCAGATGTGTGACTTTGGCTCCTCGTGCATCGGTTTTCTCATAGGACATTCCAATTATTGTATTCTTTAGCTCCGACATTTATACTTGGTTCTGTTTTGTAATTTCTATCTTTTTATTCATATTGTCTGTCTGATCACTGTCATGTAATTCTCTTGGTTTCCTTTAGTTCCTTGCCCATGATGTCCTTTCATTTTTTGAACATCCTTGTGGGTCAGTAGGGGATACTTTAAAGTTTGATAATGCATATGGAACGCTTAGAATAATACTTGGGCTGCCCATAGTAACCCCTCAATAAATATCAGTTCCTTGTTAGTAAAGAAAAATCCTGACGCAGCCATAGATTTGATCCTGTCAATCTGTTACCATAATCTCTGATGAAGGCTCTTTCTAATCACATGAAAATTCTTACTGACAAATGGGCCACTATTGCTGTGAGTTTAGGTAAATCTCAATAAGGATGATTGGTTTTATGTAAGCCTTTGCTGATACCTATAAGATGAATAAACAGCATATACAGCCTCTTACAGAAACAACTAACACTCTTCTCATGTTGGTAAGGCCAGATTAGCCTTTTTAAAATAAAACAAATTGCTACCAGCAAAAAATGAAAGAGATGGATCAACAGAAAGCCCAGAGCATTAAAAAAAAGTCATACATTACTGGAGAAGAGAATTCCTATTTAATAAATTCTGTGAGATACGTGTTTAACAAGTTTGATGAAAACAGAGCAATTTAAACTGTCACCTTGACATTACAAATGTATTTAAATTTCATAATATCAAAGAATTATAGTTTTAAAATATCTTTGAAAAGATTAGAAAAAAATAAATTTCTGTCAAGATATCAAATGGATATTTCCTGTTTAAAATTTTGAAAAATCAAATATATTTTAAAAATAGTCTACATTTAGAATCATAAAAAGTTTAACACTGAAAAACAATTGCCACAGATTTGACATAAGATTAATGTTATTATCAGATACAAAAATCTCACAGAAATAAAACATTTTCCTTAGATTAGTCTATTCTTATGAGGAACAATTGTTTATGGAGAAGAACAAAGGAAACAAAGATGAATCAGCTTCTAGATTCTTGTTGGGTTCTGGATATGAGCTGAGTAAATGTCACAAAAAAGGCTTGAAGTACAAATATATTTCTATGTATTTGGTAAAGAGGCTGAACTAAGGGAGATTCAGTAACTTGCCCGTATTTATATTTTGATAACAATAGAGAAGCCACAGTCCTTCCCTACACATATATGGGGGCAAATTCAGTCTCACTTAGGATGTTACCAAGGCAAAATAAAAAATCATGTAATATTGTCATTAAAGAGTGTAAATTTATTTTTTAAAAGATACCAAATCTTGTGTATTATCATAATGCCATTTATAAATAAAAGAAAGCAAAATATAAATAAAGTATGGGATACACTTTTGATGAGTTGTTTTGCATGACTAAATGATGGCTACATGAAAAATTCTTTGACATAAATATTGGGATAAAATGAAATGTATCATTCATTCTGTGACCTCATCTAGCTTTTAAAAAAGTAATTAATGTAAAAAAGATTATAAAAGATAGTGGTTTTTTGTTCTTCCATTTTCTCTGTTATGTATTTTTTCATCTATATGAAACACTAAATATCAATTTAAAGAAGAAAATGAAAGAATGGCATGAATATGTCAGTTTAAAAAAGCCTATTATCATTTCCTTTCATCCCTTCCTTACTAAGGCAGCGTATTATCTTTTCTAACTTGAAATTTGTCAAAGACCACCTGGGTTATTCGTATTCATATTCTCCGCACAATGGGAATATAGATTCATATTTACACAGATGAATGGGGGCAAGGGGTGACAGGTACTGCTTTATACCAGTAGAGTTCGCTATTGCAAATTCTCATAATTTTTAAAATTACTTCACCTGTGTAAAGTTTCATGATTCAGAATTCTTTGATATATACATGATTTAAATATTTTAGCACTTGCCAGCTCTTGAGTATAAATTATATAATATTAATAAGAGCCTCAATTTTACTGACTTTTACTGACATCGACACTAAGTGATAACTTGACCATTTAACCCTTGGTCTCCACATAATTCTGAGCATCTCCAAGTTGTGTCCTTATGACACGTGTCTGACTGAATTAAAGTATTCTTGGAAAAATATTAATAGATGAAAATAAAATGGCCGTCTAGAGAGTACTATAGAATAATATATTAGCCTTTGTTGGGTCCTATATATGCTTGCCTCATCCTTTCCATCCCTAGCTAGCTAAACCAGTGAGCAAAAATAGGAAAATGTAGATAATTCTATGATGTATAATTATATTCTCTACTTTTGCCAGTTAATTCTTCTAGAAGAATTTTGCAATTGATTTTTCAAGAATGTTTTCATGTGTAGTGTTGTTATGTTGCCAGTTATCACCTTTTTTGGATGCTGTTCTATTTAGTAACATATTTGTTTTCAACAATGAACGTGATTTTTGAGAATCACACTTAGCCATTGAATTTTGATTGTCTAATGTTTATTGCACAAGGGTGAAATTAGTGACCAAGAAGACCAAGATGTGATATAAAACAAAACTTGAAATTCATCTTTATAACAAAAGATTTAGCTTATAATTAAACAATTGCATATTTGAAAATAAGTACTATTTCAAAGAAAAATGCTATTATTTTAAGGAGCAGACAAAAATCATGCCTTAATACATTAAAAAATTGACACTAAAATTATAGTTTATCCCCCCAAAAATTACTACTTATAGGTAGTTTGTGATAGTGCTATCATTTTTCTTGAAGTAGAGATAGATATTCAACCATATAGGGGGACTAATACTTGTAATTTTTTTTTTTTTGAGATGGAGTCTTGCTCTGTAACCCAGCTTGGAGTGCAGCGGTACAATCTTGGCTCACCACACCCTCTACCTCCTCGGTTCCTGCAATCCTCCTGCCTCAGCCTCCTGAGTAGCTGGGATTATAGGTGCCTGCCACCACATCTGCCTAATTTTTGTATTTTTAATGGACACAGGGTTTAACCATGTTGCCAGGCTGGTCTTGAACTCCTGACGTCAAGATATCAGCTCACCTTGGCCTCCAAAAGTATTGGCATTACAGGCATGAGCACCACGCTCAGCTTGTAATTTTTTTTAAAAAGTCTGTAAAATTTAAATGATTGGATATAAACTGCAATTTTAAAGAAATTATTTTAAATGTCTTCTATAACCTGTGATATGTCAGTGAGTACTTCTTCAGTAGTGGAAATCACTTGTTTTGGCGTAGAGGAAGAACTTGAGTCATTCATGTACCCGATAGCAGTTCTACTTTAACTTCAATAAATATAATGCATTTCTTTTGATTATCTATTGCTGTGTAATAAACGACCAACTTAGTGGCTTAAAACAACAAACACTTATTATATCACAGTTTCTTGGGTCAGCAATCAGAGCATAGATTAGCAGGGTCCTTGATTGAAACCTGTCAAGATTTCCTAAGCTGCAGTCAAGGTGACAGCAAAGTTGTGGTCTCATCTGAGGCTCAACTGGGGAAGGATCTGCCTGCAGGTTCAAGTGGTTGACAGCATTCAGTTCTTTGTGAACTGTAGAATGGAGGGCCTCAGATCTTTTCTGGCCATGAGCCAGGGGCCATCGTCAGTCCCTTGCCACCACGTGAGACTCTCCACATTTCAGGTTATTTCATCAAACCCAGCAAGGGAAAGACATAATATAGAGAGTCTGCTGGCCATACAGAAGTTACAATCTTATGTAATGCAATCATGGAATTAACATCCCATAACATTTGGTTTCTTTTACTGGTTTTAAGAAGGTCACAGGTCCTGCCTACACTCAAGAGAAGATTACATAAGACATGCATATCAGGAGGCAGGATAACTGGTGATCATTTTAGAGTTTGTCCACTATGGTTTTAAATATAAGGAAATATCCTAAGAATAATAAGCAATATACATATATAACTGTATAAGTGAAAAAAGCACATGAATAATTGTTGATTTTTTTCATTGTTTTGGTATCAGCTATTTACTCAATGAGAAATGTGGGCTTTTTAATAAATAATACTAATAATGATGCATTGAAGGTATATCATAGAACAGGATTTTTTAGGATATAGAACTTCTAATTTTTACATAAATATTAATACTTTAGTAATACTTTAAATACTTTAAATAGTAATACTTTTAATGACAAAAATGACAATTACTTTTGTACTAACCTAATACCATGAATAAAAAAGCAAAAGCTTAAATAGCATTAGAAAAGATTCGAGCAAAGTAAAAACAGTACTGCATGTTATGCAAGCTAAGGTGCATTAATTGTAAGATGCACTATTGTCTTATATACCACTAAAAACAATAATGTTAATTTTGTACGATGATATAATACTTTTTTTCTATCTTAGAATTGTATGCTTACTGAAGGATCTCTTTTAGGCTTAATTTACTACATAAATGTTCATTTATTTATGTTTCATATATATAAAAGAAAAATAAAGTGAAACAAATTAGGTAAAATATTCCTAAAATTTCTTTATATTGGGAGACTGACTGTTCTGAATCGACCTTTTGATGCAGAGTAATCCAGGTGCATATTTTCACACACATTATGGTCCTCACTGGCTCTGTAATACTCTGTAACACCAGAGATTTAGGGGAACAGCATTTCTTAAAGAATCTATAAAATAATTCAAACATTTTATGCTGAATTCTAAAACTGGCTTTGCAAGTGTGTAGAGCTGGCCTACTTTTTCTCCTTCTCTAAGACTGTTGCTAAACATATCAAGCCGCCACAGAGCCCAGCCTCTTCCTCACAATCACTTTTTCCTAGGGATAAAATGTGTTTATTCCACTATCGAATCCAAGTTTTCTATCCAAGCATTGACTTCTGTCCTACTAGTTATGACCCTGAAACTTTTGTTGCTTGCTCACGTATAGGCAATGACAATTCCATCATGCCAGGCCAACAGCCAGTGTTGGGTGTTCATTGAGTTCAAGGATTGTATAATGTGGAAGAAATATATATCATGATATTCTATGAAGTACAATAAGTGTTAGACACACAATTTAAACTTAAATTTATATTATGCCAAAGCTTAATATCTTTTCTATCCATCATATTAACTTCAAAAATAGCAGTCTATAAAATGAAAGTCTTCTTGACTTTAGTGTCAAGCTCTTTTAGATATTTTTAGTCATTTTCCCCCAGTGACAGTAAAAAGTACAATACACTTGGTGTTTCTCATATCTTGCATATAATCTAAGGAAAATGTTATTTTCCTAGGCAAATTTGAAGTTATTCCTATAGCTTATATTTTGGAGACTGTAAAGGTGTTCTGAACTCAGCAGCATGTTATCTCCAAAAGTGCTTTGATTGCAGATTTCTGTCAAGGTATGGGATATAATAATAACTATATAAACAAAAATACAAAACTGATCTTTGTAAGAAAATCAGTACAGAATATTAAGGCTATATGTTCAACCTTTTCTAAAATTTAGTTTCAAATTTTAAAAAAGCCTCACTATTTTCACTTAATACTTTATTCATATATTTTAAATGATGTACTTCTGTTATGAAAATGTTCTACTTCTCTGCAGAGTTCACAGAAAAAAGAAAAAGTTCTAGGCAATATAATGAGACAAATACAGTGCAATCATTTAATTAATGTTTGTAGTAACTTAATAGTTACATGGGCATTTGCTATAAAAATAAGCTGGAGTACCTGTGTAGTCTTAGAACAGAGTTTAGATAATAGAATAAAAATGTGGAATTAAAAAAATAGAAACTGCATACATGATCAAAAATTTTGCAAAAGAATTATAGAGGGAGACATATCAGTGTAACTATACCAATGATGCAAGTCTCAAAAGCTTTATAATGAAATAAATGGGTATATTCATCCATCATTTTTAATAATATTCAACAGTGAAATTAGAAACATTGGAAAATAATGTATATATTCCAGGTGAATGCATTAAAAAATGAGAAAAAGTGGCCCAAGTAGCTGTAATTGTTATTCAGTTCTGTCTATAGCACTATTTTTGTTAAAACAATAAAATGGTGACTTTTTTCATCAGTTAAGGAGATTCAGTTATGGCAATTGAAATTGACTCTGATTAACTTAAGTAGAAATTTAAGTTTTCTGAAAGTTTATAGTTCAGTTCAGATAATCGATGGGGATTCTCAGGAAAGAACTGATCATAGAAAAGGGTAGGAGTGCATTTACTATGCAGTAATGAAACTGAAGTTTCAAGTTCTTCCAAGTAATTCTTCCAATTACTTCCAAGTAATTTTTGTTATTTTGCATTCTTCTTTTTTCAAGTGGACCCTCCAGACTGTATCAGCTATGGTCCCACATAACTTGGAACCTCTTGACTCCAGGAAGCGCAATGATTCAGTTCCTGAGAACACCATCAAAATATAAAAATGCAGTGAATAGGCTCTGTCTTTCAGTCTTTACAATATATAGCTTAAGATTTAAGTTCCTAGAAGAGAGAGAACCCAGTAAGCCTAGCTTTCTTAGGTCCTCAGAACACACTGTAACCAGAAGTTAAATAGTCCTAGGAAGGGTACATATAGCGGAGAAGAAATTCATAAAGATTTACCCCTATATCTGTCTTCATCTTTAGTCCTAAACATATGCTTTCAAAAAACTTCCCACCTGACATAATGCAAACATTCCTTTTGAAAATAAAATTGTCATCCTACCCCTAAGAACATTTTCCACCTTCGATTCCAAGATTTCTAAGTGGTATTCATTGTCCCTAATTTCCACCATGATCTTTTTCTGGTATATTGGCTAAATATATCACTGGCAAATGGTAAAGTTATATGCAATAGTGAGGAAAAGAAAGTCAAAGGGAAATTTGAAATATATATAGAACACTAGAACTTGTTGCTTCTATTTAGCTGTAATTTTGTATTCTTTAAAAAATCTCTCCTATAGCACTGGAGGGTCTATAGTTAACAATAATGATATAGAAGTTAAAAAGAAATTATTTAGGCAGGTAGTGAGGGCAAGGAAGCCCTCAGTAAGGCTTTCCTTTTAATGAAAAGCAGCCCCCAAGTAATTTTCTTTTCTAACGAAGAGCAGCATACAAAATCGAGTTGCAGACATAGAAAGGAATGCTAGAAGCTTGCACAAGGGAATGCTGCCAGTTGTGCCAATAGGAAAGAAGCTATCTGGGAACTAGGCACGTTCAAAATGGCGGCTCCATTTTCCCTTCTCTTTGCCAGCCCCGTGTACAGTAAGGAGCAGGCAAGATGGCCATGGCCAAGCAAAGACTCCATTTGCATAGTAAGAAGGCTAGGATGGAGTGGCCAACTTCTTCTCCTGCTATGTAAGCATCACGCCTGGTCCAACCAATCTGTGGGCCTTATGTAAATCAGACACTGCTTCCTCAAGCCTGTCTATAAAATCTAGTGTACTCCCTTGTGGGCTGGAATTCCCATTTAGTCACTCCTCTCTCTCAAGGGAGAGAAAGTTATTCTTTTTTCTTTTTCTTTTGCCTATTAAACCTCTGCTCTTTTTTTTTTTTTTTGGTTTTCTTTTTAAATTTTATTATTATTATACTTTTAAGTTTCATGGTACATGTGTTCAACGTGCAGGTTTGTTACATATGTATACATGTGCCATGTTGGTGTGCTGCACCCATTAACTCGTCATTTAGCATTAGGTATATCTCCCCTCCTCCCACCCCACAACAGTCCCCAGTGTGTGATGTTCCCCTTCCTGTGTCCATGTGTTCTCATTGTTCAGTTCCCACCTATGAGTGAGAACATACGGTGCTTGGTTTTTTGTCCTTGCGATAGTTTGCTGAGAATGATGGTTTCCAGTTTCTTCCATGTCCCTACAAAGGACATGAACTCATCATTTTTTATGGCTGCATAGTATTCCATGGTGTATGTGTGCCACATTTTCTTAATCTAGTCTATCGTTGTTGGACATTTGGGTTGGTTCCAAGTCTTTGCTATTGTGAATAGTGCCGCAGTAAACATACGTGTGCATGTGTCTTTATAGCAGCATGATTTATAGTCCTTTGGGTATATACCCAGTAATGGGATGAGTGGGTCAAATGGTATTTCTAGTTCTAGATCCCTGAGGAATCGCCACACTCTCTTCCACAATAGTTAAACTAGTTTACAGTCCCACCGACAGTGTAAAAGTGTTCCTATTTCTCCACATCCTCTCCAGCACCTGTTGTTTCCTGACTTTTTAATGATCGCCATTCTAACTGGTGTGAGATGGTATCTCAATGTGGTTTTGATTTGCATTTCTCTGATGGCCAGTGATGATGAGCATTTTTTCATGTGTTTTTTGGCTGCATAAATGTCTTCTTTTGAGAAGTGTCTGTTCATATCCTTCGTCCACTTTTTGATGGGGTTGTTTGTTTTTTTCTTGTAAATTTGTTTGAGTTCATTGTAGATTCTGGATATTAGCCCTTTGTCAGATGAACAGGTTGTGAAAATTTTCTCCCATTCTGTAGGTTGCCTGTTCACTCTGATGGTAGTTTCTTTTGCTGTGCAGAAGTTCTTTAGTTTAATTAGATCCCATTTGTCAATTTTGGCTTTTGTTGCCATTGCTTTTGGTGTTTAGACATGAAGTCCTTGCTCGTGCCTATGTCCTGAATGGTATTGCCTAGGTTTTCTTCTAGGGTTTTTATGGTTTTAGGTATAAACCTTGGCTCTTAACCTCACTCCACATGTGTCTGAATCCTTGATTTCCTTGGCATGAGGCAATGAACCTCCTGTATTTACCCCAGACAGTGACTCTGCTTCAATAATATGTTGTATAATTTCAAATAGCTAGAAGGAGGATATTGAATGTTCCCAACACAAAGATATGACACATGTTTGAAATTATGAATATACCTAATCTGATCACAATATGATTGAAACATCACTATGCACCCTATGAATATGTACAATTATTATGTGTCAATTAAAAAATTAAATTCGAGAAAGAAAAAATAAGTTCTTTTCCTAATTAAAAAAATATATTTTATATATATGAAGGAGGAAGAGTAGTAGTCACAAATAGCTCATATTACAAGTTAGATATCCAGAAGGAATAGATTGCAAAACACCTACAGTCTTTCTCCTGTGCTCTGACATTCTTATTAGCAGGAAAGTGATTAGCTGAATGTCAAACAAGATTAAGTTTAGTCTGAACTGGTAATCAAGAGTTTTCTTAGATTGTGCTTCATCTTTCATGTGGATAAAAATGCTCAGTTTCTCAGATCCCTCTCCTTCCTCTGCTTCTCTCCTTCTGTTCAAGCAGATAAGGATTGAAGGAGAATGCAGGCTTCTGGCTTGGGGAATGAGGTAAGGAGCAGCACCATGGCCTCATGCTGGTGTGGAAGGTACACAGTGGTTTTTATGTTTCTCCCGAATAAATTTCTGCCCTTCTGGGTGTTTCTGGTCCTGAAGTGTGTAACTAGCGAGCGTGTTTCTCTTGGTCCATTGCTAACCTTTCAGTATATATTAGCTAAATTGGCCTCAGCTCGGCTCCCACTGATGGCAGAAACTGAGGCTCTGTGTGTCTTCCGTTCTGTGAGAGCCTGATTCCAGCATCAGCTAAGAAGCCACCTCCCGTTACTCTGACAGAGCCGGTGGCAAGCCCAGTGGCTATTCAAACAGCTCCCTGATTCACGGTGTACTGAACACAGCCCAGGAGAGCTAAACTCCAGTGCCTGCCTCACTGCACATGAGCACACCGGATGTAGGCATGCTAAATTTTTGCACAGTAAATTCTTTGCTTCTTGTTGCCCTCCATTTGTCGAATGCACTCTCCTGCTCTGTGAATCTGATTCCAAAGAAGAAAAATCAAGAGATGTATGTATAAGACATATAGTCCTTTTCCTTGATTTCATGATCCTACAATTGCCTTTATCTGAAAAGAGCTTTCCGTTCATCATAATATTAATAACATCTCCTTCTTCCTAGCTCTAATAGATGTATATCTAAGCCTTAATGGAAAATACAGATATTCTAATTAATTACTCTAATTAAATTATGGGATAACCTGTGAGCTGAGTCCTCCAAACTCCATTATGATAAAAGTTGGAACATCCTTTTTCTATACAATTGCTTAGCTTATAGAACTATGCAATCCTGATTTTGTGAATGATTGAATCTGAATATCATAGTTTTCTTTATCTTGACATGCCAAATTCTACTTTCCTGGGCTTATAGTTGTCTGGAACATTATAATCATGCCACTGGCTACGAAGAAACTACATTACAAAAATATGAATCTCCCAGTGTGAAGAGATGATCAAATGCTAAAATATATACGTTACCAATTAACTGTGGCAGAACAATGTAGCTAGATGTACTTATTTTTCCAATGGGGTGTTCTAAGCACTTGACAGTTCTGCTTTTAGAGAGAGTTATTTTCATAATTTAAAAAAGGGCTGTGTGTGTGTATGTATATATATGAAGGAGGAAGAGTACCAGTCACAAAGCAGAAAGAATATGTACAATTACAATTGTTCATATTCTAGGAGTAGTAATAAATCTTCACTTGTGGGCGTGGTGGAGTAAGCAGGTACCAGGGTCCATTACTGGAAATCTTTGATCCAGTTATAGAGTAGCAATCCTATTTTTCCTGTTAGCATGGGTCCATCACTTATTCTGACTCCAAATCATCCTTTTCTGTATATTTATCTAACTGCTATCATAGTTTCCAATCCAGTGGAAACATTTTTTTTGTCCATTGGTGGAAATAGTGCTCCTGAGTATGAGCATATCAAAACCATGGTGAAAACCAGAGTAAAATGTTCTGTCACTGAGTCATTAACCACTGCTTCACTGGGTTCTAGGCTATGGGAAAAACAGCAGCACATATGGGATGCTTGTACTGCAGCCAGGTCTTGCTAGGAGTGTTTTTTGCTTTAGATCCCTCTAAAACCCTTTTCTGGGCACTTTGGTATATGGGTGCAAGTTGGCATAAGTTGCTCTCAAAATTTAAAAACTTCAGTAAATATGAGGAAGCAAATCTTCTTAAGACTACAGCATGCAGCAAATTTTTCCTCACACTGAAGTGAATATCCTATGGTTATTGATTCTCCATTGAAACTTAATTGATAAGGCAGATTCTTCTGTTTTCAGAGAATCTATTTTCCCTCATCAGTATGCATACAAGTTACCAAGGATGTTTAGGATGGTTTCTACTCTCCTCTCCGGATTACATTAGCATGATGTTATTAATAGGTTGCATCAACATCATGCCTTGTGTGGTGATGCATTTCTAAAGTCCCGCAGATTGTGATGTAGCAGAGAACCTTAGTGTTGCTACCCTCAGGATCAGATGTTAATGGTATATGGCTGTTCCTACCAGTTAAAGCAAACTGATTTTTATGACCTCTGTTTATTAAAATGCACAAAAATGCATGGGTCAGGTTAATAGCTACATATCACCTATGAGGGATTGTATTAACATCCTCCAAAAAATCTACGACATCTAAAGCAAGAGCTGTAAGTAGTGTTCCCAGCTGACTCAAATTATAAGAATCCACTAGCAATTTCCCAAAAGTATACTATGCAGCATGGGCTAAAATGTTGGAAGTAAATTGAGATATACTGGAATCATAGCACGTGAATATTTCAAGCTTTTCATGGTGCAACTAATTCGTGCATTTTTCTCTGGAAATGCTGATTTGTGAGATTGTTTCCTGTCTGTATCCTTTGCTAAACGATTTGCTCCATGACGGCTGAAATTGTGTGTGATTTATTCATAGTTATATCCTAAGTAGCCTCTTTCACTTTCAAAATTTCTCCTGTGTCAGAAGCACTTACAAATCTCGTTTGTCAAAGATCTGAATTCAAAATTTAGTAAAGAGGTTCCTTTGAAATTGGATGAAGAATCCTCCTTTAATTGGAGTGTGCACATGATCTATTGGATGACGTCCCAAGAGTGTTCTACTGAGCATCAGTACAACCAAATGTACCTTAGGTTAAGTGGTCCTTTGGCGGAAATAGTCCTCTGTAGTACCAAAATATCAAAAACATAATATGGTGTATGCACCTCTTAAATAATTTCGTAGTGCTCATCCCTAGAGATTTTCTGAATATCTTTATGTGAAAGAATATTTAACTTTATACAAGTGGTTACAAATTTAATTGCAAAACACTATCTGCAAAACTCTCATTTGAATATTAAGGAATTAAAATTTTCTGATGCATACTTTAGAAAATGTGTTATGAACAATTAAATTAGAATCTATATGGAGAAAGGTGAATGCCAGCTGACCAGTTAGATATGACTCAGGGCAGAGGATCTGGATTTATGTCTTAGCAAGATTACCTACTTGCCATGTGAACTCAGGCCAACTGTCACCTCTATGAACAATTTCAGTCCCACCATTACATGACTCTCAAAGATATCTTTATAGATTCAGGAGCTGTGAAAACTGAAACAGCCTGAGATTTTCTTTTCAATATGGACAAATATCTCACACATTACTTTTAGATAAATGGGGCAGAAATTTGTTGAAAAGGACCTTGTCTTGTTGTGGAAAAATGATAGAATAGACGTGGAAATTTAATTTTTTTACCTTAGCTCAGATTCAATTAATAAAACTCTATTTTGGGCCTTCTTATATAAATCTATGTCCCTTAACGGTAGCACATCTACATAAATTAGTTACGGAACCAAAACAATTACTATATATGTATGGCTGTTTTTTATCCTTTCCATCAATGTATATAAATTAACAGTCAATAATACATCAAGATCTTTGTAAAACAATGATTTCACCCTTCTCTATTTTCTCCTCCCCTTTCCTTTCACTGTAGTGTTTTTAAAAAATTCTTATTCTGAGAATAAATGAGCTCATTTTTATATCCTTGTAGAACTTTTTCTTGATCTAAAATACTCTTCCAATTTCTAGTGTCTCTTAGCATTTCAGTATGAGACTTTAAAGTTTCCATTTTCACATTTGCATATAATAAGAGAAAAAGGAGGCAGGGCAAATACGTTTTACATGACTTGCATCAATAGAAATATATCATGTCGATAGAAATATAACTATACAAATAACTGTAGGAATTTAAGCGTCAGATATTTCTGTGTCATGTATATCAGCTTAAATGCTATCCAGAGGAGAGCATTGAAAAAGAATTCCTGTTAGATACAGTGTACTTGGAGGTTGAATTTAGTACTAATGGCTGAAGTGCTAGATTCAGGGGGAAAAATATTAAAGAGTACGGCAGAAGGTCTTTAATTCTTCAAAATCTGGAGCTAGAGATGTGAACTACAGATTAGGGCAGACAGTAGTGAAATTGGGAAGCTACAGTTGGCATCTTTTTGTCGTCTTAGAGTGGCATTTAAGAGCAACAGCACTGAGGCCCCAGGAGAGGGGCTGCAGCTGTACCTATAGATCTGGCACTGACTCTTTGACACACCAGACAGCAGACTTCAGAGAGGGGCAGAGTCACACTTGGAATGGAGGTTGAGCTCCTGATGGAATCCAAACTTAAATGAGACATATCCCTCTCTTAGCCTGCATACGTAATTACTACAAGCAAAGATATTGATAATTATTGTAAATCAGATACCAAAATCCAACATTATAACTAAAATTATTTGTGTGTTGCTACACAAAGCTAGATATTTAACTATCACAAAAATACATAGTTACAGAAAATAAACAAATGGAAAGTCTGTAAATATTTTCCACACATATGAAGCTATAATAATATCCTTCAAATATAAAGTCATTAAATATTTAAAAAGTAGTAACAAAAGGAAATGAGTAATGTGTATGGCAAAGCCATTCACAAAATAAATACAAATAACGAAAACATGTTCAGCTGCTTTACTAATCAAAGAACTAGCTAACTAGTTATCAGAACTAATCTGATAACATTTCCCCTGCTATGATATATCCATACAGTTAAATCCTACAATGTCATGAATATTACAAACTGCACTGATAGTAGCAAAGAAAAATTCAAACAGGAGTTTTATTCTTTAAAGGAGTAAATTTTTAAAGCGATATTTTTTCTATTACTTAGTTTTTCACACTTTCTTCCTTCCTGCGTGTTCAGACTTCTATCTGGGATCATTTATCTTCAGACTGAAGCAAGTCCTTTAGTATTATTATTAGTAGTAGTAGTATTGTAGTGGATCTATTAGCAATACATTAACACAACTTTTCTTCTTTTGAAAGATATTTTCTCTGGGTAGTTGATTCAAATATAGAAGATTATCTTTCTTTTATCACTTTAAAATTTTATTCCCCTTTTTTTTTTTTTTTTTTTTTTTTTTTACCTTTTCAGATGAAAAATGAACCATAAGTTTTACTGCTGTTCCTTTGAAGAAAACATTTCTATTTTCTCTGGCTACTTTTAAGATTGTTTTTGTGTCTTTAATATTGTTCTTGCCTATTTTTTCTTTTATCCAGTTACGTTTTCGACAAAACTTTTGACAGCATTTCATATGTTTCTCTCATTCCGTTATTTTTTTCTTTTTTTCTGTACCTTTATTCTTTATCTCTGTACCTCAATTGGATTATTTGCTACTGAACTTTCTTAATTTACTGCTCTTATCTTCTACTATGTTCAAACTGTTTTTAACCCATCCATTGTGTATTTATTGCAGATATTTTATTTTTTGTTTATATAATACTTATTAGATTGCTTTTATGTAGATTCCAATTTTCCATTGACATTCTTGATCTCTTCATTGTGTTGTACCATAAGTCTGTTCAGTCTACTGTAAAAAATACCATAAACTGAGTAGCTTTTTTTTTATTTAATTTTTTTTTTTGAGACGGAGTCTCGCTCTGTCGCCCAGGCTGGAGTGCAGTGGCACTAGCTCGGCTCACTGCAAGCTGCGCCACCCGGGTTCATGCCATTCTCCTGCCTCAGCCTCCCGAGTAGCTGAGACTACAGGCTCCCACCACCACGCCCAGCTAATTTTTTTTTTTTTGTATTTTTAGTAGAGACAGGGTTTCACCGTGGTCTCGATCTCCTGACCTCGTGATCCGGCCACCTCGGCCTCCCAAAGTGCTGGGATTACAAGTGTGAGCCACCGTGCCTGGCCCTAAGTAGCTTATAAACAATAAAATTTATTTCTCACAGTTCTAGGAGCTGGGGAGCCCAAGATCAAGGGAGATTCTGTGTTTGTTGAGGGTTTGCTTTCTGGCTCACAGACATAGCCTTCTTGCTGTGTCCTCACATAATGGAAGAGGCCCATACACTCTCTGGAGTCTCTTTTTTAAGGGTATTAATACCATTCACGTAGGCTTCACCCTCATGACCTTAATCTTCGGGAGGTGTCCCAAAGGCCCCATCTCCTACTATCATCACCTTGGTGGTTTGGATTTCAACCTATAAATTTTGAGCATGACAGGAACATTCAGTCCATTACATACCCTTTCTTCTCTATCTTGAATATATTAAACATATTTATTTTAAAATTTTCTATCTATTAATTCCAATATTTGAAAACCTGTGGGTCTTTCAAAAATGTGTGCTTTTTCCTCTTGGTTTTTAGTTATTTTGGATTCTAGCATGCCTCATACATTTTTATTGGATTTCAGACATTGAGAATAAGAAACTGTAGCATCTCTGCATGGCATTATATTTTTACTTGAGAATGTGAAAAATTTTTTTCAAGAAGCAGAAAAAGTAGCAGTTTATCACCTTGCCTCTGTCAAAGTTTGATTTTAGACTTTGTTAGAGTTGTTCGCATAAATTGCCTCTTACTTTTAAGTCATGGGTCATAATCATAGGTGACGACCCTATCTCCAGGGTCATGGTCATTCTTGAGACTCACATAAAAGCTCAGTGTATTCATAAAGATATCTTCATCTTTACAAGGCTTGGACTCATCTCTTTCTTTTCAGATCATGTGGCTGCTGCAATCCCTGCGCTGCCTCACAGATGCTATTTTCCACTGGGTTTCTTGGAGTTTTACCCTGTGTTTGTGGAGCTTTCAAGTTAATGCATTTCAGTCAGGCATGTACCTAGGAGGAAAAATGGTGGTTCACTGGCTAAGTGTATTTTTGGGGCAGGATAAGTAAGATTACAGAGCCATGCTGACTTGTACCCTTGTGTAATGCCCCACGGACCCCTTTTGCAGGAAGCTTTGCATCTCTTGCAGCTTCCTGCATCAGCACATAACTCTTTTGCAAGATAAGCAGTCCTACAGTATATCAGCAGATTGCCAAATGGTCACAAGTTCCTGATACCTGGGATGTCTTGGGAAAGAGAACAAAAGTCCCTTATTCCTGATGTAGCTCCCACAATTTCCAGCCAATCAGCACTAAAAGCCCAGGAAACTATTAGCTACAAATTCCTGCCTTGGTGGGTAGGGGTTTCTTAAGGGTCCTGCATGTGCAGCTAGGCTCAAGGTTTAGCTTATAGTGACCTTTCCCTCATTTTAATGGTAAAAAACACACTCCTACATGGAGATTTTTATCTGCTAATGATACGTGCAATGCATGTGAGAGCATGTAGATGTTGAGCGCATGCACCAACCTCAGGTCTGCCTTTGCATACTTGACCTCACCAGTATTTTATGAATGTCTGTGTACAACTCCCGTGGAAGGAATTCCTCTTAGGATACAAAGCTGTTATCTGTCCCTTTGAGCAGCCCACTCTGCCTCTCAGAGTGTACTTTTGCTTTGTAGTAAACTTCTTTGCCTACTCTTACTTTGGACTTGCTTTCAAATTCTTTGTGTGGTGAATGAAGTCAAGAACCAGAACTGGCCCACCAGCAACATTTTCAGATTAGTAAATACTGGCAAGTAGTTTTCCAAAGTGGATCAACTAATCCGTATTTCCACTAGCAAGGATAAAATTTCCCATTGTTTCGCATCTTTGTTAATTGTGCACATTACAGTACAATTTTATTACTGGATTTTCCCACCAAATGACAAAATAATTGTATCCCAATCATTACAGCAACCAAAAGCTGGACCCCCCATTTCTAAATGCACCTCGAGGAAAATAATATCTATGTTGATAACCACTAAACTGTGCTCATGTTGGATAGTCAGATAAAGCTATTTGAGTGCCAAGGGAATGCTCTAAAGTTGAGGGCAGCAGTGTAGAGCTCTTAACATGTGACGCCCTTTACTGCTATTTTATTGCACTAATCACTTTTTTTAGTGATTTTTATTTAAACCCATCTCCACATTTCACTGTAAACTTCATGAGTTGGCTTTGTTTGCCACTGTTGCTGGTAAGTGACAATAAATACTTGTGGATTGAAATAATTTCTGAATGCTTAGTGCTTTAATTTATCAAAAAGCTGCCATGGCACAGAAAGAGAGAGATTAACAGTGAGATCCTGGGTGGGAAAATGAGAAAGTTACAGTGTTTGCCATCAGACAGGCATGGAAAACTTTTCAAGAAAACAGAGGCCATCCTCAGAGTTAGAACTTGAGTTTAGAGCCCCGTATAACCAAATATTTTGTTGTGAATAGAATATACTGTCTTGAATGGAAAGGTCTCAGTTTGACTTTGCGTAAAGTCAACCTTGTGAACTTGTTACCAAGATTAACATGCTTTCAAAAAGAGTCCATATTATTTCCCAGTTACCTATTTTGAATAACAAACATGAAGTAATCTTACAGATTCCGATGGCTTATTATTCCTCTCGGCACATCTGTATGATAAGCTTTCCAATTCCCATTTGATAGGTGAGAAAAGTCACTGAAACATTTTCTTGGACGTGGATAGATGGTTTGAAACTCTCTCTGCACTATTTTTAAAAAGAATATCACCCACTCAGCTATGTGACAACTTTATTGACCCTGTAGCTCCATGAAATTTATGTTTTATGGTTCCCCTTTTACCTGTAAATTAACCAATCACAGAGGTTACTTGACCCAGACAGAGCCCTAAATCAATTTCACTAAGTTATTTGAAGTTTACCCTGGTGGTGAAATAAATAGCAGTGTATCTACCACTGCTGTGAAGACATCTTGGTATGTCACTGTTTTGTGATAACCACTTTGGAAAAATAAAACACCACAACAATTGGAGATAACCGTATGCTGAAACACAGCTTTAATTTTTTACTATGTAAGCAGCCAAGGTTTTTTTTTTTAATTATTATTACTAAGTGTGTTTTGATCCAGTATGCTATACTTCTTTTCTAAATGAAGAAATCTATACTATTGATTAAGACTTAGAGCTTCCAACTTTAGCTAATTTTGATATCTACATATGGTATTAATCTCGTTTGTTCTACTTGGTGGAACTTTTATAAAGTTCTTACTTATTTTAGTTGTGTTCAACAGCCCAAGCGTACTTTTTCTAGTCTCTTCTTTGTTTTTCTTTCAGATATTTCTAATATACAACTATATGCCCACAAAAAGTCATTATTTTTGAGATTTATATCTTGTTGTTATCTTGGTATATTAGTTGATAGAAGGGGCTTAATTGTTTTACTACAAGAGATCGGATTTTGAATTTGAGATTATTATATTTAAAACACAATTGTGCAGTAACAGGATGTTCATAAAAAGCCTTGGTCACATATCACATATTTTATATCAAAAGCAAGATAATTTGTGTTTAGAGGATCTACCTTAGCAGGAAAAGTCAAAGTTAGGATCTCATTGATAGGGGATATGTCATAATTGTTTTCTATTCATCATATGCTGGCCAGGTTTTGCAAGGATCTGGCTGGATTAGAGAGGGTTTTGCAATCAGGAAAAAAAAAAAATTGTCCCAGTGCTGTAACCTGAGGTCCCAGAAATGTCAGGGGAAAATAATGTAGTTTTTATAATTTTTGCAAGTGAATCTTGGATTTCCAAATTATTAAGTCCAGAGATAATGCTCTATGGAGACTGGCTTCCCTGGATCCTTTGAGCCCACTGCACACTGATATAATGAAGTGTAAATACACTGTAAAATATGCATGCATTTTAACAGTGAAGAAACAGTCAACAGCTAATATAGTGACTCATGTCTTCAATTTTATATTACAAACATTTAAAATGCATATGTGTATTTTATAGATTTAATCATAGCATGTATAGAGTTTGGTATGCTGGTCAATTCAATTAACCTGTAATTAACATCGTAATACTGTTTTTATTTTAAATGAATATTGCACTGATATTGTCTACTCTTTCTTGTATCTTTGTCACCCAAGATAAAAGGTAAACTTCTCAAGTAAGAGCTTTGCTTTAATTTTTTTTTCATGTTACTTAAAATCATTTGCACAATTTGTGTTTTCCACATCAGTGCTGATGGAAAAAGTAAAATAGCAATAAGAATGCAGCAGATCTGTATTGCGTGAACTCTGTGGAACACAGTGTAGTAAATGTGGAAGGACAGGGAAAAGAGTTCAGCCTGACATTTTGGGCTTTGCAATCCAAGAATAAAAAGATATAGAAATCATATTACAAAGAAGAAAGGAAAATACTAAATGAAAGTCCAATGATATGATATATACACGTAGAAGAAGGGCTCCCTAAAATCAAGAAAAATGGTGGAAGAAACAGGGAGGTATTCAGAGAAGATGAGCAGAATGTAAGCTGAATTTTTGGGAAAAATAGAGAAGAATAAAATTTCCAGAGGGGGATAAGAAAGAATGAGCTATCCGAATTGGAGGAGGAAAACATTCCTCTTCATTTTTTTTTCGAGGTTACTTTTGTTGTTATTTGTGGAACAAAATAAAAAACTATTAATCGGTGAGAATCCGTGAGTTCATACCATTGTCATATGTAGACAACAGCATCTCTAGGTAGGAGTATAGTTAAATTCTACCAGAAAAAGGGAATTCAGATTTTGAAACACACTGTGCATAAAAAGACCGTAAAAACACGTTATTACTCTGTAATTCATACTATTTATTTCTCATAATTTAAAAAATCCAGTGAATTAGAATGCCTGAAAAGTAATTAAGTATGAAAAATTTGTTTTTTGTTGACACAGTAAAAACTAAATGGAAAATTTTTCTTAATATTCTGTCTTGCTATAGTTTTTATTACTTTCAAAATACATTAACTCTGCATTTAATTTGCATTTTACTTTGTCCTTTAGAGAGTTTCATAAATTTTAAGTTTTTCTTCTAATATGCTCTCCATGTTTATTGTTTAGGAAAAATTTATACATGCGTTGCATAATGTATAATTCTGGTGCATATACATACATATTTTTATAAAAATTGTTAGACTTATATGTGTATATGAAAAATTAAAAGTTTTATATCAGCTTTATGGCATTATAATGAAGCACATTAATAATAAATATTCTAGGAACGAATTGTTGGAATAAGAAAGTATTTATTGAACAAAGAAATTTAGTAGGAAAGGAAGTAGAAAATACTATTTATTTGTTCATACTAATAAGGAAATGCCATAAGGTAAAATATGTAACAAATTATAACAGTACATATTTAAATAATTTATACACAGTATATCTTAAACATTGAATAGATGACTCAGCGGAAAATTCTTAGATCGTTTACAACATTGTTCCTGAAACTTTAAAAATATTTATGTATGTCTATCAATTTGAGGCTCTTTGTGCCTACAATTTTTGTTTATTTAGTCATCTGTTGGTACTTTTTTTGGCCTGAGACAATTTCTTCAAATTGATCAGGTTCATACTATATCTGACTTTAGCAGTAGATGAATTGTAAATCTTTCTAATTCTGCCTTTTGTGGAATTTGATGGTATAGAATGTGCTGTCATTTTCCATTAAACAAATGTAGAAAAAATTTGTGTAAATACTTTCGTATTTACAAAATCTAAAAATGGATATATTCATTAGTCATATGATCGCTTTCCCTCATTTATTTATATTGACATTAATTATACTGGCTCTAAACTACTACCCATCTAAAAACAACTTTTTGAGAGAAAAAGACACACTGCAAATATAAAAATCTTATCAATTGTAGAAACATCAATATGGGCAAGGTCTGCAAATATGTAAGTATATATTTATCTGTAGGGAGAGGTATGCCTGTATTCCATAGCTAGCCTTTATTCATTTATTTAACAGAAATACTGAGTCCCTACTGTATGTATGGAAGAGACTAGGTTTCAACAATAGGAAAATAAGTTAGAGGTAGTCTATACCTGAGAATTTGCAGTCTCTCACCTGAGATACACAAATAATTTCAATAAAGTGTTGTGTTATAATAGAGACGTGGCTGTAATACTAAAAAGCAGCACTCGTAATGTTCACTATTAATACTACTACAAGATTTCTTTGTGGAGTAGAATCCCCCTTGTTCTACTGGCATGGCTTGAACCATTCAAATATTGAAGGGAATTCTTGGGTTCCTTTGATTTCAGCAAAGAGATACAATGAGTTGTTTTCATCATTGCATGGCCATTGCCAGAGAGTTTTACAGAGTGTTACTGTTGAGCATCCCCAGGCCAGACCTTGGTCTTATTCAGAATCTAAGCTTATGTCGGCCAGGCACAGTGGCTCACGCCTATAATCCTAGCACTTTGGGAGGCCGAGGCGGCTGGATCACCAGGTGAGGGGTTCGAGATGAGCCTGACCAACATGGTGAAACCCCGCCTCTACTAAAAATACAAAAAAATTAGCTGGGCGTGGTGGCGGGTGCCTGTAATCCCAGCTACTCAGGAGGCTGAGGCAGGAGAATTGCTTGAACCCGGGAGGCAGAGGTTGCAGTGAGCCGAGATCGCGCCACGGCACTCCAGCCTGGGCGACAGAGCAAGACTCTGTCTCAAAAAAAAAAACAAAAACAAAAACAAAATCCACAAAAAACGAAGCTTATGTCATCTTATTATAGAAACGTAATGGACGAGAAGGCCCCAAACAAGGCAAACAGAGCCTTCATTAGATGCTTCTAGCTGTCAGGAATTGGAGCTTGGAGTCTCAGTTTTCTCTCACCACACCCCATCTGCCATCTCTCCCCTCCATCCGTGCCATTTCATGCAGTTGCTGCCTGCCCTAGAGGGATGAACGTGTTAGATGGAAAAGTTTCTTCTGCAGGAACATTGTTCAAGAACAAATCATCAGGCACATTTCCTTGACTTCAGATTTATGAAACTTAATCCATTCATTTTCAATGCTCTCTGGAGGCCAGGGACAGATGTGTCTCTATCCTACTTTAATATCTATTTGTTATTTTCTATCTATCTGCCTATTTATCATCTATGTAGCCATACACATATACATATATGTATATACATCTATGTGTGTGTATATGATTTCATAATCTTTGTTCCCAACTACTTTATTCTAGCGTGTAAAATCCCTCACTTCATATTTCTTTTTGTAAATGATGTTTCAATTTTACATCAGAGAACAGCAAAATGTAATGTGCTTGTTAATAAATTGTTCCTTTGTGCTTTCCGTGCCCCGTGTACTCTTTCCTATTTTGCTTTAATGTCAATTGCAATATTCCCTACTGTGAATAAAATGGATGTAAAATATAAGATTCATGATTTAATTTTCATAACCCAATTGCTGAATTGGAAGGCACTTGACATTTATAATGTGCCGATTTTAAGAATGGCAAAGACATGTTTTTGTGTCACATCGATTATTCTTAATAAAAATGTATATATTTACTTAACCCCTTATTTTTGCAGAACTTATTGATGCTCTGAAAGATAACCCCAGAAGAGTACGAAGAGACATACGCAGTCTACACAGGCCTGTAAGGTAATTTTTAGAAATTGTGCTGGTTCAGAGCCTATGGGAAGCCAGAAATCGTAATCAGTAAATAGCAGAAAGAACAATCCGCTGGTCATAGGGAGTTACTAAGCAGATAAAGACAACATTGCTAAAGACAGCCTTGTGACAATAGTAACATGATCAGGCCGAGTAATTAGGCAGTTTGTAGCAGTTGATAGGAAAAGACAAAGAATTATCTGTGGTTAACCTACATACGCAGGCACTTAGGTTGCTGAAGAATCACAGATGGCAGAAAAAAAGTGTGGATGAAATGGGTTCCAAATTATGTGCACTGAAAATACAAGCCGATGTATTTTTCTTAAAGAAGGCCATTTTATACAATTCTTGCACAAAATCGCAAAGTTGTTTAGAAAAAAATCAAAAAGAACAAAAGTAAATGGAAGGATATGCAATGTCATAGTAAAGGGAGAAATAGAACAGAAAAGAGTGATCAGAAGGAGCTCTCCACAATCGACGTATACAAATACAAACAAAATGATTCGGAAATGGTTGCTGTCCTCAAGGGGTTTATAGGTTAATGCAGGATACATGTGCACGCGCACGTACACACACACACACACACACACACACACACACAGATGTGTAAATATCTGTAAAATAAGACAAGATGTTATAAATGCTACAATAAAGTTTAAAAACTTGTCTGGGTACTGATAATTTAGTAATTCTTTTTGTGTGTGATGGTGGGAGATTTTTAAAAGGCCAAATAAAACGTGATGTTTATGCTACCTCTTGATAATTGAGAAGAGTTTGGAGAAGTAATGTGGACACAAAGTAGGAAATGAAGAATTAGAAATCAGTGCCCAAGGTCAGAAGGGACAAGACAGGAGAATGATTCAATGTAGAGGTTGTAGGCAATGCACAAGATTGTATGTTCCTTTACATGTGTGTTTGTCCTGCCACTAGCGTTCCTAGTGTCAGGTATGGTGATAGAGCCGCAAATGGGAATGAGTGTGAACATTGATTGTTAGAAAGCCTAGTTGCTAAAAATCAAAAAAGTATGATGGTAAGAGCTGGGCAGGTCATTTAAACTTTGCTAATTCTCAAATTGACACAAACACTTTGCAAGAGGTACACACTAGTTAGGTGATCAGGGAGTACCTATAAAATGTCATAAGCTTCCAATGTACTTCCAGTACTTGTCTAAATCATTCTATATAAAATAGAATATCTGATCATCAAAATATTACAATGAATATTATTGCTTATCCTTATCTATTAGGAAAAGAAAGCTAGAAGGCAGAAATTCTCAAGTTATTTTCCAGGTGACTGTTTAATTTGTCTAATTATGAGAAACTACATGAATCTTCAAAAAATAGCTTCTTTCTTCAGATTTACAATAAATGAACCAAAGCATTATTGACAGAATACTATAATAATTAAGATTGGTCTAAAATGGTTGAGATTAGCCAAACTCTCAGTTAAAGCAAATGAGCTAAGACTTACAGAAAAAGTAATCTGCCTTAAATGCCGTTTTCCCTTTACTTGGCCCCAAATGGCTGAATAAAAATGCTGAAGCTTCAGTCTCTTTAATACAGAAATAGACTTCAGTATCTGATGCTATCATCAGGAACTATGTATCTTGTGTGAGTGATTTTTTTTTTTGCTGTGAGAACCAAGGTGCATTCATTTCCTATTTCTGTGTAACAAATAGTCCCTGAACTTAGCAACTTAAAATAATAAAGTTATTGTTTCATGATTTCTTTGGGTCAGGGATCTTTGGGTGGCTTAGTTGTGTGTTTGTAGTTCAGTGTCTCTCACAAGGCCGAAATCAAGGTGGTGGCCAGGGCCACAGTCCTTTCAAGGCTCACCTGGGAGAAGAAGGAAATGCTTTGAAGGTTATTCACCTGGTCATTGTCAGGCCTCAGAAGACCCATTTCCAGACTCACTCACGTGCTTACTGTCGAACACCGGGATTTTGCTGGTTGTTAGCTGGAGATCTCTCTGAGTTCATTTCCTGCCACGTGGCCTTTCCATAGGGCAGGTGAAAATATGGTAACTGGCTTCCCTCCAAGCAAGCAATTATGAGAAGAAGAGAGATCATCTAAGAGAGAAGCAAAAGTCTAACCTCAGAAGTGCCATCCAATCATTTACGCTGTATCCTGCTCCTTAGATGCAAGTCACTAGGTCTAGCCCACACTCAAAGGGAGGAGATGTCACAAAGAGGGGAATACCAGGATGTGGGTGGGGATCACTGAGGGTCATAATGGAAGTTACCTACTACAGTCTGGCTTCACGTTTTAGTTTTTTGAAAAATCATTCACACACTCCAAAATCCCAGTTAATGGCTTTGTAGCTCACTGCATAATCCTCTGATTTCTTCTCAAGATTTTAGTTGTCTGTATTTATTATTATAAGCTGCAGCATTGTTTTTTTATTTTTGAAAATAAGGACATTGAAAACACAAAGGTGTTGCAAAATATGGGAAATCTATACTTAACAAATGCATGGAAGATGACACAAAATCCCATCCACATTCCGTTTCTCTTGTGAAATTTGTCACAGTAGAGGGAAAATAATGCTGTACTCAAAAGCCTATAGGTAACAGCAAAGGGTCAAAGTCAAAACAGTTCTGATCTATTCTTCAGAGGGTGTCAAACTGGAAATATAGTTGACATTTTGTATTAAATGCAATTGAATTGGTTCATGGTTTTCCTCTTTACGTGAATTTACTAATACTGTTGTATTACAAATGCTATATTTTATAAGACCCATAATTTACTTTGTTTTTATCTATCTTTGGAGAGCAATCAAGAGACATAAAAGCAGATAATCAGAAATTTGAGGAAGGGTCTTTAGGGATTACATATATATTTGTTTATATAAGTGGAAAGATCTTACTGATAGGCGATAATTACTAATGGAAAGAGCTCAGTAGCTGGTTTTTAATATTTCAAAATCGCTAATGGAAAATGAACATTTAGCCATGATAAAACTGTATAGACTAAATGATTAGTTTATTTGCTTTTTTCTGTAGTTATATCACTGAAATATGAAAATTGTCACATATCTGAAGTTCTCATTAGCATATATTTGCAGATGTGTGTATATATGTGAATATGTGTATATTTGTATATGTATATATATTTGTGTGTGTGTGTACACACACACACACACACAGACACAAACACACCCCCCAATAGTGGTGGTCAGATAAATTATTGTTGAGTAAATTCGGTTGGATGAGCAACACACCAATATTAGTTTTTTAAAAAATGTTGAAAACAACTACTCAACCCCTGTATTTACAAATGAGAAAAATTTGACACAGAAATAAAACTGACTTCTTGCAATGCATACAGCTAGTTAGTGGCAAATTTGATATTACAACCAAAACTTCTGATTCTTTTTTTAATTTCTTCTAAAACAACAACAACAACAACAAACGGGATACATCTGCGGAATATGCAAGTTAGTTACATAGGTATATGTGTGCCATGGTGGTTTGCTACACATATTGACTCATCCTCTGAGTTCCCTCCCCTTGCCCCGTACCCCTCAACAGACCCTGGTTTGTGTTGTTCCCCTCTCTGTGTCCATGTTTTCTCATTGTTCAGCTCCCTCTTATGAGTGAGAACATGAGGTGTTTGGTTTTTTGTTCCTGTGTTAGTTTGTTAGGATGATGGCTTCCTGTTTCATCCATGTCCCAGCAAAGGACATTATCTCATTCCCTTTTATGGTTACATAGTATTGAATGGTGTATATGTGCCACATTTTCTTTATCTAGTCTATCATTGATGGGCATTTTGGTTGGTTCCATGTCTTTGCTATTGTAAATAGTGCTGCAGTAAACATATGTGTGCATGTATCTTTATAGTAGAATGATTTATATTCCTTTGGGTATATGCCCAGTGATGGGATTGCTGGGTAAAATGGTATTTCTGGTTCTAGATCCTTGAGGAATCGCCTTACGGTCTTCCACAGTGGTTGAAGTAATTTACATTCCCGCCAACAGGGTAAAAGCATTCCTATTTCTTCACAGCCTCGTCAGCATCTATTGTTTCCTGACTTTAATAATCGCCATCCTGACTGGCGTGAGATGGTATCTCATTGTGGCAAAACTCTTGATTTTTAACCCTCTTTTATTTTGGCTATAAACCAAGACTCTGACTTCATCTAGATAAGGGCCAACTTTTTGAACAGGAAGAAAGACAATAATATTTTTTATTTAGGACAAGCATGAAGACAAGAATCTACCCTCCCTGGACAGCAGATGTCTTTCTTCTTTCTGCTCTAGGGCCTTGTCCCAAGAACCTACATAGCTACGATGGACAAGGTTAACTAACAAACCACATAAGGGCTGAAAGCTGTTGTGGTCACCTGTCCTTAGGCAGAAATTCTGGAAGGTATTTTGTATGCTTTCATTAGTTGTAGCTAAACTGAAGCCCTCTAGAGGTTCATTATGACAAATGTTGATAATGTGCTTTTGTTTTAAATCACCATTCATGTGGTTTGACATACATAGAAATATTCACCGATTTTATATATATGTTTAGATGATTTGTGACATATATATCGTCAGGTAAACATCATCAGAATCAAAGATGTGGGAAATTACCATCACCCCTCAGTTTCTCCATGTCCCATTAGTCAATTTCCTACTCCCATCTCTTGCAATAATTGATGACCTTTCTTCACTATAGTTTTACTTTTTCTAGAATTTTGTATAAGTGGAATTATACAATGTAATGTCTCTTGTGTCAGGCTTCTTTCATAAAAATATATTGATATTTTGCGTATCAATATTCCCTTCCTTTTCATTGCTAAGCAGTATTACATTGTATGGCTGTGTCTTTTTTTTGCTTATTCATGTGTGACAGACCAGTGTGGTATGCCCACACCACTTTCTAGTTCTATGAACATTCTCATGCATTAGGGAGCGTATGTGTTCATTTTTCTTGGGTAAATGTCTGAAAGTGGTATTGGTAAATCATTTGACAAGTATATGTTTTAACTATCCAAGCAATTAACAAAATAGTTTCCAAAGTGACTGTGCCATTTTGCATTCCCACCGGAAGTCATCCTTATCAATGTTTGCCTTGACCAGTCTTTTTAATTTGAATCATTCTGTAGCATGTGTGGTGGTATCTCACTGAGGTTTCAATTTGCATTTCAACTAATGAAGTTGATCAGGGTTTTGTGTGCTTTTTTTTTTTTTTTGCCATTTATATATCTTTCTTGGTTATCTCTACATCTTTCTCTCTCCAGTTCTTTCTTAAATTATTTGTCATGTTAATGAGTTAGAAAGAAGTCTTTATTCTGGATTAGAGGTTTTAAACAGATAAGCACATATATTTTCTCTGGTATGTCTTTTGCTTTTTCATGTTCAGAATCTTTCCAAAGCAGGAGTTTTAAATTTTGATGGAGTGTAATTTATAATTTTTTTCTTTTATGATTAATGCTTTTTAACTTTTTAACCTAATGCTTTTTTTGCCTAATAAATCTTTGCCTAAGCCGACGATAATTCTTTTCTCCTGTGTTTTCTTATGGAAGATTTATAGTTTTAGGTTTTCTGTACAGGCCTATGATCCATTTCAAGTTAATTTTTTACATATCACTGCTTCCATCCTGTTCCGTTATTCTATATGTATAGCCTTATGTCAATACTGCACTGGCGATATCATTGCACATATTTTGTTGCATATTTTAAGTATTTCATTTTTTTATGTGATTATGTTGTAATTTTAATTTAAATTGCCATTTGTTTATTATCACTATATAGAATTACGATCGATTTTTGTATATTGCTGTCATGCGCTGTTGCTGTGCTTAACTAACTTAATCGTTTCAATTGGTTTCTTTAAGCAGATTATTTAATGTGTCCTACTAAGAAGATGGCATATTCATTCTATACAGACACTTCTACATCTTTCTTTTTATTTTTATGCCTATTATTGCTTTCTCTTCTTTACTCCACTGCCTAAGACCTCAAGTAGTCCATGATCATGAAATGCAGTGCTTATAATACATAATGCATTATCCTGAAGCAGGTGTCCCCATAGAGCTCTGACACAGCCTTCTAAAAGCACAGTTAAAATGCCAGTTTAGAGGCAACACTCTGAAAGAATGGGTGTTAATCCTTCTAGTTGCATTACATGCATTAAATTAAAGATCTATATGGTTCATTGTCCTCAATAAAAAAGAATGCCAAGGAATTAAAATTGATATACAATCAGTGTCTACGACTGAGATGGTTTATGTTATGCATTCCCACAACTGTGATTTCCATTGAACTGAAGGTCATGGTTCCTAGTGGGGCACATTCTTGCCAGAGTCAAGTAAAGAATTCCACTGGGCCACAAGTTATGGCAACTGGCAGGCCTGTTTGGACTTTTTGTGACCAGGAACCAGCAGGTGAGAAGAAGAGTCACCGTAAATCAGAGGAACCAGAAAAAAAAAAAAAAAAAAAAAAAAAACAGCAGGTGAGAAGAGGAGTCACCATAAATTAAGAAGGCAAATAAAAAAAAAAAAAAAAAAAAAAAAAAAAAAAAAAAAAAAATAGAGGCATTGTTTGGTAGACAAGAAGACATAACACTGCTTCCAATCAGTGAGCACAGGGGGTTGTAGATGTGCTGAACCCAGGTGATGTACTAGGTGCCTCTGGGTGCTATACATGTCATCTAACACCCATAGGGCTTTATATTTTTTTTTTTTTTTTTTTTTTTTTTTTTTTTTTTTTTTTTTTTTTTTTTTTTTTTTTTTTTTTTTTTTTTTTTTTTTTTTTTTTTTTTTTTTTTTTTAGCAACTATAAATTAAAAAAAAAAAAAAAAAAAAAAAAAAAAAAAAAAAAAAAAAAAAAAAAAAAAAAAAAAAAAAAAAAAAAAAAAATTAGAAATATTGACAACAGTAAATGTGTGAAAAGTTACAAATAGAACTCTCAATGATTGCTGGTAATTGTATTACTAAAACTCTGGAAGTGCTTTAGCAATTTCTTACACAGTCAATTATACACATACTTTCTGAGGTAAGAACTGCACTTCTATTAATATAAATGCGTAAATGAAAGTTTATGTCTAAAGATGGATTTCTATGAGAATATTCATGGAAGCTTTATTTGTAATAGCCAAAATTTGGTAGCAGCCCAAATGTCCATCAAAAGAATGGATAAAAATATTTTGTAGATTTAAACAATAGAATAATACTAATCAATATGATGAAATGTAATACTGAATCAGAAAACAATATGTGTCTGTCTCAAGATCACTGAACCAGATACAAAACTTACTGTATGATTTTCTTTACACACAATTCTAAAAAAATACAATTATTCTATAGCAACAGAGAACAGATTAGTATCTTCTGGGATGGATCGGGGTGGTGGAGGCACAGAGGCCCTGCAGAGAGGTGGGAGGAGGCTTTGTAGGCAAAGAAAATGTTCTGTAACTTGATTATAGCGGTGGCTTCCCCAGTGCATCAACTATTAAAATTAATTGAATTGCCAATTAAGACAACTCAATTTACTAGACATAAATTATACCTCAATCAAATTGATAAAAATATTTCCACACATGTATATTCATCAAACATATTGAAAATAAACTAAATGTTCTAATTTGATGGAATGCAACCCCCATTGTTTGGAAGCTATGTGTCCACAAATAAAAACTCAGAGATAAAGATATGTAAAAAGAAGTAAGTATTAAAACATATGCAGTACACGGGAAAAAACTTTCTAATATTACCGACATTTTTATCGTCCCATAGCTCATAAAACTATTATCTGTGTTTTTGTAAAGTGCAGAGGGTTTGTGATGTTTTGTATTAGGTTAGAATCACAATTTCAAATATTTGTCACGTTCTTCTTTTTCTGGTATCATGTGATTTTTAGATAAATGCATCTCTTGCATACATACTTAAATTTATTATGAGTAAACAAACTTGAAAAATTACATCACTAGTAAATTACTGAAAGTGCTGAGAACTTAGTTATTCTATATTCAGTAAATTTTTTAAAACACATCATTAAAACTTGTCTAAAATGCATTTCTGGAGATAATTCTGATTATTATGCTCATAAGTAATGATTCCATCATTTAAAATGAAATACTATTAACATTTTAAATGGTATATTAAAACAGTATTTCATCTACTGAGTTTCCATAATTCTTAATAAGTGGTACAGTATTAAAATGCAGTTACATTTTAGTTTGTATCTAGGAGCACATTATACCTAACATTGCAATAGCACAGTGTTTGCTGTGTAATATTATGGCTGTATGTATAGTTTATTTACAATACGTTCTGTAATAATAAGATTACAGTTATGGAATATAATTATTGTTACTTATTTATACAGCTGCTTTTTACAGTAAGATATTATTATTACTGTTATTCTGAGCAGTTTTTAAAAAAATGGGAGTGAAAGGGTCATTGAAAAAATAATGCAAGAACTGTGGATTCAGAGCCTGGCTTTCTACTTACCCACAAAATCTGTTTTCTGTTTCTATCATTTCTTTAAATACATACATGTACATTTCTGTATTCCTGAAGGGTGATGATTTGTGATAAGGGGTATTATCCCGTGGCATAAAGGGAGGAGAGATGAGTTTAAAATTCTGAAGCCTGTTCAGATAGCTTCGTTCTGCATTCTGTGATTGAAGATGTGAAAAACAACACGGTAGTCTTCCAGCATTCAGTGTGTGTCCACATACTGAGATCTTAATGCTTGGACCTGTACTGTCATTGTGCTTGGTTTTGTTCATCACTTTGTAGCTTGACATCCAGAAATGAGTGGGGTAAAACAAAGGTGTGAGTCAGGACAATGTTTTAGGTAAGTTTCAGTGTCATGGGGTGGTAGGTTGGAGAAAAGTATATTTTTAAATATGTTTTAATGTGAAAGAATATATATGAATAGTAGTGAGAAACAGCCATTCATGGACAAATATATTAATGATGAAGGGTAAGAAGAGAAGTCAGGGGCAGGTGGGATTCAGAGGAGAATGGGGCAGAGGATGTGTGCAATTCAGGTAGATCATGGGAAATTAAGGGAATTACCTTCTGGTGAAGCTTCTGATTTTAATGTATCATTCAAGTGAAAACAGAGTCATCAATTGACTTAGTAGGTTTGTAGGAGAATCAGAATTTAGAGTTTGGATCAGAATTTTCACCCTCCAGAGAGTAGCAGAGTGAGTTTATTAAAGACATTTAGAAGAGATGGCTGTTGAGTTTAGAGGCATTCTACAAGGCTTCAATGACAAAATGCATGATGTATTGCTTGGTAAACTAAAACATATTGAAATGGTACTCCATTTACCATGTTTCTGTAGTTTCTAAAATAAAGCAAAATAAATGAAACTTAAAATGCAGTTATAAAATGACATGTAATCTTCATGAATTTTTCAGTGAATTACAGCTCTATATTTTAACCACTAGATGTGGTCAGTTAGTGAAACATTAATCACTACAGAAAGCTAGACATTTTAAAATTTAATTTTTTGTATGTATAAAATGAGTTAGACAAAGTTTCTCATTCAAGTTCCTTGTTGGCACATCTTAAAAATGGAACTCAGAAATTTTATTTTCCAGCCCACTGATTCAGTCACACTGATGAGGCAAAAACAATTCTCTCTGGTAAAACTAGTTTAAACGTGGCAATAAATCAATCTAAAAGCAACTTAAAGATTCTTTCATTTCTTTTTCTGACAGATTCAGCTATTGACATTATGAAATTTCTGTGTAACAAGAAACTATTTTGTGTGTTCTGTCAGGTCAAGCTTACTCCCATCTTAAATGGTTTCAACATCCAAATTCCTAAGCAAGGCTTTAAATGAAGAAACAAAATATCAACGTATGCTAGACCGTTCAAAGTGACCTTGTTTTAATTAACCATTTGACATTTTTTTTTTACCATACATCACAAATACAGCTTCTTCCTCCCCATATTCCACCAGTGGTCTAAATTTAACAAACCCGTTTTATATGGCAAACATGAATCTTCTACATGGTACACCTTTTCCCAAAAATCTGCCTCTAAAATTTCTAACCACTTTAGGTCCAATTCTAGTACTGCTTTTGTCAAGAAAGTGTCTCTAGTCATGTCTACAAACTATTAAACAATAGGCAAAACCTGAAAAGACATTTTCTCTTTATTCTTTATTCTTTTTTTTCTTTCTTTTTTCTTTTTATTTTAAATGGAATCTCACTCTGTTGCCCAAGCTGGAGTGCAGTGGTGTGATCTTGGTTCACTGCAACCTCTGCCTCCTGGGCTCAAGTGATCCATCCTCTCACCTCAGCCTCCTGAGTAGATGGGGCCACAGGCGCATGCCACCATTCGTGCCTGACTAATTTTTTGTATTTGTTTTTTGGTAGTTTGGTAGAGATGGGGTTTTGCCATGTTGCCCAGGTTAGTCTTGAACCTCTGAGCTCAAGCAATCCGCCCGCCTTGGCCTCCCAAAGTGCTGGGATTACGGGTGTGAGCCACTGTGCTAGGCCCATACATATTGAAGAGAAGAGATACAAATGGCCAAAAGGAATACGAAAGATGCCCAACATCTGTAGTCGTCATGGAAGTGCAAACTGAAACCATGGAAATACAAACTCACTCCTGTTAGAATGGCCGTAATAAAAGAAATGAATGATAACATGTGTTAACAAGGGAGAAAAGGAATCCCTTGTAAGGGAATGTAAAGTGGGAATGTAAATTAGTACAGCCATTTTGGAAAATAGTTTGGAGTTTCCCCAAAAAACTAAAAATAGAATTACTATATGATTCAGCAATTCCACTACAGGATATATATCCAAAAGACTTGAAATTGGTATGTGGAACAGATACCTGTACTTGCATGTTTATTTCAGAATTATTAACAATAGTCAAGGTATGGAAGCAACTTAAGTGTCTGTCAACAGATAAATAGATTCTAAAAATGTGGCATTCTTTTTTAAACAATGAAATATTATACAGCCTTAAAAAAGGAAATTCATTTTTGATAACACAGATGAAACTGGAGAACATTATGCTAAGTGGAGTAAGAGAAAAGGACAAACACTATATAATCTCACTTATATGTGGAATCTAAATCTGTCAATTTCATTGAAACAGAGAGTAGGAAAGTGATTACCAGAGGTTGGGAAGTGCAGGGGAGGAGAAGGGATAGGGACAAGGGAGATATTAGTCAGAGGGTACGAATGTTCGTGTAGACTGGAGAAATAATTTTTAGTGCAATAATCTATTGCACTGCGTGGTGACCACAGTTAATAATATATTGCATATTTAAAAATTGCCAGAAAAATATATTTTTAACATTCTCACCACAAAAAAAAAAATGGTAAGAGGATGAGGTAATAGATATGTTAATTTGCTTGGTTGAATGTTGGGGTGATCAGACCCAACACCAGGTCTTGGGGGCGACAAAATTTGGTGGAGTCAAAAGATTGAGTAAAGACAGTTTGAGAGAGAAAGGTGGGACCAGGGGGCTATTGCAATCATGGAAGCTGTGAAGGCCCCAAGCTCTGGGAGCCCATGCTGTTTATTGGTAATCCAACAGAGAAACAGGTGGTGAGAATGTGGAGGTCAAAAGGGCATGTTGCATTAAGCACATGAGTTACAGCTATGATGGTTTAGCATTTGCCCTGCTATTTGAGATAATGGAGAGCAGATTCTTTTAACTCAAGATACATTCGATCCTGGGAGAGCAAAGAGCAAGGAGCCAGCAAGTCTAGCCACATTCCAGAGGCTTGAGCCCTGGATTCTATCCAAGCCACAAGGGACTTTATGCCCTGGGCTTAGATTATGGTGTGTCAGGGTAGCCTTCCAACCGTTTAGCACAGAGCTTGGTGTTCCAAAGGCCAGAAGGGGTTTTAGACCCCAGACCCCAGACATGTTCCAAGTCTCTTTTACATTATGTCAACATGCAAGCCCTGTCTCAGCTTCTCCCAACACTCAGCTTTTCCCAATGGTTGAAACTTTCTACAACGTGTACATAAATCAAAATATCATGTTTTACCTTATAAATACACACAGTTATTATCTGTCAATTACAGATAAATAAATAAATAAAATAAAAAGCTTTTTTTGGAAGGTCTTAATACATGAAGAGGTAGCAAACAGTCAAACACCCATGGATTAGAGGTAGATAGGGAGATGGGAGGATGTACAGAGGGTAAGTCATTAAGTAAAGATAGCACTCTCTGGGGAAGAGCCTGGTGGGATATGGCACCTGGTCCATCATTATACTTATTGTTTGCCATGAGGACAAGAAAGTGAGAGGATCAGGAATTACTGAAAATAAGGTATAATCGATGCAAGATGCGTTTCATTTATTTTTAAACTTTTAAGTCTATTCTCTCCTTGAATTTTATATGGTTATTTAGGGACATCCTCTGCTCCATTTATGTTAATACTATTAGTATTGCTGTTCACAAGTTATTATTTACATCTTTGTTAATTTCCTTTTATCATGCCCCAGATGCATTGTTTTTAAAAAGGTTTCCGGTACTTGCAGTCAAACTAGAAACATTGGACCAAATTACATTAGTTTACATGTTAGTTTCAGTTTTTATCAATACTATTCAATGAATTTTCTGTCAACTCTTACATCGATACCACTCAGTTATTAGAAAAATATAATATTTTTAGATTTGAACATCACGTTTTTACTCTTTGTTAAAAAATTTGTGTTGTCATTTTTCTGACCTTCATATTCTAATCAAGATTCCTCAACCTTGGCAACTGTTAACATTTTGGACCAGATAATTCTTTCTTATAGGCACTATTTAGTAGAGAATATTTAGTAGGATCTCCGGCCTCTACCAGCTAGATGCCAGTAGGATTAACCATGGTTGTGACAACTAAAAATGTTTCTAGACATTGTCCATTGTCTCCTGGGGGTAAATAGTTCCTGTTAAAGAACGATTGTTGTAAATAAACTGTGACATCATTTTTTTTTATTGAAAAGTTAATCTCCCAAGACTAAACCAGGAAGAAGTTGAATCTCTCAATAGACCAATAACAGGCTCTGAAATTGTGGCAATAATCAATAGCTTACCAACCAAAAAGAGGCCAGGACCTGATGGATTCACAGCCGAATTCTACCAGAGGTACAAGGAGGAACTGGTACCATTCCTTCTGAAACTATTCCAATCAATAGAAAAAGAGGGAATCCTCCCTAACACATTTTATGAAGCCAGCATCATCCTGATACCAAAGCCTGGCAGAGACACAACCAAAAAGGAGAATTTCAGACCAATATCCTTGGTGAACACTGATGCAAAAATCCTCAATAAAATACTGGCAAACCGAATCCAGCAGCACATCAAAAACTTATCCACCATGATCAAGTGGGCTTCATCCCGGGGATGCAAGGCTGGTTCAACATATGCAAATCAATAAATGTAATCCAGCATATAAACAGAACCAAAGACAAAAACCACATGATTATCTCAATAGATGCAGAAAATGCCTTTGACAAAATTCAACAACCCTTCATGCTAAAAACTCTCAATAAATTAGGTATTGATGGGACATATCTCAAAATAATAAGAGCTATCTATGACAAACCCACAGCCAATATCATACTGAATGGGCAAAAACTGGAAGCATTCCATATGAAAACTGGCACAAGACAGGGATGCCCTCTCTCACCACTCCTATTCAACATAGTGTTGGAAGTTCTGGCCAGAGCAATCAGGCTGGAGAAGAAAATAAAGGGTATTCAATTAGGAAAAGAGGAAGTCAAATTGTCCCTGTTTGCAGATGACATGATTGTATATCTAGAAAACCCCATGGTCTCAGCCCAAAATCTCCTTAAGCTGATAAGCAACTTCAGCAAAGTCTCAGGATACAAAATCAATGTACAAAAATCACAAGCCTTCTTGTACACCAATCACAGACAAACAGAGAGCCAAATCATGAGTGAACTCCCATTCACAATTGCTTCAAAGAGAATAAAATACCTAGGAATCCAACTTACAAGGGATGTGAAGGACCTCTTCAAGGAGAACTACAAACCACTGCTCAGTGAAATAAAAGAGGACACAAACAAATGGAAGAACATTCGACGCTCATGGGTTGGAAGAAACAATATCGTGAAAATGGCCATACTGCCCAAGGTAATTTATAGATTCAATGCCATCCAGATCAAGCTACCAATGACTTTCTTCACAGAATTGGAAAAAAGTACTTTAAAGTTCATATGGAACCAAAAAAGAGCCCGCATCACCAAGTCAATCCTAAGCCAAAAGAACAAAGCTGGAGGCATCACTCTACTTGACTTCAAACTATACTACAAGGCTACAGTAACCAAAACAGCATGGTACTGGTACCAAAACAGAGACATAGATCAATGGAACAGAACAGAGCCCTCAGAAATAATGCTGCATATCTACAACTATCTGATCTTTGACAAACCTGACAAAAACAAGCAATGGGATAAGGATTCCCTGTTTAATAAATGGTGCTGGGAAAACTGGCTAGCCATATGTAGAAAGCTGAAACTGGATCCCTTCCTTACACCTTATACAAAAATTAATTCAAGGTGGATTAAAGACTTACATGTTAGACCTAAAACCATAAAAACCCTAGAAGAAAACCTAGGCAATACCATTCAGGACATAGGCGTGGGCAGGGACCTCATGTCTAAAACACCAAAAGCAATGGCAACAAAAGCCAAAATTGACAAATGGGATCTAATTAAACAAGAGCTTCTGCATAGCAAAAGAAACTACCATCAGAGTGAACAGGCAACCTACAGAATGGGAGAAAATTTTTGCAACCTATTCATCTGACAAAGGGCTAATATCCAGAATTTACAATGAACTCAAACAAATTTACAAGAAAAAAACAACCCCATCAAAAAGTGGGCAAAGGACACGAACAGACACTTCTCAAAAGAAGACATTTATGCAGCCAAAAAACACATGAAAAAATGCTCATCATCACTGGCCATCAGAGAAATGCAAGTAAAAACCAGAATGAGATACCATCTCACACCAGTTAGAATGGCCATCATTAAAAAGTCAGGAAACATCAGGTGCTGGAGAGGATGTGGAGAAATAGGAACACTTTTACACTGTTGGTGGGACTGTAAACTAGTTCAACCATTGTGGAAATCAGTGTGGCGATTCCTCGGGGATCTAGAGCTAGAAATACCATTTGACCCAGCCATCCCATTACTGGGTATATACCCAAAGGACTATAAGTCCTGCTGCTATAAAGACACATGCACACATATGTTTATTGTGGCACTATTCACAATAGCAAATACTTGGAACCAACCCAAATGTCCAACAACGATAGACTGGATTAAGAAAATGTGGCACATATACACCATGGAATACTATGCAGCCATAAAAAAGGATGAGTTCATGTCCTTTGTAGGGACATGAGTGAAACTGGAAACCATCATTCTCAGTAAACTATCACAAGGACAAAAAACCAAACACCGCATGTTCTCACTCATAGGTGGGAATTGAACAATGAGAACACAGGGACACAGGAAGGGGAACATCACACTCTTGGGATGGTTGTGGGGTGGGGCGAGGGGGGAGGGACAGCATTAGGAGATATACCTAATGCTAAATGACGAGTTAATGGGTGCAGCACACCAACATGGCACATGGATACATATGTAACAAACCTGCACATTGTGCACATGTACCCTAAAACTTAAAGTAGAATAATAAAAAAAAAGAACTGTCAAACAAAAGAAAACAAAACAAAAAGTTCATCTCACTAGCAATTTCAATTGGCATTGAATTAATCCTATAAATATAAGGGTAAAAAATAAACTTCTTGACAACATCTTTTATTCTTAGTCAATGTATTGTGGTGCCGAACCACAGTGTTTCTAACATTGCTTTCTTAATGATTCACAGATTTTCCATCCTCTCCTGAAAAATATGCATTATCCTTTAATATTGTTGCTGTTGTATGCAGTATGAGAGATTTCTTCTGGACATTGCCCGTAGGAAGGCTGGGAGTGCTGGTAATCTTAATTTGTGAAGTATTTCATGAAAGTATATGAGTGTGTACATGCATGTCTCTGTGTGTAGGTTTGTGTAAACATAAGGCTATGATATTTTTGTGGAAAGTTAGGAAGGCTAAATTAATTTAAACTCCATTTGAAACACAAACAGAGGCTCAGCAGTTTGAAAAGCTCTCTGTCAATAATGAGACAGAGCCAGGGCAATGTAAAATGGATTGCCAAGGTTGGAAAGGGTGAACCCATAAGGGACACCAATTGTTTCGTGGCATCTAGATACAATCAATATTGAAAAACACTATCTTTGTGGGTAGCTATTTGGCTCATTTCTCCCATTGTGCTGGATCCTACATAAAGAAATTATTTTGCCAATGAGAAAGCCGGACACTAGTAAAAATGGGAAGGACTGATTTCAATCATTAATAATTATTGCAATAGAAAAAAGAGTCCATTGTGGACTGAACTCAACTTTGATTTGTACAGAGGTGACAGGAAATTCTAAAGAGAGAACCAGGGAGTAAATAGGAATGGAGGTGAGCATGAGTTTGGTAGAGTCAAAGATGTGAAAAAAATACAAAGGGTTAGTTAGTGTGACTGTGGTTAGGCCAGCTGTGCTTGCTAGCTGGAGATTATAGAATATATTTATCATCCCAGAGAGACTGGGAGACAGAAGCTGTGTTCTTAGGTGTTGGATGAAACAAATAGAAAAATTTTTGGCAGCCTTGAATTTTCTCAAACAAGTGCTGTAAGGTGGCCTAGGGTCATCTTAAGGATGTGGCCTGGAGGTGTTAGAAATGATGTTAGTGTTTGTTGAAGTGTTTGTGGGCCAAAGTTACAGCCTAGTGGAACAGGAGGCCCAGAGGAACCTGGCTGGAGTTTGGTCAAAGAGAGAGTCTTTGTTAGTTCCACAGAGATCAATGTAATCAATTTTCCAGCTATTTTCATGTTTACTATCAGTGCTTATTTGTTGAAAAGTTAAGTTAGCTATCAGAGAGAAAGTAAATTTGAAAAATGTAAAATTGAGCTAAAATGGAACTTCCATCTGTATTCTTACTCAAAAATACATCAAGCTTTGTGTATCAGAAATCCGTAATTAATCTTGAAGCTTATACAAATTTTTGTGTAATAGGTTGGGAATATTTCCTTGACTGCTACTAGTACTTGTATAAGTTTGGTATGAATTTAGAATGCCATTTATGCTTAATGTAGAGAAGATTATGTTTCCCTTTGCTCCAGGACCAAGCAAGATGGATTCAGCTACCAAATACAGAATGTAAATATATAGTGTATTTCAAAATCTTCAGAATTTATTCTGATGTATTATCTAATATAAATACCAGGATGTTTTAAAAGTTTGACTTAGGCCAGGCGTGGTGGCTCATGCCTGTAATCCCAGCACTTTGGGAGGCTGAGGCGGGCGGATCACGAGGTCAGGAGATCGAGACCATCCTGGCTAACATGGTGAAACCCCGTCTCTACCAAAAAAAAAATTACAAAAAATTAGCTGCACATGGTGGTGGGTGCCTGTAGTCCCAGCTACTAGGGAGGCTGAGGCAGGAGAATGGCATGAACCCAGGAGGTGGAGCTTGCAGTGAGTTGAGATGGCGCCACTGCACTCCAGCCTGGGTGACAGAGCAAGACTCCATCTCAAAAAAAAAAAAAAAAGTTTGACTGAATATACTTGACTTACAGGGACAATAACTTTTAGAAACTGAATACAATGTCTACATCATCAAAAATCCTAAGCCTTATAAATCTCTAAAAGTGCCTTTAACTGTAAGTGATTTAACTCCCAAGTAACAGAAAGAAAAATGTCTTTAAAGAGAAAATCTAGAATATTAGATAAGGAGCAAAAACACAAGACATGTCTTGGTATAAAAATATTTTTCTTTAGCAACAGTTTTTCATACTGATGGAAGAATGTTTTTCCTGAAGAAGGACTCAGTGCTGGGGTATAGAAAATTGTTCGTGATGCTAGAAATTTTTACTGCCAAGAGTTTTAAGAACTATAGATAGTTAGATTCTGTAAACTAAAGTCATCTTCCAAAGTGTGAGGTTTCTAGTTGCATCTTTACTGTATTTACTCAGGTTGCCACTATATATAAAGGAGTGCAGGAGTCCACAAAACTTACTCCCTGTGCTCTTGAAGGGAAACAGCACACTTTAGTAGCAAAAGAAAATTGGTATTGAAAGCAAAACAAGGAAAGAAATCTCTCTGGGCCCCACTTCTATGTCTTAAAAAATAAGTCAATTTAGTTTAGTGATAATAAATAGATATATGATTTAAATAAAGACCAGTTCAATTCTGAAAAAGAAGAAAGTAACTTCAAAAAAGAAAAAAACGATTAATGTTTAACATACTCTCTTTAGAAATACCATATAGACTTGAATAGCCTGGATTAGTTTTTCATGGAAATGATGATCATAACTTCTGGAACTATTTTAACAGGCGTGGAAATGTGCTTTAGGTTTTTTGTGTGATCAAAAATGGGAATGACTAGTTCAGCATCTGTCTTAGTCATTTTGGCTGCTGTAACAGAAATACCATAAATTGGCTGGCTTAAACAACAAGCATTTATTTCTCATAGTTCTGGGGGCTGGGAAGTCCAAGAGCAAGGTGTCAGCAGATTCATTGTCTGGTAGGGGTCTACTTTCTGTTTCATAGAGGCCGTCTTATTGCTGTGTCCTCACCACGGCAAGCAAAGAGGCAAGAGAGCTCTCTGGGGTTTCTTTTACAAGGTTGTTAATTCCATTTATGAGGCTCCACCTTCATGACCTAATCATCTTCCAAAGGCCCCACCTCCTAATATCATTACAATGAGGGTTAAAATTTCAACATATGATTTTAGAGGGACACAAACATTCAGTCCTTAATAGCATCCACACACGCAAGTTGCAGCAACGTTCTAAATAGGACATACATTTGAATGATCTGTCCCGAAGAATATCTGCAAAGTGTATCATCTTTACTCCACAAATATATCATTCCCTGAAAACTACATTCTACATGCCTTAAATGTGAGCCAGGGGGAAAACAAGCTCATATATTGAATATTAAGCCAGCTTATCAGGTTTCTTTCATTAGATACAAGTGATTTCTAAACTTGTGACCATGGATATTACTAAAATTCTTTTCAAGGCTTTTCTTCATTAACTATTTTAAGAAACATACAAAAGGCCTTCAGGATGACTAGAAAGTGAATACAGACAGCCTCTTAAGATTGTCTATCACTACTGATGTTTTTAAGTATAACGGAAGGAGCATTGTCTGAGAAGTGGTCCTTTTCCTACCATGAAAAGTATTTTTTATTTTTTGTATATATTAGGTGACAGATTATTATATTTAATGTGTATCTCTACTTCCCTTTTTCTAATCATATGTCACTTTTAAATCTAGGTTTGGCTCCAATTGCTGCTTGACTCCAACTGCTGGATATCAGTTAAAGTCAATGGTGCAGGACATTTTAGCAGTAGTATTTTGTTAACACATACAAACTAAAAATGAAAACAAAACAAAATTACAGTTCTCCCTCTATGTTCTAGAACTTTAGGCAGTCAACATTTTAAAGAGCTAGATAATCACTATTTTTAGTAATATATAAACCTAATATATACAGACAGAATTTCTCTTTAAATTATCTACGTCCTCCAAACAAATGTTACTTTAACTACCTGGATATTTACTGTTCTTGATATTTCTATATGATGACTCTTCTTTCATTTCCATTGATTTATCTCCATCCCCAATTCTGTGTCTTTGCACTAATAGACCCTGATTAGATGTCAAAAATAGAAAGTAGGTTTTATTCATATATTCACTGATTCAATGAACAATTGTAATTGAGTTCCTGCAGTGTCCCAGGCATTGTCCTAAGCATGAAGGTAATCAAAACTGACCTGCTCCCTGAACGTGCTCAGCCTACTGTTTACCAGATGTTGGGCATAACATTTCACAAATTATTCCACTTAGTTTTAACAAAAATCCTGTGAAACCTGTAGTATTACAATCTAGTTCTATAGATTAACAAATTCAAGAATATTTACTTGACTTGGCTACATCATCTGATTAGAAAAGCACCAGCGATAATTAGCTCATAGCATATAGATGGATGTCCTTCTCAGGATAGTTTTTCTTTTTTAAATTGCTTGAAGAATAAACAAACAAACAAACAAACAAATTGCCAGGTCAAACCATTGAATGCAGAAGATAAAATCATGATGAAAGGATTGTTTTTCACTCTCCTTTAAAAAGTATGTTTTATTTATGTCCTCAGGTTGTTTAGTATTCTTTAATAAATGAATAAATTAAATCTGGTTTAATAATAATACAAATAGATGTTTTGCATTTTAGTTGTAAAAATTATGATAACAACTTGAGGAAAAGCTCTGGGTCTGAAGTAAACTGTACCATATGATATTGAATAGCCAATTGGTAAGGCACAAAGTTAAAAAAAAGTTATTAGAGGGAATTATTATTCAAAATGAAATGGAGTTTCTAAACAGAGGTGTTTTCAAACTCTGTTCATTTCATCCTCACATCATGAAAAAAACAAAAACAGGCATAACAACTACTACAAAACATTGTGCTGGCTGACAAAAAATATTTTGGGTTATCTTTATTTGCCAGTTTGGGTCGTGGATGAAGTTTACCATTCTACTTTAGGTTTCTTCACCTGTAGATTTAAATACAGCTTTGGATGAAGGTAAGGGGTTTCTAAGGATGTTTTTTAAAACCCCTGTGATGACTATTATTACTCGTATTGCATAACAAAACAGAAAGCATTTGGTCGATGGCTTATAAGGTGACTTTTGGAATTAAAGGCAATCTTTACAGAACTAACACAGGCCAAACTCATAAACTTTCAGATGAAATTGGCCTCTGCCAAACAGTATTGACCAATTATCATCACAACTGTATTTGCAAAACCATAGTAAAGGAAGTGGTATGCTATTTTGTTTGGACTCTATTTGAGAACTAATTAAAATGATCTAAAAATTAGAGCAAACTTTATTTTAAAATCTTAGATATCTGTTTTTATTTTAATCACTTATTTTCCAATTCTTCAGATAGTCATTCAAATTATGGGAAATAAAAATTTCAATTTGCTTTAATTAACATATTTTTCATTTCTACGTGAGACAGCACTATTACTTGTATAAGATAAATATAGCTGGAAGATTGACAGATGTTATTATGCACATAAATGGCCATAATAATTGGCATGAGCTTTGAATGCTGTAATTACCCGATGGGATGGACTAATGCTGAGTTTGACTACACAAAATTTTCCCTGACGCCTTGCATGGAAAATTTCATACATGATGTCAACTCATTGATTTTATAATAACGTAATTCTGGAGTAAATACTAACTGTGTGTGTGTGTTTTGTATAGTATGTTCTTGATAGTTCAATACATCATGACACTCTACAAGGCAGGATTCAGGAGGGAATGCTAACTTGCTGCAAAACTCTCACTTTTTAATTTACTTTAGTGACTCATTTTGAGATTCAATGTCACGTAAGTCAGACCACAGCTTGTGTCATTCTTATTCTGATAAGAAACCATTTGGCATTTTGAAAAATGACCTCCATGTAATCACAATGAGAATACATAAGGATGTTTTAATGGGGAAAAATCCTTTTCTATTCAATCTGTGTGTGTGTGTTTCCTCTCATAAGCCACTAAATAAGCTGCAAATTTCAGCAGATAAAGTTTAACTCAGTTTGTTCAGTGCATTTGTCTTTAGATATTGCTTGGAATAGTATGAACAGGGCAATCAGCTACTCCAAACTATTGCCTACTATCTAACATAATATGAATAAAGTAGATACCACATTATACATATGAAAAATGATTTCAAGAATAAATTCAATTTTATTTTCCTTAGAAGCTAGTACTTTTAAAAGTATAATATTGAAGGTGAAATACCATATTGAAATATAAATTAAGGTAAGAAAAGTGATCAAAAGCAAAATAAAATCTAGGTAGGAAAATGGATGAATCTTTTTAAGTTTTCTAGGGTAAAAACATATAAAGGCATCTGTGTATGTATGACCTTCTTGTCTCTGCAACATATATAGTCATTACTTTACCAAATATTATAAACTTATGTTTTTCATTTATTGCTAATTATAAGATTAATATGTTTTGTTGTTATTCATCAAAAACAAATTAAGATTAAATATATCATAAAAGATTTTACAATGTAATCCGTTACGTTCACAGTGCTGACCACTCAGCAATGTTTAACAAGTGCATATCAACAATCACTAAATGCCTTTTTTCCTGATATACTTTCTGAGTGAGCAGGTGTTTTAAAAAGTGCTCTAAAAAGGGCAATTTTTGCTTCAAATGTTGTATGAAATTATAGGGAGAAGGATCAAGTAAACTGGAGTTAAGAAAGTGAGAACTCAGGGCTGCAAGATGATTTACTGGAGGGCAGAAGTAGTAATTATTGAATAACTCAGTAAGTAAATAAGAAAGGTCCTTAATAAGCACAAGATAAAGCAATAGAGAGAATCTAAATTAAATATAACCAATCAGCACACACACACACACACACACACACACACACACACACACATATATATATTCAATGTATTCATTCAAAAATTTTAATAAAATATTTATCATGCTGTAGGCACACTTGTGGGTGATGGGGATACCGCAATCAGCAAAAAAGGCAAACATATCTGTTCTTACATCCTTCACAGAACTTGCATTCCAATGAGACACAGCATTAATAAGAAAAATGAAAAAACCATAATGTACATTAGTAAGAAATTAATGATATGGCAAAAATAAAACAGCGGAAAGGGGAAAGGAATGTTGAGAAGTTGATTAAACTTTAGATAGGTGTTAGTTTTGTATTGCTGCTGTAACAAATTGCCACACATTTAAGAGCTTAAAACAACACAAACGTACTGCCTTTTGGTTGTGTAAGGTCATGTAGACCCACTGTGTAATGGGTCTCACTGGGCTAAAATCAGGATATTGGCAGGGCTGCCTTCCCATCAGGTTGTTCTAGGGGTAAGTTTATTTTTTGGCCTTTTCTTGCTTCTGTGGACCATCCACATTCATTGTTGGTTCATGGCTTTCTTCCTGCATCTTCAACACTAGCAAAGCTGCCGGTCTCTGTGTGTTTCTTCCGTAGTCACGTTTCACTCTGGCTCTCCTCTTCTGCCTTGCTCTTCTACTTCGGAGTACTCTTGGAATTCTGTGGAGCCCAAGTGGATAATCCAGGATGATGTCCTTATTGTAAAGTCAACTAACTTGCAACCTTAATTCTATTTACAACTTTAATTTCCCTTTGCCATTTAACCTAACATATTCACAGGTTTGGAGGATTAGGATGTGGCCATCTTTTATTCTGCCTATGATGAATATAAAAGAAAAGGAGACAAGGATAGCCAATAAAAGCCTCACTCACATTTGAGTAAAGGTGGCATGAAAATGTAACTCCTGCTGCGAGGGCTCTGAAGCAGGGATTTTCCTAGGCATTCCAGAAATAGCGTGGCTGAAATAAAGAGCCCAGGGTAAAAACATGAGCAATAGGAGAGGAGTTCAAAGAATTAATGGCAACGTTTGGAGGTAAAATAGTGTCTCGTAGCAAAACAAAACAAAACAAAAAACTGACTTCTACACTAAGTGAGATAAAAATTCCTACAGGATTTTAAGCAAAAAAGGTAACATTCTGCCAAAGATTTGAAAAAGATCATCCTGGAAGCTTGTTGATGGTCAAAGGCAGCATCTAGAGAAGACCAACCTAAAGGTACAACAAGAATCTGTATAGGAGGTGAGGGGGGCCAGGGCCCAGCAGTAGTAGCAGTAAGAAGTGAGAAGCAGTTGGATTCTGGGTATATGTCAAAAGTAGAGCTGGTAAGATTTGCTGGAGGTTTACAGCTATAGTGTGAATAAAAGTAGTTAAGGGACTCTCCAAAGTAGTTGGCTTTCAAATTTGGAGAAACTCATTTGCCTTTTATTGAGATGGGTAAGATTATGAGAAGAACACTATGATTTTATCTGATTTGTTTTTTAGAAACAGAGTCACTCTGTTTGTAGAAGTCTCACTGCAGCCCTAAACTTCTGGGCTCAAACAGTCTTCCTGCCTCTTCCTCCCAAGTAGCTGAGAGTACAGGCATGTGTCACCATGCCCAGCAACAGTGGATTTTTGGTGGAAGATAATATAAGGAGTTAATCTTGAACAAGTAAAGCTTAAGATGGCTGTGAGGCATCCAAATTAAGATAGCAAACAGAGAGTTGAATAGATGAGCCTAGAGTTCAGAGAATATATAAATTGTAATACGTGAAAGACCGTGTATGTTTTTCAAAGGCATGAAATTGATTGAGGTAGCAACCAAGAGTTTAGATAAGAAATAAAAGACACTAAAGACTAAACACTGGGACACAGCAAATGGAAGTGAGGGGAAGGAAGAGGAACCAGGAAAGAACACTGAGAGACAAGAAACAGAAATTGGACAAGACCATGATGAACAGAATCTTGAGAGCCTAGAGGAGAAAATGGTTCCAAGAATCACAGTTACTCTGTCATGCTGTTGTGTCAAGCAAGCAGATGGCGAAGAATGACCACTAGATTTAGTGATGTGAAGGGGTTTTGTTGATGGGCAGAGCTGCAGTGGGAGGCAAAACTGTGATGGGCAGAGCTGCAGTGGGAGGCAAAACTGCAGGGGGAGGCAAAACTGTGATTGGAAAACTGGGGGAAGAAAATCAGAGACAACAAATAAAACTTTGTATACATTTTTCTTTGTGCACATGAAATGCTGTGTACACATTTTGCTATAAAAATTTACGTAGTAAGTGAAGGAGAATTGGGGTAAATGTAACATTCTAAGATAAGAGAAGTAGTATTTATTTTGGAGAGCGAGTTACTATAGACGAAAACTTCAGACATGAAAAAAGGGAGAATTGCTAGAAGAATATTCCTGAGTGTAGGCGGAAGAGGAATAAATTCTAGGGCAGACATCTTGACCTTGGCTAGTATAACATGAAATTTATCCATAGGTACAAAAAAGAAGGCAAAGTATGTGTGCACAGATGCTGAAACTCTAAGTGGTGGTTATCTTACGGAGGATTTTTGGGATGGTCTCAGTATTTTCAGTGAAACAAAACACAACACGGGCTCATATACAGAATGAATTTTTGGTGGTGTACATTTGAAGATAAAAGCCAGTGAGAGAATAGATGACTTAAGAAATATAGAAAAACTTTGTGTCACCGTTATGGGTTTAACTGAAGTTAGCATCAGGGAATTTAGGAGAAACTGCTTATCATGGTTCTCTGCTTTTTTCCCCATCCCCATTCAGCTCTATCAGTACAGAGATACAACATTGCGGGGGACCAAATTTAACCAGGTTTCTGGTTTAAGCAAGTAACTGTGACCAAGTACAGGGACAAGGGATTTGGAGTACAGGCAGACCTGGTTTCATTGTGCTTCACTTTATAGTGCTTCACAGATGTTGAAGTTTTTTGTTTATTTGTTTGTTTCTTTGTTCGTTTTTTGAGAGAGAGCCTCGCTCTGTCACCCAGGCTGTTGTGCGGTGGCACAATCTCGGCTCACTGCATCCTCTGCCTCCCGGGTTCAAGTGATTCTCATGCCTCAGCCTCTCAAGTAGCTAGAATTACAGGCTTGCAACACCATGCCAAGCTAATTTTTGTATTTTTAGTAAACATGTGATTTTGCCATGTTGCCCAGGCTGATCTCAGCTATTCCTGACCTCCAGTGATCCGTCTGCCTCAGCCTCCCAAAGAGCTGGGATTACAGGTGTGAGCCACTGCACCTGGCCTGCGTTTTTTATGCACTGAAGATTTATGGCAACCCTGAGCACTTCTATCAGCCCCATTTTTTTTTTCACCAGCATGTGGTCACTTTGTGTCTCTTTGTGACATTTTGGTAATTCTCACAGTATTTCAAACTTTTTCATTATTATTATATCTGTATGTTGGCCTGTGATCAGCAATTTTAATGTTACTCTTGTAATTATTTTGGGGAACCATGAACTGTACCCATATAAGACCTTAATAAATGTGTGAGTTCTGACTTAATAATAAACTTAATAAATATGTGAGTTCTGACTGCTCCACCAACTGGCCATTTCCTCAGCTCTCTCCCTCACCTTAGGCCTCCCTCTTCCCTGACACACACCAATAATAAAATTAGGCCAATGAATAACCATACAATATAGGCTCTAAGGGTTCAAGTGAAAGAAAAATCACACATACCTCACTTTAAATCAAAAGTTAGAAATGATTAAGCTTAGTGAGAAAGGCATGTTGAAGGCTAAGCTAGGCCAAAAGCTACACCTCTTGTATGAGTTGGTTAGCCAAGCTGTGAATGCAAAGAAAAAGTTCTTGAAGAACATTAGAAGTGCTACTCCAGTGAACAAAGGAATGATAAGAAAGCAAAGTAGCCTTGTTGCTGATATTGAGAATGTTTCAGTGGTCTGGATAGATCAAAATGGTCACTACATTTTCTTAAGCCCAAGCCTAATCCAGAGCAAGGCCCTAACTCTTAAATTCTATGAAGGCTGAGAGAGGTGAGGAAGCTGCAGTAAAACAGTTGGAAACTAGCAGAGGTTGGTTCATAAGGTTTAAGGAAAGAAGATACGTCTATAACATAAAGGTGGAAGGTTAAGGAGTGAGTGCTGATGAAGAAGCTGCAGCAAGTTATGCAGAAGATCTAGCTAAGATCATGGATGAAAGCGGCTACAGTCACCAACAGAATTTCAATGTAGACAAAACAGCCTTCCCTTGGAAGAAGATGCAATCTAGGACTTTCATTGCTACAGCGGAGAAGCCTGTGCTTCTCCAAACTTCTCAAACTTTGGAAGCCTATGTCTTCCAAACTTCAAAGGACAGGCTGACTCTCTTGTCAGGGGCTAGTGCAGCTGGTGATTTTAAGTTGAAGCCGATGCTCATTTACCATTCTGAAAATCCTATCGCCCTTAGGAATTAAGCTAAATCTATTCTTCCTGTGCTCTGTAAATGGAACAACAAAACCTAGATGTCAGCACATCTGTTTACGGCATGGTATACTGACAATTTTGTGACCACTATGGAAAAAAAACGTTCCTTTCAAAATATTACTGCTCATTAACAATGCACCCGGTAACCCAAGAGCTCAGATGGAGATGTTCAAGGAAATGTGTGCTTTTTCGTAAGAGACAACACAATATCTATTATGTAGCTCATGGATGAAAGAGTAATTTCAACTTTCAAGTCTTTTTATTTTTGAAATATACTTTGTAAGGATATAGCTGCCACATATATGGTGATTCTGATGGATTTGGGCAGAGTAAATTGAAAGCCTTTTGAAAAGAATTTTCCATTCTAGAAACCATTAGAACATTTGTGATTCATGGGAGGAGATTAAAATATGAACATTAACAGGAGTTTGGAAGAAGTTGATTCCAACCCTCAGTGGATGACTTTGTGAGGTTCAAGACTTCAGCAGAGGAAATAACTGCAGATGTGGTGGAAATAGCAAGAGAACTAGAATTAGAAGTGCAGCCTGAAGATGTGACTGAATTTCTGTAACCTCATGACAAAATTTGAGTGGATGAGGAGTTGCTTCCTATAGATGAACAAAGAAAGTGGTTTCTTGAGAGGGAATCTACTCACGATGAAGATGCTGTAGACATTGTTGAGATGACAACAAACAAATATTCCATAAATGTAGTTGATAAAGCAATGGCAAGGGTTGAGAGGATTGACTTCAATCTTGACAGACGTACTGTGGGTAAATGCTATCGAACAGTATTAAATGCTACAGAGAAGTTTTTTCTTTTCCTTCTTTCTTCCTTCCTTCCTTCCTTCCTTCCTTCCTTTCCTTCTTCTTCCTTCTTTTCTTTTTTTTTTTTTTTTTTTTTTTTTTTTTTTTTTTTTTTTTTTTTTTTTTTTTTTTTTTTTTTTTTTTTTTTTTTTTTTTTTTCTTTTTCTTTCTTTTTTTTTTTGACAGAGTCCCACTCTGTCCCCCAGGCTGGAGTGCAGTGGCCCGATCTCGGCTTATGGCAACCTCCACCTCCCGGGCTCAAGCGATTCTTCAGCCTCAGCCTCCCAAGTACCTGGGACTACAGGCGCATGCCACCACACCTGGCTAATGTTTACATTTTTAGTACAGACAGGGTTTCACCATATTGGCCAGGCTGGTCTCGAACTCCTGACCTCGTGATCCACCCGCCTTTACCTCCCAAAGTGCTGGGCTTACAGGCGTGAGCCACCACAGCTGGCCTGAGGAATTTTCCTTGAAATAAAGAGTCAATAGATGTGGCAAACTTCATTGTTGTCTTATTTTTAAAGATTGACACAGCCACCCCAACCTTCAGCAAACACCATCCTGATCAGTCAGTAGCCATCAACATTGAGGCAAGACCGTCCAGCAGCAAAAAGATTATTACTCAATGAAGTCTTATGTGATTGCTGGTATTTTTTTAGCAATAAAGTATTTTAAAATTCAGGTACTTTTTTTTGTAGAAATAATGCTATTGCACACTTAGATTACAGTATGTTGTACACATACTGTAAGCACTGGGAAACAAAAAATTTGTGTGACTCAGTTTATTGTGATCTTTGCTGAATTGTGGTGGTCTGGAACTATATCCACAATATTTCCAAGATATGCCTGTATATCTTTTTCTATTATATTTAACCTATGTAAGAAGAGAAATCAGAAATCAGGGTATTATGGAGATGAGGGACCATAAAATAATGTGAGCATCAGTGGAATAGTGTTTTGAAAAGTTGATAAGTAACCACCAACGGGAAGGAGCTAAAACAATGCAACTGGCATCAAAAATGAATATTTGAAATATTGCTCATAGAAAGTGTGCAGCTATTGGCAATGTCAGGTCTTGGGTGTAACCATGGAAGTGGTGGCTGAGGTGGGGTCCTAGGCAAGTTGTTGGATGAGAGATGTCTTATTAGTTAGATATGCTAGGTTGTGGCTGTAAACACAACCAAAAAAATACATCATGTCCCTGTTATCAAACTGTGTTTCTAGTTGGTGGCCAATTTTCTTGCAATAAATGATTCAGGAACCCAGACTCCACCTACCTTTCAAATTTTTTCAAACCCTTATTTTTCTTACATCCTATAGGCAGGAGAATGAAGAGGGCATAGAGGAGGCCAACTAACTTTTAAAAGCCTTGATCCTAAAGTGGCACAGATCAGCTTTGATCACATTTTATTAGTGAGAACTAGTAACATGACTATGCCTTCATAAAAAATTGGAGAAAGATTCTGTGACATGCGGTCTTTATTTAGCTAGAAATTTTATTCATGGAAGGACAGAATGGGTTTTAGTTGCCATTTCTTTGTCTTTGCCATGGGAAGACCTGGGAAGAAGGATTAAAAGGATCATGTACATTAGTATGGAAATCAGTGAAACATGTGACAGAGGTAGTGTTGAGGAAAGAGACTTTGGTCAGGAGCCAAAGGGAATGAAATGAGTGTTCTAAGAAGTGATAGATGAGTGTTGTAAGCGGAATAGTGTGTAGTAGGGTCTGATGACACAATAAACAAAAGTGGGTGTTTGTGGGATTTGAGAGCAAGAATCATCTGGCAGTGAATATGAGGAACAGTGAGGATGTGAGCCATGTCTTCTAACCTTGGTGTTGTGAGCGGCATGGGAAAGAAAACAGCCACTACATATGCCTGCAGCAGGAGCAACGTTTTAGGGAAGATTTGGACTTTTTTGCGCAAGAAAGCAAAGGAAGCTTTCACAAAAGAATTTGAGGCCACAACAGATTTTGCTATTGATGGAACTGAAATTCCAGAGTGCAGAGTGGAAGAGTTTAGGCAATGAGGAGTGTCAGAAGGTAGAAGGAAAGTCAACCTGCCCAGTTATATGAGGGTTATAGTCCTAGGAGGTGAAGGACCAAAGCATATTCAGGATCTAAGCTATTTTATGACCTCACTTTTACCAATCCCAGCCAAGCCACTATAATCTGGTGCGTGAATTATTGCTTTGGTTTTCTATCTGGTAATCACTACTGTTTTAAAAACACATCAGATTATTTTGCACCTCTGGAAAAAAATAGTAAGAAAATCCTTACAATGGACACAAAGTCCTTTAAACTCACAGCTTTGCACTCTTCTTCTTCTCCCTATCCTTTCTTCTTCTCCTTCTTTTTCTCCTTCTCCTCCTCCTCTTCCTTATTCAACTTCAACTTCTCTTCCTCCTCCTCCTCCTGCTCCTCCTCCTTCTTCTCCTTCTCCTTCTCCTTCCTCTTCTCTTCTTCCTCTTCTTCTTCCACCCCTCCTCCTCCTCCTCTTCATCTTTCTTTTCATCTCCTTCTCCTTATTCTCATTCTTCTTCTTTGTTGAGACAGGGACTCACTCTGTTGCCCAGGCTGGTGTGCAGTGGTGCAATCACAGCTCACTGCAGCCTCAAACTCCCTGGGCTCAGGTGATCCTCCCACCTCAGCCTCTGGAGTAGCTGGGACTTTACAGATGTGCCACCATGCCTGGATAATTCTTTTAAAAATTTTCGTTGAGCGATGGGCTGGTTTAGAACTCTTGGGCTCAAGCCGTATGGCTGCCTTGGACTCTCAAAGTGCTGGGATTACAGGTGCGAACCACTGCACCCAACCTCAACACTCTTCTTTTTGATCACTCTGTATCTAGTTATACTGGCTTTTTGTTTCTCTCATGCACCAATTCAGGGCCATTGTGCTTGCTGTCCCCTCCTCGTGTGTTTTTCTCACATGCACATGGTGTGTACTACAGCTTTCAAGACTCTGCTCAAATATTATTTTATGTAAAAATCTTCTCTACCAATCATATAAAACGAAATCTTAATTGCATGGGCCTTGTTATTTCCCAATTTGCTTTATTCCTCTCCATAACGCTCATCACTGTATTACCCATTTATAAGTGTGTTTGTTTTTTCTAACTCTTCCTACCAGAACATTGTCTTCATGAGTATGGGAACTTTGTATTTTTCACTGCTATTACGCCAGCTTCTATAATGGTGCTTTGCACATAGATGACACTCCATAAACTTTCTTTTAATACATAGAGGAAGTAATCCAGTTGAAGTACTTGAAGCATAATGTGGGTGTAAGATAGAACACAGAGTTGGTAGACAACACCCGCTAGAAGATTAGGGCCATGATTCCAAGACTTGCAATGAAAACATAAGCTAACTTAAATTCCTGCACCCTACTGATGTATGTAGTAAGATTTACCCAAAAGATCTGCAGGTATTAGCAGGCCTGAAATTTTTAAGTGAATGTAGATGGATAAACTGACATTTTTTTAAGTTGAATTATTATTCTTACACCATGTCCCACTGAAGACCATTTGTAAGGTTTTCATGTGCTGGCTTATTACAAATTTGATGATGTGAAGAAAATGTATTTAGCATCTGATGATTTTTCTCAGTTTGAAGAGAGAGAAGATGTTGTGAAATAATATTAGTGAATGGCATCTCAAGTTTGCTAGATAAAAATAGTCAAGTTCCTGCAAATTTGAGCGTACCTTTGAGGTTTTTGATTATTAATTCAGAGTTAAAACCAGGGAGTCTGGTTGGGTGATTTCCCTCTAGCATGTTTCATGGATTAAGGCATGGAGGAAGGAGCTATTTGGCTTTATCAAGAGCTAGAGTCTTACCAGGTAAGTACCAAGGACAGAGGGATAGGCAAGGAAGCTGAGGTCCTTTGCAAGCAAGTGGTTATAGAAATGGACCAGGGCAATTAAGATGAAAAGGATAAAAGTGAAAACTGAGGAAGCTAATATATAGTGAGCACTCAAACTTGTATTTACGTCCCAGACCCATGTTTTTTCTGCCATTAACCATGGCCTCAAAGAAAGTACCTGCTGAAAATCTTTGTGTTTTAATCCTTCACAAATTATTAAAAATGTATTTTTATAAATGTGAAACATTCAAAGCATAACTTATTAAGTTTATAATATATTTTATGTTCACTTCTAACCTCTTGATACCCAAGGTAAGTAAGATATGCCCCAACCATCAATGAGCCCATAGTCTTAATTGGTAAGACAGACATGTAAAGGAATTACCAAAACATCTTAAGCACCTTTGATAGAATGCAGAGAAAGAAGAATGATCATAATCCCTACTCTGATCAATAGCCAGCATTATAAATGCATAGTACTGTTAAATGAATGCATGATTTCAATAAGGGTATGCATGAAAAAAGCTTGCAAACATTTATTATTCATTTATTTGATTCAAGAAAGATTAGGACTGGCTTAAAAGCACTGGCATTTAAAACCTGAAAAGCACTGTTATCAACCTGAATGTCACTTTGCCTGGCCCCCATGATTTTTTATAGGTGTAAAAATTTCTGACTTCCAGAGCACATAACAAATTTATAGGTGTAAAAATTTCCGACTTCCAGAGCACATAACAAACTTCTAAAGAGAGTGCAAATATTTGCCAGTTTTTCTTCCTCTGTGCCTCTACTCAAAGTAAAGAAAATAATACAAAGAATAATACAGAGGTGATCGTTTGAAGTTTCCTGCTGATTTCAGACATCGTTTCTCATTAAATATTAGAATATGTTCTGTGTCCACATGGCATTATTACAGATATCCCTGCTATAGGGGTTAAATGAAATAAAGTATAAAATAGTCTTAGCCCAGTTCTGGAAAAAGGAAAGCAGTCAATACTTGTCAGCTCTACAGTGACATATTGCTGACATCTTATAATTGCTGTTTTCCAGGGTTTTTTTTTAATTTATTTTTTCTCTACCTATTTACTCTACACTCTCCTTAGATAATTTTATCCACTGATATAAATTTTATTATTGTCTGTATGCTAACAATTCCAGAGCCTGTATCGAGACTAAGAACAAAGTGAAATCTCAAGAAAAGTCTAGGCTTGATATTTTTATTTGGGAATTATTGGCATATTGATAATGTATAGACAGTGATTAAAGATATAGTGAACTTGAAATGTCATTGAAACATGTAAATGGAAATAACTGGTAAGCATATCGTTAATCAAACTAGAAAAAAATTCTCTGCGACCTTCTGAAGTTCCAGTTCTTCCTATCTGAGCAAATGCCTCCACTGTCTTTTTAGCCACTGATTCTGGAAACTAGAGGTTTTACTCTAGTTTTTAAATTTCTGTTACCTAATACAGGACCTCAGCCAATTAATCATGAAGGCATCTATGTAAAATAGAATTCATCTAATTCTTTCTTTCATCACTCTTACTACCTTGATCTAATTCATATTGCCTCTTCGTTCTCTTATAGTGATAGCCCTCGAATCAGCCTCACAGTAGCCACTCTCAAATAAACTGTATCCTTGAAAAGATTAGGCACCACATGTATGCTATCTTTGCCAAATTACCAACATGTCTTTTGGGGATAAACCTGAGAACTGAAGATGTTAGAAAATGTCAGTAGAAATGTAGGGAGATTGCTTATTGGATATATGTGTCAGAAACCATGCTCACTGTTTAGGTCTAAATTTGATTTGTAGTTTTTAGAATTTAAATCTTCATTGAATTTTCAAAGTATCAGGGGTTTAACTTTGCTGCATTGAGCTCTCTCTCTGGCTAGTCCTTGGGACTCATTCAATATCTTCCATCTGTTATATATAATTTGTTTAAATAATTGTTGCAGGAATATCAGAAATCTAAACCATGGGAGTAATTTTAGAGGATCCTATATGATAATAAAAATAATAACTATCATTACAGAAAAACTCTAGAATATTCAAGAAATTTTACATGCAGAAATTCTAAGCATTACTACAACCCTGCAAGTTAGGTGTTTTGGGTGGTGGTATATTTTGAGGCATTACCGTGTTTTAAAATCTGTGTATTCTCCCCTTCCACTCACACTTCCCTATCCTCACATTTCATATGAGTAAATGGTCAGACTTGTGCTTCTTTTGAGGAGTTTTGAAACAAGGTAGAAAGCAGAAGGCTCTTGCAAGTCTTTCTAAACTCTAGAGACATGAGAAGATTGAGACGTAGATAAAATATCTTAACCATAAACACAAAGGCAGAAGGATTTCACTGAAACTAGAAAGTTTTCCCAGCTTGGCATGAAGGGAAATGGTGACAATGGAGATGGGGGTTTCAAAGCACAAGTGACGTGTCCTCAGCTTCCAGCACAGAAGCCAAAAGGCCAGCGATATTCCAGAGGGGAAATGGTTACAAGAGTCATTTAAGGCTGGGTGTGGTGGCTCATGCCTGTAATCCCAGCACTTTGGGAGGAAGAGGCAGGCGGATCACTTCAGGTCAGGAGTTCGAGACCAGCCTGGCTAACATGGTGAAATCCCATCTCTACTAAAAATACAAAAATTAGCCAGGACTTGTGGTGAGCGCCTGTAATTTCAGCTACTTGGGAGGCTGAGGCAGGAGAGTCACTTGAACCCGGGAGGCGGAGGTTTCAGTGAGCCAACATCACACCACTGTACTCCAGTCTGGGTTACAAGAGTGAACCTCTGTCAAAAAAAAAAAAAAAAAAAAATAGCTCGGTGTGGTGGTGTGCACCTGTGATTCTAGCCACTCGGGAGGCTGAGGCAAGAGAATTGCTTGAACCCAGGAGGTGGAGGTTGCAGTGAGCCGAGATCACGCCGCTGCACTCCAGCCTGGGCAACAGCAGGTCTCTATCTCAAGAAAAAAAAAAAAGAGTGATTTAAGCAAGCAGAACAACTGGTTACCTCAAGGAAGATCTCGGAACCCCATGTAGAACTTGGACTCATTCAAGCTCATCCCGGTCCTGAAGGTCATGCTGATGAGGACAGTGCCTGTCAGGATAAATGACTCTTGTACTATAAGGTATCTGCCTCAGAACCGTACAGGATTCTAAAATAGAAGCACAGATTCTGAGGAAGGGATAGACCTCTCTCCCAACCCCACCTAAAGAGTCTAAAAAGATAATATTGGGCCTGCCGAGAATGATAACTCTTTCTTGACTTTCTGTTTCCTGTAATGACTAAGGAAAGTTGCTGAAAATACCAGAGATATTTAGAGGATATATTTAATTGAATTGAATTAAACAATGGAGTCATTTAGAGATCTAATTACTTCATTCTCATATAACAATGCCCTGTGGCAATAAGTGTATCTGTTTTTCAGGCATTATATATTTTCTGGATCCTCACCTGAATCAAACTCTTATCTAATTGAAAGTACACTGGAATTGGATACATTAAAGAAATGTGATTTTTCATAATTCCTTTCTGTCATGAATTTAGCTAGTAAAGTTTGTTTTGCATTTTAAGGAATAAATTGCTGCAGCTGACACTCATTACACTACATTCTAAAGCCTAATTTATGGTGTGCCTATAAATTTCCATGCTAATGTATTTCTATCGTTATATTTTTGCTTACAAAGATTTTAGTGTCACTTTATTTAATTGAAGTCAAATGATGTCACTTACCTTTTCATGATGCAGAAAAAATTGCCTTTGTAAGCTACTATTATTCTAATTGAATTTTCTTGTAGAATGCTGGATGTCTTGAGTGCAGAAAATTTCAGATATAAATTTAAAACGAGTGCTAAACTGTGACATCTACTCTATCAAACCAATAATAGATATGATATGGGAGCTGAGATTGTAATTGATTATGTGCAAGGCATTTGTTGAATCATCAAATAACACAAGATTTCAATAAATTATTCTAAATATAAAAAGTGCAATATCTGATATATATAGACATTATGATAACTTTGTATAACATATTTAGTTAAACGACTGAGTGAATATGAAGACAATAGCATTCCATAATGTTCTGTAGCTTCAGCAGCATCATATGATTACTTTGGGGTTTTTTAAATTACTGGAATGTACATTTTAGAAAATAATTCAGAAACTCACCTATACATTTAGCATTCTGGAGGAGGTGCTTGTTTATGATTGACTTTTTGAGTTACTAGTATATGAAGAACAGATGTAGAGTTATTTCCAATTCAACCGATGTCTGATGCCATTCTGAAACCTATGAGTGACTGAGGAATTTGGTGAACATTCATGTACATTTCTTGCTTTCTCAACTGGATGAGCGTCATTTTCTGTGTCTTTAGGCTGAAGTGGCTACCTTCCTTCTGAGTTAGAAGGTTCCTGCCAAACCCAATAAAATTGAGGAAACAAGTGGAATACATGTTTTTTTTGTCAAGGTCCATATTTCTGTATCTTCTCATAAAAACAAATAGATTGATTTGGCACCACATATCGACCAAAATAGCTTTATGAGAACTCAAGAATCCAGATTACAATGCTCCGGGATGGCACAAAACCAAGAATAATCACATTAAAATGACAAGAAGAGCAGTTTCTAATCACTCACTCCCTCAAGCCAGCACACCCTAGTACTGAGGGAGATTCCCTCAACCTGTGATTTCTCCCATCAGGGAAAGGGAATCAGTGGGCATCTAACATCTCCAGGCTTTTGGGGCACTGCTCAAAAGACTTGCTTTTGTCTTATCACACTCAGAGTGCTAAGGGAATCCAGCATAGTTAGAATGCCTGGGGGAAGCTAAGAACAAAGAAAAGGGGTAAGTGGCTCTCAGCAGCTGGTGCAGATGACATGAATCTCAATTGACAGAACGGATCTTATCTGATGGGGCAAATATCCATAGCATATGCAGCTTTCAAGCCGATGGCACAGATCTTAGCAGATGGTATGGATCTCAGCAGCTGATGCAAGTCTCAACAGGTGGGGCAGCCAGTGCAGCTCTCAGCACTGATGTAGCTTTCAGCAGAGGGCATTGATCTTAGCAGCGAGCACATTCAGCTCTCAGCGGGATGTGTACACCTCAGAAGCTGGCTTAGTTCAGTGGGATTGGGAGAAGGTACATAATTCTGAAACTTCTTGTTTAGGCAGGAGGGAAAGAAGTGTAACTTATTCTCAATGTCCCAACATTTTATTGAGCTGACCTAGGGAAAAAGAGCCTGTGGCTTTTGGCAACTGGCATGGATCTGAGGGATTAGGAGAAGATGCACAATCTTCAGATTTCTCTCCAGTAGGTAGGGAGAAGGGTAAAGTGTGCAAATACATACAAAAGATTTTGGAAACTTCCAGAATCCCTAGCAGGGTTAATTGAGGAGGTCTTTCCCTACCAAAGCAAGGCCTGTAAAGGCTGGACAAAGTGGATATACTTCAAATGCACAAATAGCCACTCAAATCTGAAGTAAAACGAAAAATCAGGGAAACATGACACTACAAAAACAACAACAACAAAAACACAGTAAATCTCTGGTAACTGACCTTAAGGAAATGGAGACCTGTGAGCTGACTGACAAAAAATTCTAAATAATTATCTTAAAGAAACAGAAACTCTGGAGCTGAAGAGTACATACAATAACTGAGCTGAAAAATATAGATATTCAGCAGGAGACCTGATCAAGGAGAACAAATAATCTCCAAACTTGAAGACAAGTAATTTGGAATTATCAAGTTAGAGGAACAAAAAGAAAAAAAATGTGAAAGAGTGGAGAAAGCCCACGGACCCTCTGGGACGTCATTAGGACAACAAATAAGCACATTGTGAAAGTTCCAGAACAAGAAGAGGGAAAGGGGCAGAAAGCTCATTTAAAGAAATAATGGCTGAAAACATCTCAAATCTGGGGAGAGAAATGGACACCTAGATTCATTAAGCTCAAAATATCCCAAATCAGATGAATCTAAAGAAATTGACACCCAAAGAAGACACATATTATAATCAAATGGTCAGAAGTCAAGGGCACAGAGAATTTTGCAAGCAGCTAGAGAAAAAACACTTATCACTTATCAACAGGGTACCAAGAATATGCAATGGGGAAATGACAGTCTCTTCAACAAATGGTTTTGAGAATACTAGGTATCTACATACAAAAGAATGAAATTGGGCTACTACCATACACGATTTAGAAAAATCAAAGTGGATTAAAGACTTAAAGATAAGATCTAAATTCATAAAACTCTTAGGAGGAAACATGATTCTATTCATATGAGTTATCTAAACTGGTCATTCTCATGAAAGCAGATAATAGAATGCTGACTGCCAAGGGCCTGGATGAGGAGCAAATGGGGAGTTGTTGATGTGTGTAAAGTTTCAGTTATGTGAGATAAACAACAGAATCTAGACATCTGTTGTACAATGTAGCACCTATAGTGAACAACATGATATTGTGCAGTTAGAATTTCATTAAAAGAATAGATGTCATGATAGGCATTCTTATTATACCAAAAAACAAAAAAAGGGGGGAGGACACAGGTAAACTTTAGATGTGATGATGTATTTATTACCTCGAATATCATGAGTATATGCATATGTCCATAGTTATCAAATTGTATCCGTTAAACATGTTCAGTCTTTTGGTATATCGGTTATACCCCAGTAAAGTTGTTAAAAACAAAAGTAAAAATAAAATTCCTAGCAGAATTTTTTGTAATAGAAAATAAGACAAACTACATAATTGTAATGTATAGAGGAATAGTTAAACTGTGGCATTATCCAGCTGTAGAATATTGAGCAACTGTGGAAATGAATGAGCTAGAGTTACCATAATCAGCATGTTTGGGGGGTAAAAGTTGTAGACAAACACATACTATGTAGCGTACATGTATATTACATAAAGTTTAAAGCATGGAAAATGAAAACTCATTATTTGAGAACAAAACAGAGGTGTATAGTTGCATTGAAAGAAGAAGCAGCAGATTCAAAATAGTGGAACCGTTTGCAGGAAGAAAGTGATGATTTATTTTTTAAGGTGATAGATAAAAGCAGCGATATATGCCATATTATATTTATGCTTCTTATCTGTCTAAAATATTTCATGATAAAACATTAACACCTTGAAAATAATTAAAAGATCACTATGATAAAGTGATTATTATAAGCACAGATCTGGAGTCTCAGAGACCAGGGTTCAAATATAAGTTTCAGTATTTACTAATTATCTGTGTGACTTTGGCTGTTAAGATGCTTTGAGTCTTTCTTTCTTTCTTTCTTTCTTTCTTTCTTTCTTTCTTTCTTTCTTTCTTTCTCTCTCTCTCTCTTTCTTTCTTTTTTTCTTTCTTTCTTTGTTTTAGTTTGTAAATTGAAGCTTAAAAAATTGTTTTGAGGCTCACTGAGATGTGCTAAGACACCTGGCATAGCTCTTCAGAGCTAGCAGAGCCTCAACAATGTATACTGGTCCCTGTGTTTCAGATTATTGCATGGGCTGTGAGGAAAAGGCTTTGGAGACTTTTTGAAGAGGAGGGAAAAAGGTAAATCAAATATGTGGTTGAACAAGTTTCCAGATAAGGTTTGCTTCCTTGTGATTTTATCTATAACTAACCCACGTCTTAATGTATAGAAGATACTTTTGGAAAATGAATAAAGAACAATGCCAACATTAAAGTATGCAAACTTTCAGCTTGTAGAAAGAAAAAACAAAGTTTTTAACAAAGAATTAAGTCTGAATGATTTACTGAGGGAGGTTGTAAGGATTGTATAATGTATGTATTCATACGTGTATGTATGCATAATGTATGCACGTGTCTATCAGTCATTAATGAACACTGTTCATTTGATTATTAATATGTTTAGAAATAAGTTGATATTCCAATATATCGCTTGGCATTTTTCTGTTTTCTAGGAGTATAGCCAGGTAGATAAGGGAAGTCAAAATATATCAATACGCCCAGGTAGATTAGGGAAGTCAAAATTATCTGTCATGAGGCAATGCCTTAAAAGATCAATTCTTCCCCCTTGGAAGTTTAGCAAAAGGCTGGCTGAATATATTCAGACATGCGTTAAAAGCAAACCACAGTGACTCAATAGAGAAAACACTGTACAGACAGATTTAAATATTGTGTTTCCCATTCAAATGTTTACCTTTACATGTGTTACATCTATAGGTTTGCATTTTTTACTTTTAGTATCTCAATTTTCATTTAGTAATTTGTACTGCATTATTCTCTTTGTCCTTTGAAATACAGAAATGGAGATGTTGCTATTAAAAACTTAGAATTATTTTTTAGTCAAAGTTTTGAGTATCAAATAGCAATCAGAAATTTCTATTTGCTTCTTAAGGTTTTCTTTATTTTTCCAAATAAATATTTATTGCTTTAATAATTAAGAAATTAAATTCGAACAAACCTGCACGTTCTGCACATGTATCCCAGAACTTAAAGTGTAATAAATAAATAAAGAAAAAAAATGAAACTGAATATGCTATTTTAAAATTTTACGAACTAAAGTTATAAATGACAATCTAAAATCAAACAGTAAATCAAAGTGAGAATTTTGGGAACTTCAATTACACTTTAAAAATACGTGCTCATTTTGAAATCAATGTTCCTGACATTGTGAAAAATTCTTGATTTAATTATATTTTAAATTTAACAATTCAGTAAAAAAAGTTAGTGGTATTTATCACTCTGTGCTAACACTACAAGGGGTACTGCTTTTCATTCATTATAATTTTCTGACTTTTAAATAACAAACATAATTATTTGTTAAAATTTGTATTAAAAATAAAGTGTGCAAAAATATGCATGGTTTTTGTCAGAAGACTATAATAAACTATAAAAAGTTTACTAAAAAGTGCTTTATATGACATAATAATTTAAAGAAACAGCATTTGGGTTCCTATGAGATAGATACAGTTTTATAAAACTGTATCTCATAAGGAAAAGGCTGTGATGATCAACAAAAATGTGGAAGCTTTACATATGAAAGAACATTTATAATCTTCAATTGCGTAAGAAATTATTCTATTCATAGTTTACTACTGACTACTTTCTTAATTGCAGAATTACTAATTAGTCTGAAAACATTTTAAATAGCAGTACTTTTTATTTGCTAATCAGGCTATTATTAGTTTTATATATATGTTAATAACATGGATATAAAATATTATTTGTTGCAGCAGGAAAAATATGACACAGTTTATTTATTGGCTGTATGTTAATTGCATTCTTTTTTTCTTGGTGTAAACTGAAAATTTGAGATCCCACTGATCTCATGACTATGGGATAATAATTTCAACAAAGTAAAATTTATATAGTAAGATAATAGAATTATTGTTTTCAGTAGCTTATCATTTATGTGGTGAACTTAAACACAGCCAATCTGGTTTATTACCCATGATTATAGTGTGCATCAAATTTGGAGTGCTTTTTGAATGGGATTATTATCTGAAGTTGAGGTGAATAATGAGCAATTCTTTAACTGTTCTATGTTTACATTTTTATACAAATTAATTTCTTGAATAAGACCTTCTACCTTAATATATAGTAATTTCAATGAAAACAATTTTGGGGTATGTGTTCTCTAAATTATAGATATTATAATTATGAACACCATATATGCTGGTTTTATACATCTACATATTATAATTATAAGCATTCTGGTCAATACAGCAAAGCCTATAGTGTTAATTGGAAATGGTCTTCCCTAGTAAGATGTCATAGAAGATAGAAATCTTCTGTTCCCCATCCAGAACCCTACAATACCTCTACCTGTGTCAAGGGACTTTACTTTTTATACCTTCAGGAGAGCCACTGTCTGCAGTTAATGGTGTGTGAAATGAAAATCAAGACTTTTTGGTTTTGGAATTAGGTGCTTGATTCTTCTTCTTTACTCCTACTGCTATTTACAGCCTTTCCTAAGACCCTCTCCACTGAGACCCTGATAGCTTAACGATCTGAATGTTTCGATACTCTGTTCCACCTTACTTCTCTACATTCTAACACATTTTTAACAACCTCAACACCGAAAAGAATCTCCCCAAGCATAGAAATAAGGACATTCCTATGCTATCTACAACAAATAATTAGCGATATAAATTGGGTTCAATCTGAATGTCCTTTAATTAAATGGATTAAATACTTACAAAACATATTTATTTTATAACACAGGCATATTCAAGACCATTCTTGGATGTGTAGTTGCAGTGTTCCTTATACAATATATTCAACCATTTATTTGTTCATTTCATAAGACTCACCCATAAACTATTGTGATAAATTATCATGGCAGGCACCTAGGATGCAGAGGAGTACACAGGACTAAACATATCGTTAGACAGCAGGCAGGACAGCCACTAGTTATAAAACATCGTGCCAAATACAGACTTGGGTAACAAGTGATGTGGAAGCATGAAAAAGGAATGATCAAGTATGTTTGGGAAGTCAGAGAAAAATTCACAGTGTGTCTCATTGAGTGTTCAGTGGAGGTGGTGGGGGCAATGTTTGAACTTAGTCCATGTGCATGACATATTTTTAAGGTGAACAGTGAAATTGTAGAGGGGAAGAAATATATGTTTTTTAAAGGAGATGGATCTCACTGTGGTGCTCAGGCTGGCCTTGAGCTCCTAGGCTCGAGCAATCCTCAAATCTCAGCCTCTAGAGGAGCTGGGATTACAGACAGGTCCACCATGCCTGGCAAGAAGTATGATTTATAGCATTAGGATATAGTGGTTAAGAACTTGTAGTGAGGAGTTTGATGAATTAAATTTGAACCTCGGTTTCCTTATTTAATATTTTGGCAAGTTACTTTCTCTGACGATAAGTAGAAACAAAAGTGATATATATTTAATAAATTTTTAGAGAAAATCAAGTGTCCTACTCACAAAATAGTTAGTAGCATGTCTGGTCCATGATAAACAATCAACAAGTAATAGCTAATAACTATATTTTACATAAGGTTGAGGGCCTATATGAATCATTTAGATATTAAAATGAATGATTAGAGAAATCAAGAGACATGTTTTCTTCATCAAAGATAGACTGGATAAAGAAAAATGTGGCACATATACACCATGGAATACTACGCAGCCATAAAAAAGGATGAGTTCATGTCCTTTGCAAGGACATGGATGAAGCTAGAAATCATTCTTAGCAAACTAACACAGGAACAGAAAACCAAACACCGCATGTTCTCATTCATAAGCGGAAGTTGAACAATGAGAACACATGGGCACAGAGAGGAAAACATTACACACTGGGGCCTATTGGGGGGTGGAGGACTAGGGGAGGGGCAGCATTAGGAGAAATACCTAATGTAGATGGCATGTTGATGGGTGCAGCAAAATACCATGGCACGTGTATACCTATGTAACAAAACTGCATCTTCTGCACATGTATCCCGGTACTTAAGTGTAATAATAAAAAAAGTTGAATATAACTTATAGTAGAATAAAAAAATAGAATGAAAAGTGTATAGCCCATTACAGAAATTCAACAATAACAGAATAATATCATTCAAATAGAAAAGTTAAAAAATTTAATTGAAAATCAAATTCTGAAAACATTATACAAGTATATAAGAGAATGAAGCTCAAATATTGCAATCAGCTGGGACTGTAATCCCAGCACTTTGGCAGGCTGAGCAGGCCGATCTGTCGAGGCCAGGAGCTTGAGACCAGCCTGGCCAACATGGCAAAACCCTGTCTCTACCAAAAATACAAAAATTAGTCGAGCACGGAGGTGCATTCCTGTAATCCTAGCTACTCAGGAGGCTAAAGCAGGACAATCACTAGAACCCAGGAGGTGGAGGTTGCAGTGAGATGAGATCGTGCCACTGCAGTCCAGCCTGGGTGACAGAGTGAGACTCTGTATAAAATATCTATATCTATATCTATCATATCTATCTATCATATATATCATATATGTATGTATATATATCATATATATGTATATATATCATATATATGTATATACATATATGTATATTTTTGATATATATCTATCATATATGATAGATATATCTATCATATATGATATATATATCATATATATCTGTATCTAATAATATATCATAAATATCTATATCTATCATATATACACATATATCATATATATCTATCATATATGCACATCATATATATTCTAGGATAATTCATAGAAAATACTTTGCGAGAGGAAAAGACTTGAGTGATATATCATAATGTTTTGGTGTTTACGTCTAGTGGTGATATGGATGACTTATTTTCTTCTTTGTGATTGTCTATACTTTTGCATCTTTCTACAGTTGTCATAAACTATTTTTATTATCTGTAAAACCGTATACAATCATATATTTAAGTGACCTTTCATTTTCCTCTTCGTCTACTTATTCTTGTCAAATCCATCCACCTGAATTTCTTTTCCTATTAAGTTGAATTCTTTTTCAGTACTGTGCATAAATACATCCCTAGTTAGGAACAGATGTGTGTGTGTGTGTGTATGTGTGTACATATGAACATGAATTTCTAGTGTTAAAGAAAAGTCATCTAACCAAAAAGGAGTTTGTACTAGGTGTTCTTTTATTTTGCTATTGGAAAGACGAGTTGTGGTGATGTATTTAATGTACAGCATAATCAAACTGTTGTCTTTTGATGAGTTATTACTATAATGTATCATCGAAGCCTCATGGCTTTGATATAGTACACTAACATGTTTTTTGAACAAAAGAAGTTCGATGATTTATTAAAATAATGCTATTCTACTGTTTAAAAGCTGCTCAAAAACGTAAACAAAACACTCTTAAAGACTAAGAAAGAAAATAAATAAAACTCACTAAACTTTAAACTCACTAAAAATATAAGAAGAGATACTTATTTTTTATTATTAAACAATGTCAAAGCCAAGTTCTTGCAACCTTGAGTGAATCAGGATAACCGCTTATCTTCTTGTTTTGTTCTGGTTTTCTTAAAAAAACAGAATGCACATTGTAATCATATAATATTTGACAATTTATAAAATGTATATGCTGATTTTGCTCTCATTCAGAAATTTAGACCTTTTATTCTCCTAAAAATATATAGAAATTTTACATTGTAATCTTCGTTGTTGGGTGAGCATGGAAAGAAATGTAATCATGTCATATTCAATGAATGATTTTGTGGCTATGTTTCATTTATCATCTCCACTGAAGCATCGTATGAATATGCAAAATCTTGCTTTCTTTACTTAGCCTTTACAGTGTAATTTCACAAGTAAATGATAAATGCTGTATTTAGATGGTTGGCTGGATTCCCAGCTTTGTTTTGCTTTTTTCTTTTGTTTTTTGAAATTCAAGGGCAATACAGATTGATTTATTTGTTTTACATATGTTTTGCCTTTTATATAATTAATTTAAAATGTGTCATTTCTAATGTCTTTAGTGAATGAAATAATAATCTCAATTATTTTGCTTCTGATTTTACTGACAATCTAGAACTTACTTCATATATTAACTTACTGATAAACTTTTTTGTGTGTGTGGTTAATACTAAAACATTTGTTGAGGTGTTTTGTGCTATGTGCAATGAACAACTACTTCACATGAATTCACCGTAATCCTATACCACGGTGACATTTCTTTTCCCTCTATTTGGATTTTAGAAAACTGAAGGCTACCCAGAGGGTAAACACAGTTGGACTTTACAGCTCTCAGGATCGTAACACCTAACTTCTTCCAAAAAGCGAAATGACTTTACTTCTAATTTCCTCTATTTATCCAATACCATTTGAAAATAGTGTCTGAGTGTATACTATTTTTAAAGCAGTGTTCCTGGGAATCCAGATACACAGTAAACTTTTTAGACAAAGTTCCTGGTCTTAGTCCACTGCTCAAGTAGGAAAAGACATGAACATGGGGCCAAATAAGTAATGAAGAAATAAAAGTTAAGAAAGTCTTAAATGTACCAGAAAACATAAAGCAATGTCCTGGGATAGAGGATGACTGGTGTGTGTTATGTTTGATATAATAATCAGGGAAAACAAAGTTAATATTTGTTAATGGATCTAAAGTTTGAGAAGCCAGACATAATACAAAGATCTAGTTGATGAATATTCTAGGCAGGGCGCAGATAATTAAATTTAGTTGAAATCTTTTCAGTGAGGAGAGGCGAAGAGCCTCTACTGAGTACCCATTTAAAATCCTACATGATTTGTACGATTGGATCTTAGGAAGCAGCAAGACTTAGCAGTTTTATGGGGAGGGGTGGGGGAGTAAGAGAGATTTTGTAGGTCTGGTGAGTTCCCTTTGAGTTAACATTCATCTTCTCTCGTACTTAAGAGATAAGAACTGTGAATACTGTAAATGGAAAAACACTTAGGAAAGTTTTATAAGCATTTTGCTTCCATATAGCTAAGAAAGGTAATTTGCGTACTTTGTGGCTTGGATGGTTTGTTTAAGACTCTCACCAATAAACAGATTGGTGTAACTGAAGCCCGTTTAAGGTAACCTCACATCCGAGCACAGAAACACAAGGCAGTAGACTCAGGCCTGGCTCCGCCAACCGTTTCTGTCTTGTCCTTGTGTTATCAAAAAGTGATATTTTATCCATTCCTCCATCTTTCTGAAGACTCTGGTAACATTTTCCCCATTTCCCTTATTTCTGAATTTTCTCTTTCTATCATTAACAGATAATATAGCCCTATATTTCTCTTTTTTATCTTCAATTTTTACTACATTAATAAAAATACTGCAAAACATAAAATAGGAAGAGAATCATAGACATCACATAATATTTTTTAATTTAGAAAAAGTTTTCTCGGCTGGGCGTGGTGGCTCACGCTTGTAATCCCAGCACTTTGGGAGGCCGAGGCAGGCGGATCACGAGGTCCGGAGATCGAGACCACGGTGAAACCCCGTCTCTACTAAAAATACAAAAAAAAAAATTAGCCGGGCCTGTTGGCGGGCGCCTGTAGTCCCAGCTACTCGGAGAGGCTAAGGCAGGAGAATGGCGTGAACCCAGTAGGCAGAGCTTGCAGTGAGCCGAGATAGTGCCACTGCACTCCAGCCTGGGCGATAGAGCGAGACTCCGTCTTAAAAAAAAAAAAAAAAAAAAAAAAGAAAAAGTTTTCTCTATGATTTTTATAGGTAGATGTCAATTTGCCAAATTCGTGATTCTCTTTGCATCTGAGTCCTTGAAGACTTCAAACTTACGTGATTAATTTATATAAATAAATGTATCCTTTAATGTAGATGAATAGGAAGATCATAGTGAAATTTTAATGTTTTTAATTTGTTCAGTGTAACTCTCACATTCTTTGTTCTTGGGAAGTAAATTAGCCTTGTCATCTGTTTATTCTCTTACATATATATTTTTATTTTCTTCAGCTTCCCGAGTATTGCAGTTTTTTTTTTCAAGGAGTACCTTAGCCCCTAGATGTGCTGTAAGCATAAAAACAGAAGAAAATAGAAATGTTGATTATCTGAGTTTTAGGAAACAGAGAAAGGACTTTTCTAATGAGGTCTTAAATGTAACATAAATCTTGTATTAAATCACTTTTAAAATGACAAGCTTTTAAAGTTAAAAATTATAAATAATTAAAAATGATTGATGTATAATTACAATTCCATTACATACCCTGAAAAATTTTCATGGAGAAGAGAGATAGTATAAATAACCAACTAATTATTTTCTTTTAGAGGAGCAACTCCTAATTGAACGGCTACTAGCAAATGAAAATGAATAAATGTACTGTTTTTGATCAGGTAGTGTTTGGTGGATGCATGGGTACACTGCATCTTACAGAAGACATGAAAGGGTAATAAAAACATGCTTAAAAACTTTTAAAAAAATTAAAATTGAGATGGCTGAAGAATATAATTTTTCTGAAATAGTTTAATGTTCCAGTTTTGCCACCCAACTTTTCAATTTAAGATATATCAAACACACCATTATTTTCTATATTCATGACATGTCATTCATGTGCCAGGAAGTTTACTGAATGTAAAATCAGATACTTTTCTTGATATTAACTATATGACAGCGTTGTTATAATGCTATGCCATCCTATTTTTACTGTTTTGCCTTGCTACTCTGTCTATCTTTGCACATATAAATTCTATTAAGTCATCAGAGAGTCTAATACACATCGAGAGAAGGGAAGTCAACCAAAAATTTAGAGTTTTAAACTGTCATTCAGTTTTTACAAGTGCGTCCAACAAGTTAATTTTATTTGGATTATATAAAGCCCATCTACATCTCTTTATTTCTGGTATTCAATTCTTTGTACTTATGATCATTTTTTAATCTGAAAATATTTGAGTGTCTTAATGACAGCCATGTTGTGATTCTCTTAAGTGAGACAACCACAGCTGGAGAGAAGTACCTGGTCTGCATTCAGCCCAGTTGGAAAAGACTTAACAGTTACATGATCATTAGAAACAAATAATACAGGAGCCATGGAAAATCTTAGAATGCATTAAAAATTATATGTATTACATATAATAAATATTATGTCTATTTTGGACCAAGGATGTGATTTCCGTTGGAAAACTGCATCTAGTTTTGTTCTGGGTATGCCCTTGAAGGACTTTGATAAGTTAGTATATACTAGGATCAGGAAAACTAGAAAAGAGAGTAGTTGTGATTGTGGGCTTTTACTATGTTTCAGACTTTATTCTAGAAGTTCTCACATGTGTTACCTCATTAAAATGCTAAGCCTTATTAAAGTGCTGTGATGGTAATGTTTAAATGCATTTTGCTTCAAGAAACTTGGAATGACATAAGTTAATTAATTTGACTAAAATCACACTTCCCCATCTTAGTAATTTCTCCTAAATACCTCAGCTCCTAATTCAAATATACTTTGGCAGCTTCTACAATTGACGCTGTAAATATTTAGCCACCAGAATGAGTCAGCAAACACTTGACCAAACCGACTGCCCCTTGTTTCACTTCACCAAACCTAGCTGACACATTTGAAGTGGGGACCATTTGGAGTTTTGGCTCTCATGATGTTTGGGGCACTCTTCATGAAGCGGTATCATTCATCTGGGGTAATACCTGAGGTTTCTTGCCTCACACCAAGAAAATCAGGGATGTGGACCCACAGGGAGTGACGTTAAGAGTGGAGGTTTAATAGGTAAGAAAAAGAGAAAAGCTCTCTGTCCTGCAGAGAGAGGGAGAGAGAGAGAGAGAGGCTCCCAAGTGGGTCCTCTGGTTCCCTGGTGAATTACATGGGGTTTTATAGACAAGCTTGAGGAAGTGGTGTCTAATTAACATAGGGCCCAAAAGATTGGTTGGACCTGTTGTGTCATTTACATAATGCACAAAGAAGCTGGTCACCCGACCCTTATCTTTTATTATGCTGATGGGTTCTTTCCTTGGCCAGTGGCCATGTCTGCTTCTTCTTTTTATTTTTTTGAGGTGGAGTTGCCCTCTTGTTGTCCAGGCCGGAGTGCAGTGGCACAATCTCTGATCACTGTAACCTCAGTCTCCTGTGTTCAAGTGATTCTCCTGCCTCAGCCTCCCGAGTAGCTGGGACTACAGGCTGTGTCACCCCTCCTGACTAATTTTGTGTTTTCAGTAGAAACGGGTTTTCTCCACGTTGTTCAGGCTGGTCTGGAACTCCTGACCTCAGGTGATCCGCCTGCCTCGGCTTCCCAAAGTGCTGGGATTACAGGTGTGAGCTATCACACCTGGCCTGTTTTTTGCCTGCTTCTTTACTGCACATGTGGCAGCAAAGAAAAAGAAAGAAGGAGCCTCCATGTTGAACATACCTGACTTCCAGGTATCCCTTTTCTATTGGCACAGCTGTTGGCATTCACCCATACTAGCTTCTAGCTTGCTTTTCTATGTCTGCAGCTTGATTTTTCAGGCTGCCCTTTGTTAGAAAAGAAATGATTTTGGGGCTGCATTTTATTAAAAGGGAAACCTTACCGATGACTCTCTTACCCTCATTAACTTCCTAATTTTTAGCTCCCGTCTATCAATCATTCAGTTTCCAAACTTGTGAGGGTATAGTTATCTCTAAGTTGTCATCCAAAGCTAATAATTTTGAACTCTGGGAACTGAAGAAATCATAGGTGACACGCTAGAGTATTATAAGTTGTAGATAAATAAACTCTACAGTATCAACAGGCTGAAGAAGAGGGAAAGGAGGTGGGAACCACCACAGGGTTCTTTTCCCATCCTTTGTCTAATTTTCACTTGCTTTTCGGATCCAGAATTTGTCTCTCTTCTCTTAACTAAATATGGGTATATGAATTCAACTTCATGAGAGTTTTTCTTTTATTGCCCCAAACTTACATTGTTTGTGTGCTTATTGGTATTTTATTTTAAATATCTGAATGCTGCTTTTGGTCCTCTAATTATTCTTTGTAACAAACTACAAACTATGGCTTTCTATACCTTGTCTTGACTTCATGGCTGCATAAGCTTAGAGAGGAAATGTTTTTCTATGAATATATTAAATTCAATAATGTTTACATTTTCTCTTTCTTCTTTTATTGGTTTCATTTCTTCCAGTTTGTTTTCACTATTTGTTCGTTTTGTGCCTTTGTTTTGTAATAAAGATATTCTTGAGATATCAGCTGATCATAGACTATCCCTTCATATGTAAGAAAGAAGCATGAAAAAGATTTGTGAGCATCAACAAAACTTATAAAATGGTGTTTTATATCGTAGTGTGAGTGGTAGGGAACCAGTGGTTTTCACTGCAAATATTTTTTAGACATATTTATATTAGTTATGTATATATTTGGGTAAGGTAGTAATTTATCATACAGGTAACATCTCAAGTTCAACTGGGAGTCTTTCTCATAATTTAGGATCTTTCATTTTCTTAGGATCTCAGCGTGACTTCATCATTCTAATTTTTCGAATTCTACACAAAATTAAAGAAACAATTATTGGACCTATGTTTTACCTTGGCCAAGTCATTACTTTTAGTCTCCTCTTGGACGTATTAGAGCAAATGTCAAATTCTTAAAATCTGTTTGTATCCCTTTGGGGACCCACAACATTAATTCTCGTGCTCAGAAGTGGTCCATTCAAATCCTATAAAGTTCTATAAATTACAGAATTAACAAATCAAATGACTAGAAAACATATTGAGATGATTCAAACCACTGAAGAATGAATCAGTGACCTGATGACTATTGAGAAATGGAATATAAAACTTCTCCTAGAAAGTCACATATATGGATACACACACACACACTCATACATATATATATGTGTATGCATATATATATACACATATATAATATATTTTTATACAATTGTAATAGAGTCTATAATATTTTGTACTTATGGGCATTTATGTACAATCAGTATGTTTAATTGCTCAGTAGTCAGGTGGGTCTATTTTAAGTTTCTAATTCATTTACCAAGTAACTGGAGAAAACCATTAAGATAATTATCTTTTCTTTATTTAATCTGAAAATTTTAATTGAGTGGCTTTTATGTGTCATATGCTGTTCTAGGAAAATTATAAACTCCATTCCTGCACTTTTGCACCTTATGTTTCATTGAGGAAGTGTATATATATATATATGTGTGTATACACGCACGAATAGTTCTATAATTACATTTCAAGTAGTGGTATTTTTATGAATAAAACCTGTCTTTGTTCTGGCTTTATCTATGTATATCTTTTCATATTTGTCAGATTTTCCTGATCTTCATTGATTGCACAATGTAATTCTCAACTCTCATTTTCTTCACCAGGATTGATTACTTTTTGTATTACTGTTTGTTGATTTTTCATTTTTGCCTGCAGTTCACTGTGATGTCAACTCTTGGTGATGTTAAGGATGTTTGTATTCCTAGTATAATCAGTACAATAATAAATAGCTGTGAGCTCAATACTTATGGACTTACTCTTTGCTATATCTTCTCTGTCATTTTTGCTTTAATATTACCTATGTTTACTTTTCATGTATTGTTTGCAAGAGCCAATATTTTGTATTCTTTGGCTATGAAAAAGGCTTGACAATAATATTGATCAAAAAATTCACTAATGGCTGAAGTGTCACATGAAAGTTTCCTGTCATTGGATACAAACCTGGAAACCATGATGCATCCTGTGAAACCTCAAACTTCTCCCCAGTTTGATATCACTAGCGTAGTCCTTATTAGTGATTTCACATTCAGCACTAGGGTGAACCACATGCAGACACAGACACATTGCTCTTTTAGAATTCATACTAATTTTATCCAGTAAACAGTTTAAGAGATTCTCTCCTGCTTTTTCTCTTTTGGGAAGAAGCGTGTGTGTGTGTGTGTGTGTGTGTGTGTGTGTGTGTGTGTGTAGTGCATATATATACACACACGTGCAGTAAACATATATAATACACAAATATATGACATGGTTAAAAATAGTTGAAACAGAAAGAATTCATATATAGACCTTAGTGTCCTGTTTTCTAGCTTTCTGTTCCCCTTTCTATTGACACTGTTCTCAGGTCTTACATATATGTTTATAAAAGTCTTACTGCTCTGTTGTACACATGATTGCACTGAATATACTGTTCTGTACCATGGTAAGATACTCTAGACTAAGCTGCACTAAGAAATTAATCCTGGAATGTCAATGTCAAACAGTTATTTCTTGATTGCAGTTTATAACCAGCCTGGGTTGACAGCCAGGAGTGAGAGTACCCCAGTGCTCTGCTCTATTCTGTCATTCAGGGAGCTGGGTTGCCAGTCTCCAACTTTCTTTTGGCTCCCTACTCCCCTGCAGAGCAAAAGAGTGGGAAACGGTGTCATTCAGGAGCAATTAAGTGCTTCAATTAAGTCAATCAGAAGCAATTAAGGAGCATAAGTCTCTTAAGCTCACAACCCTTTGGCCATAACTGGTCACATGATGCTGCTGCAGCAAAAAGGCTGGGTAATATGGTCTTCCTGAAAATCATAGCCTTCTATATGCACAGCAAATAAAATATATTGAGCATGAGTTTATCATCTGCATCTTGCATTTTTGTTAAAAAGCTAGCTAGCTAGCTATTATCTATCATCTTTATCATCTAGCTATTATATATCATCTATGTCCACTATCTATCTCCTATCTATCTTTCTATCGATCTATCATCTATCTTTATCTATCATCTATCTTTTTTCTTTCTATCTATCTATCTATCTATCTATCTATCTATCTATCTATCTATGTGCCTGACTACCTACCCCTCCCTCCCTCCCTCCCTCCCTCCCTTCTGGAGCTTGTTATTTGTTAGTATATGCAACTCCTATTTTAAAGCTTAATAATGTCACATTATATGAAAATTGCAAATTTTACTTATCTAGTCCTGCAGTAGATTGTCTCTAATTGTTTGCCACTATAACAATGCTGCAATGAATGTCCTCTGTGAGCAAATACAAGCATGTTACTATGATGCATTTCTGGAAATGAAATTTCTGGGTCAAATTGGATGGGTATTTAAAATTTTGAAAGATTTATTATTAAAAGCTACTCATATTTCCTTTTTGTGTGTTGTGTGCATCTTCAGAATATTTGTCTCTCTTTTTTTTATTTGTAGGAACTGATTTACATGTTGTTTTGATTTATGACAATTTATGCTGAGTTATTAGAGCATAGATATTAATAACTATTGTATCATCATGACAAAGTGCCAATTCTTTCACACTTCACAAGGTGGCACTCAATTTGTTTTCTTTTTAAGAATGTGACCCCTGCTTTCATTTTATTTGTATTATTATTTTATTTACTTGTATTATTATTTGGTGGTATTGTTGTTTATATCATACCCTCCTTTCTATTCCTGCCTTTGCAACTACTTTATTTTGTTTACACCAAAGTATTGGATTTTGCTTTGGCATTGAATTTAATTATATTTATCTTTATTGGGCAAATTTAGCCAATTTACAATAATTATCAAATTCAGTCTTTCTTTTGCCATCTGTTTGTGTTGTTTTCACTCTTTAATAGTTATATGATTTACATTTTTTCCTTTATAACTTTTTGATTTATTTCTTTTGATAATTAGGAAGAATTGTAATGATTTTAGAACTTCCCTTTTAAGCTACACTGTTTTGCTTATGTTCATATAATACTTAACTTCCATATTTTAATATAATATTTATAAATTTCTTATGATCATTGATGAAATTAGTATAATTCATATTTTTCTTTACCTAATTTTATTAATTATATTTCTTAATATTTTGTTAGTTATACCACTTGAGTTGTTAGTTGTAAATGATGCATTTTTGATACCTTAGATGTAAAATAGAGGAAATTCAGAATTCCTACACTATTTGACACTTTTTTTTGTCTCACTTTCAATTTTTATTAGTTTTTTCAATTTACTCCTTGCCAGGGCATAGAAAAAACACTTTCAAAGCTATTGTTTTGGTATTTCTTTTTGTCATAATAATTTATGGAGTTCTTTATACTCTTCTCTGTGTATAATTTCTCTGTAACTGAAACAATAGATTATAGTTTGATAAAAGAACAACTTTTTCCATCAGTTTTCAGTTCACTTTAAAATAAAATAGCTTTTATTCCTCTTTACAAAGGAACTTAATGGCATTTGAGGTTAAACAGAATGACCTAATAGAAAATATATCAGAACTATAAGATTTATAATTGAAAGTGTCATACTGAGTTCTCAGAGTATGACAAAAATATTGATTCAAATATATTCCCAAAATGAATTATCAAATTTCTATTTGTTTTATTTGTAAGATGTTTACAAAAGGAATTGATATACCTGGTTAATTTGCTTAGTAACATATAATGCAAATATAATTTAAGACTTGCTTAAGAAATGAATATCTATATTTGTATAGCTCAAGTGAAGTCAGAAGTTTTGAACTGCAAATCATAAAACTATACAAAGTTTATTTTAAATAGAATGTGAAAGATCAAATAGTCAATCCTTTGAATTTAACTACAGGGAAACTGAGGACTACTGTTTATAATGGAATAATAAAATTAATAGCTGAAATAAAGGCTTAAGAATGAACCCTTACTCATTTATTTGCTTCATTAACAGAGCATTTCAGTGTTACTTACATTTTAAAAGTTCTTGATTAAGAGTGTTACGTCTTTAAAAATGAAAAGTCACACTTCTAACATTGGTATTGGGTACATCTTTCTGTCAAAGACACTGCATCTGTATATTGTTTTATATTTAAAATTCATGTAGTATATCAAGCATGTAAAAGAGAATAGAGAATTTTTTTTTTTTTTTTTGAGACGGAGTCTCGCTCTGTCGCCCAGGCTGGAGGGCAGTGGCGCAATCTCGGCTCACTGCAAGCTCCGCCTCCCGGGTTCACGCCATTCTCCTGCCTCAGCCTGTCCGAGTAGCTGGGACCACAGGCGCCCGCCACCACGCCCGGCTAATTTTTTGTATTTTTTAGTAGAGATGGGGTTTCACCGTGGTCTCGATTTCCTGACCTCGTGATCCGCCCGCCTCGGCCTCCCGAAGTGCTGGGATTACAAGCGTGAGCCACTGCGCCTGGCCTGAGAATAGAGAATTTTATATTCAACACCCATGTGCTCAAGTTAAAATTCATCTCCATTTATTTCAAATTATGCATATTTTTGGAATAAAACATCACAGTTTTGCTCTCTGGGGCCTTTGTGTGTGATTTTTCAGATTGTGTGTGCAGTGCTCACATACCCTGAACTCTAAGGGAAATCATGCTCGCGGACCATGCAGAACACATCCTTCAGAGCCTAAGGCAGCCCTTATTCCCTCCCTTTGAATAGTTAGTCATTATTCTGTATTTGGATTTATAATTTCCAGCTATACTTGACTGTAGTATACACACGCAGACCCTAATTTATTAAACAGGAATTTATTAAGGGTATGAAACAGAAGTACCTTATTTTTCTCCATATATAGTCCTTAACCATCCTGCAAGATTATCTTCTTCCACTCCCAACCTCTCAAAACTAAATGTATTTAATATATATGGATTTATTCAGATTTTTTTGTTTTTTGAGACTGTTTTGCTGACTTGTATCTTTCTAGAAAAGAGTGAAATAAATATTTTTCTAATTTAATGGTTTAACAAAATACATATCGTCTTTAATGATTACTGAATGAAGTAATACACGTGTCATGCTTAGAAAAATGCTTGACACATCATAAGGGCCATATAAAACTTAGTTATTAATGTTATCACAATGTAATTTTTAAAAACAATTGTATCAACAATTAGTAATTATGTCCATTTTATTCCAAATTACTGATCCTGTTTTCTGTATTTTTCTGAAATATCACTTTCAAAATATTTTGCTGTTTTGTCTTATATTCCCCTTTATTTTTAAATTCTTAAATTCGTAATATCCCCATTTAACTACTCAGTATCTCTAACCTCCTTCTTGAGATCTTAGGTAGCTTTAAATCTGTTCATTTTTTCTCTCTTATTCTTATTTTTCTGGCTCCGTTATTAAATTTCTAACTTTTGTAAAATGACTAAATATAGTCCCTTTGTAAATTGTTTCATACAATACAATCAGTGCTTGTTTGGTTTTAACCATGTTTTATATTTTTCATCCTCCTTTCCTTCAGGGTTAAATATCCTTATTCTTGAAGAAAATCTTTTCAAGGAAATATTAGTGCTAATAGCTTTCGCTCTTCTCATCAAAACACCTGTATTTTTTCCTAACTCTTGGATAGTGTCTTAGCTGCTATTAGAATGCCAGAGGAAACCAGGTGTTTCCTCTCAACACCAGAAGACATTTCTCAAATGTCTTTTGGCTTATTTTTTAAGTCATTGACCAGTCTACTTGTTAGCATCACTATCATTTCTATGGTGCTAATGTCTTTTCTCTAAGTTTGTTTCAAATAGATTCTCTTGTTTTTGAAGTTCTGTAGTTTAATGCATGCATCCACGTGAGATTTCTTTTTATTATGTTAAGGAAATACTGTGCTTTTTGAATATGAAGATTTATGTCTTGGAAAATTTATGTCATGGAAAATTAACTTCTTCAAATATTATATGATATGGCTTGGCTCTGCATCCCCACCGAAATTTCAGCTTGAATTGTAATAATTCCCACATGGCAAGAGTAAGATCAGGTGGAGATAATTGAATCATGGGGGCGGTTTTCCCTATGCTGTTCTTGTAATAGTGAGTGAGTTCTCACGAGATCTGATGGTTTTATAAGGGGCTTCCCCATTCTCTCCGCTCTTTCTCCTGCCACCTTGTGAAGAGCGGTTTTCCGCCATGATTTTAAGTTCCCGAGGCCTCCCCAGGCATGCAGAACCGTGAGTCAGTTAAACTTCTTTTTTTTTTTTAAATAAATTACCGAGTCTTAGGTATTTCTTTATAGCAGTGTAAGAACGGACTAATACATCGCCTCTCTGCTATTCTCTTCCTTTACTTTTAGAATTCTAATTAGATATTGGTATGATGTTTTTACACTTTCTCTCATGCTTTTCTCTCAGACATCAGCATTTCCCTTCTTTCCTTCCTCCCTTCCTCCTTTCCTCCCGTCTTGCTCTGTCGCCCTGGCTGGAGTGCAGTGGCGCGGTCTTGGCTCACTGCAACTTCTGCCTCCCAGGTTGAAGTGAGTCTCCTGCCTCAGCCTGTCGTGTAGCTGAGACCACAGGCGCACGCCGCCACGCCCGGCTAATTATTCGCGTTTTTAGTAGAGACGGGGTTTCACCATATTGGCCAGGCTGGTCTGGAATTCCTGACTTTGTGATCTGCCCGCCTTGGCCTCCCAAAGTGCTGGGATTACAGGCGTGATCCCCAGTGCCCAGGCCCCATTTGGCGTATCTTTATCTCCCTTTACTGCTTTCTTTGTGGTGTCTTCAGATTCACCTTTGAATACATGAATTCCTTCTTCAACTGTTTTTAGTATCCTTTCATAATAACTTACTAAATATTATATTTCCAAAATTGCATTTTTTCTTTCAAAGTCAGCTGACTTTTTTCATATTATTCCTTTTATATTTTTATTAAAAAATGTCTATTAAGATTCCATTAACTGAAGTACTCAGATAGCTAATTTTGTTACTTCTGCAGACTACTTTACCTACGGTGTTTCATGTGTATATTACCTTGGAGTTTAAGGGTTTGTTGTCGTTGTTCCGTAGCTTTATACCTGGGCAGGTTGTGTATGGGAATGTACCAAGATCTGTTTGAGAATGTTCCCACTGTAGCAGATAAATTTTTACTTCGGTTAAAAGGAGTCAGTTTTCGTGTTCCTCCCTCACCTGGGGCTGTCAGAAAGCACAAGCGGCTTTCATTTTTAAGAGATTCTTCTACCTTACCTCCTCCGACCCGCCCCCCAAGCCAGGGTCAAAGGACCTGACTTAATGCCAAAAATCTCAACTACTACTGTAACTTCGCAGGGAATCCAACTACGTGCTTCTCACTCTATTTTGTTAGTCTCCTCTTGATTTGAGGGTCAGGTGGCTTCCCTTATTTCCCAGAGAGTTCAGTTGGGCCTTGAGAAAAGATCCTTTGTTATATTATAACTTTGATTTTAAGGTGTTTACTGTGGGGGGCATCTTCAGGTTATTTGTTTTGCTCTGTTGACTTTAGAACACGATGTTTTTTCATTTGCGAGAATAATCACTGTTGTGTGGCTGGGTTGGGGAAATATATAAGGATGTATGGGATAAGAAAATTGTCTTCTAAGTCAGTTAAAGCTTACCATAAATTATTATTGCACATATTAATACATAACTCCTAACAAAAGTTGGATCAACAAGGAAGCAGGATTATAAAATAAAGAATTATATCTAAGTGATACAATTGTGCATATATATATGTAGCGTTATCCATGAAATTTGTACCGGACATGTGGTGTTATAAAGTCACTTTCAGGATTTACCTCTCAAATAAAAATTAAAAATCGTATGTATTTGAATAATTATGCACATGTCTTGTAATGATTATAATAAATTTTTGTCATTTGGAGGATTAATACCAAGATAATGACTTTGTAATTCATATAACATAAATTAATATATAGACACAAAACAGAGTAATGGAAATGACTTGAGGTTTATTTAATGTATATTTTTAATTACAAACATTGAGAAATTTAAATTTACAACTTATTAAGATAAAATATTATGGTAAATCGACTTCCTTGAGGAAATGCTCATAAGAAAATATTGTGTATAAACAAGTTTAAAATATACATGGTCCACTTCCCAATGTTTTATTTCACCAAAATACTAAAAAGTGTATCTGTAGGTCGGGAATTATAGATGTTTAATAATTTTATTTTGACATTTTGCTGCATTTTCTAGATTTTCTACAATATGCTTTATTATTTTCAATAGTAAAGAAATCCAGTAACTGGTATAAAAAGTGCTTCTATTTAGGTATTTTCCAACTTTGTGACAGTTTAAAAATACAAGTTTAATTTGTTTATTGCTAGAAATAATTTTGTGACTGTCACAGACTTAGCTATCTCAGATATAATAATACTGTAAATTGATAGTCTTCCTGAGGGTCACTTACTGAGGTAACTTACAATGTTACATTTATAATAACATAAGGTTTGTATACTACATCTCAGCAAAGAAATAGCAATTCTTTTCAAGAATGGAAAAGTTCATGAAACAGAAGTTCATTTCTTTCTGAGTCTACTTTAGCTTTCTGTCTTTTACTGTATACTTTTAGTTTTTCAATTTTTTTATATAATGTGAATGTCATGTAAATATTTGAGTATGTACCAAGACATTTAAATCAAAATGCATCTTATTTCGTTGGAGAAAATTAAAAACAATTTTAAAGGACAATAATCATTTTATTTAAAAATAGCTAATGAGATTCAGGTTATAATACTGTGATGGCATTAAGGTTTTAGATATTCAAATTTAAATAGTTAAAACTACTTAAAATATCATACATTAACTTAAATCCTGTAATTTAGCTTGAAATTTTATACTCTTGAAACCACATCTTATCCAAATAATCCTCACATAGTCACAGTCTCTTTAAGGTTACTCCTTTTGTAATTATATTAATTTGATCACAAATAAAACTAAGAGGATTTTATTATGAGAAAATACATGATTGTCTTCATCTCTATCTCTGTCCCCTAACACAATGCCTGGTTCTCAAAAATAATGTCATTTTTAATCCTCTTGTGCATCTAAACCAAAACATAATAAACTCCATCCCACCCCACCCCTGGTGCTGTACTGAAATTTAAATAAAATTAACTAAGCAAACAAATGATCAACTTTGTTTCCTAGGCTGCAAATGTGTAACTTCTTGGGAATACAATTGCTAGCTAAAATATATATGTCACTGTCAGAAAAAGCTCTCAGCTTTGCCACTTCTTAGGTCTGTGGAAAATCACAGAACCTTCTTCCTAGAGTTATTTCATTTTTAAATTATGTGAATCTTGTATTACGAAGACAGGCACCTAGTAATATATCAATTACTATTGTTATTGTTTATTCTTTTGTGTTTATAGAATTATACATAAATACTTTAGAGCAGTGTTGTTTTGGGGTCATTTCTTTTTCTTTAAAAATTGCTGCACAATTTGAGGTAGTATGTAAAAAGTTTCACCCTATTCATTTAAGTATTTAAAGGCTTCGAAGTATATCTACACGTGTGTATTTTTCTTTGGCTCACCATAAATGTCAGTGGAGACTGCGTCAGGGTATCACTTGAGGAGATGGGGACAGATACTGTTCAGTGAACTTTTCCATCTTTTAATGCCTGCAGAACTCAGAATAAATTTAGCAAATCAAGTAGCCGATGATCAAATCTGTTAATATTTAGGAAAATCATGTATTAATCTAATAGTTGTACCAATTAGAATTTTAAAGGAAGTATGACCTTGGATTGAGTAAGCTCTTTAAGACTTTTACAAAAGCACAGGCATTCTGTAATTCATCAAGTTGTGAATAAACTCATTTCCTGTTACTTAAGAAGAATGTATAACTGATCTTGGGTATATAACAATTACTTATAAAAATGAAACAAAGTATATCATGTCTAGGAGTAAATAAAATTATGTATAATTGATATAACACTGTGGCAATGCATTCCCACTGGGAAACGTTTCTCACTATGTTTTTGAAATTGAAAGTACTTAGCATGCAGTAAATGTGGTAGTGTAAAAGTAGCAGTCATTTAAACATAATGAATGTAAAGCAACATTGACATTAATGTTTCTTTTTTGTTATAAATCTCAAAAACTATACATTCAATAAGGTTACTATTTGGAAATATTTATATTCAAGAAATTAGCATATACACTGTTAAGAGTTTGCTTCTTGGTGAGATTATTTATTGCCCAAGTAACAGATGCCATTAATAATTCAGGTACATATATGAGTTACGTGTGTGTGTGTGTGTGTGTGTGTGTGTGTGTGTGTGTGTAGGTATGTTTTCTAGCCTGGTAGGAACTTAAACATTTTCCAAAATTATAAAGACAGTCTTGTTACAGTTAAACAGTTCACGCACAAAATGTGTATGCTTGTTGAGAGTCTGTGCTCAGAGGAAATTTCTGCCAATGGGAAGAGTTTAGAGGCATTAACCCTCCTTAGAAATGAATGTTAGACATTAGGGAGAATGCAGTGGAGGCCTGTTTTTTTCTGGAGTCTGATCAAGGTCTTGTGTAAGAATGTCCCTTACTTATATTGCAGAGGTAGAGAAATCAGTCTTCCTCCTTTTCCCATTTTGAATGTCTATTAGTGTATCATAAGATTCTATATGAGTGTTTTTAGAATATGAAGAATAGAAAAGGATATTTACCTCTACTCCCTCTTTCAGGCTATTAAAATAATAAATGTTTCTGAGGACTGGCTACTTTGCTAAAATTTTTCCATGTTACTTCCAACTCTTAGCATTCCCAGAACATGCATTATATTATGTACTTTTGTAAATTTGGAAACTGAAACACAGAGAAGCTAAATAAGTTATTCAGGATCAGAGAGCCAAGAGTTGCACATGGTCCCAAATGGTTTCTTTAGGACAAAAAAAAAAAAAAAAAGGCTTCCAGATTCCAGCAAGCAAGACAGAAAGATAGAAGTTATATGCACTCTCTTAAAAACCCATTCCAGAAGTTGCAGACGTCATTTTAAACTCTATCTCATTAGGCAGAAGTTAGTGACAGGGCCCCCACTGCATCACAGGGAAGCCTGGAAAACACATAAAGTCTTTATTCTGGAAGGCTATGCTCATCTAAATTTTCTAACTATAAAAGGATATAAAGGCATGTTTTGGTAGACAACTTGTAGAAAACAAGTAAGTTTCCATCAACTTGTTCTAATCAATTATCCTCATTCTTTTGAGTGTCTTTCATGGCTTCATCAATTCAATCTGTCACCAAAAACCCTTGCAAATTAAAGATTGAGTAGTCTATATTTCCAATTGCTGAGTTTTTCCACAGATTTAACCCAGGAATAATCTTCTGAGTTGCATTAATGAGGATTTACCTAGACACAAGAAGAAGCATGTACATTCATCTGTTGAATTATTGCTAAGTGAACTTTATATTTACAAAAAAAAACCCAAATGTTGGATTTATTCTGTCGTGTACTGGGGAATTGAAAAATTTCATGATCAATTTCAAATTCCAGTGTTTGATGCAATAGAGTGTAGGGAGTTTTGGAAGGGTAGACATAGGATTTTAATTCTTACTTTTCTACATACCCCCTGTAGAAACTTGGGACTTAGATTTCTTATCTGGAAGTATGCTTAATAATATATGCTTTGAGTGATTTTGAGAGTATCAGACACAGTAAGTGCCATATATGAGTGCATGTGCATATTTGTGAGTGTCTATATATGTTTACCTATGATTTTCAAAATAAAAACTGTCCTACTTTATGTTAATACGTGGTAACTTGATTTTCCCCTATATTGCATATTGTAAGATCTTTTATATACAAAAACATGTATCTGCACTAGTATTCTTTTCTGTTTTATTTTATTTCATTTTATTTTATTTTATTTTTATTTTTTATTATACTTTAAGTTCTGGGTTACATGTGCAGAACGTGCAGGTTTGTTACATTAGGTATACACGTGCCATGGTGGTTTGCTGCACCCATCAACCCGTCACCTACATTAGGTATTTCTCCTAATGCTATCCCTTTCCTAGCCCTCCATCCCCTGACATTCCCCAGTGTGTGATGTTCCCCTCCCTGTGTCCCTGTGTTCTCATTGTTCGACTCCCACTTATGAGTGAGAACATGCACTGTTTGGTTTTCTGTTCCTGTGATAGTTTGCTGAGTATGATGGTTTCCAGATTCATCCATGGCCCTGCAAGGAATGAACTCATCCTTTTTTATGGCTGCATAGTATTCCATGGTGTATATGTGCCACATTTTCTTTATCCTGTCTATTATGGATGGACATTTGGGTTTGTTCCAAGTCTTTGCTATTGTGAATAGTGCTGCAATAAACGTAACATGTGTGCGTGTGTGTGTCTTTGTGGTGAAATGATTTATAATCCTTTGGGTATATACCCAGTAATGGGATTGGTGGGTCAAATGGTATTTCTAGTTCTGCATCCTTCAGGAATCGCCACAATGTCTTCCACAATGGTATTCTTAATCTGTGGTATCACATTCTGTTGACTTCCTAGTCTATAAAAATAAAGACTATTGATAAAGTGTGTAAGTATTAGAAAAACAAATCTGCTATTTACAGATGGCATGGCTTGTACATTAAACATTGAAAAAAATTTGGAATAAATTAATTGAATTAATAAGACATGTTGGTAGGTGGACTGGTTTTCATCAGCTAGCAAATGTTTATTGAGCATACATGTGTGCCTGGGTTGCATTTGTGAATATAATAAATAGTCTTGACGTGTTTCAGCCTACATTCTAGTGAAAACTGTGGGTAGAAAGGAAATAATAAATAAGAAAATAAATAAATCATGTAATTGTTGGAATGGAAAAGAATAAGGCAAAGTTAGAGTCAGACATGCTGGGATGGAGTAGAGATTCCTGTTTATTATTATTATTATTATTACTATTATTATTATAATACTTTAAGTTCTGGGATACATGCATAGGAAGTGCAGGTTTGTTACATAGGTATACGTGTGCCATGGTGGTTTGCTGCAACCATCAACCTGTCACCTACATTAGGTACTTCTCCTAAAGCTATCCCTCCCCTAGCCCCCTACCCTGACAGGCTGCTGTGTGAGATGTTCCCCTCCTTGTGTCCATGTTTTCTCATTGTTTACCTCACACTTATGAATGAGAACATGTGGCATTTGGTTTTCTGTTCCTGTGTTAGTTTGCTGAGAATGATGGTTTCCATCTTCATCCACGTCCCTGCAAAGGACATGAACTCATCCTTTTTTTGGCTGCATAGTATTCCATGGTAAATATGTGCCACGTTTTCTTTATCCAGTCTATCATTGATGGGCATTTGGGTTTGTTCCAAGTCTTTGCTATTGTGAATAGTGCTGCAATAAACATACGTGTGCATGTGTCTTTATAGTAGAATGATTTATAATCCTTTTGGTATATACCCAGCAAGGGGATGGCTAGGTCAAATGGTATTTCTGGTTCTAGGTCCTTGAGGAATCACCACACTGTCTTCTACAATGGTTGAACTAATTTACACTCCCATCAAAAGTGTAAAAGCGTTCCTATTTCCATTTTAAATGCAGTGCTCTGAGTAATCTATGTGAAAGTGACATTTGGGCAAAGGTATATAAAATGATGAAAGAGATAGCCAAATAGATTTCTTGGATAAGGGAATTAGAAGGTGAAGGACAAGTCAATGCAAAGGTCCTGAAGTGACTGAGTGCCTGTCTTACTTGTGGAGCAGCAAGAATCTCCTGTGCTGGAGGAGAAGGCAGGAAAGAAGAGGCAAGGGATGTACTTGAACGCTAACGGGAAGCTGAGTGCCCTAGGGTACATGTTTAGGGCTTTGGCTTTTCTTATGATGCAAATGTGGAATCACTGCAGGGTTTTGAGCAGAGGAGAGCCATGGTCTGATTTACATTTCCAAAGGACATCTTAGCTGCTGTGCTTTGAATAGGCCTTAGAGGATGCTGTGCTCTTAATCTGTCCCCCAGAATTCATGTGTTGGAAACTTAATCCCCAATGCAACAGTGTTGGGAGGTGAGGCCTTTTGGGAAGTGTTTAGGTCATGAGGATTCTGCCCTCATGAATAGGTTAATGCTGTTATAAAAGAGAGAGAGAGTTTGTCCCCTTTTACCCTCCTACTTTCTTCCATGTGAGGCCACATCAAGCAGGCATTCAGCAGACACCAGATGCCTGCACCTTGATCTTAGACTTCTCAGCCTCCAGAATTATTTGAAACAAATTTCACTTCTATATAAATTACCCATTCTGTGGTATTTTGTGATAGCAGCACAAATGAACTAAGACAAAGGGCAGTCATGTATGCCGAGAGCAAGGAGGAGACTACAGCAGTAATTCAGGGGAAGTGTCATGCGGCATGATGACTCAGATAAAGGTGGTAGTGGAGGAGGTTCGGAAAGTTGACAATTCTGGATATATTTTGTAACTAGATGCAATTGGATCATCTGAAGGATTACATAGAGTTTGTGAAAGAAAGAGGAGGGTTGAAGATTTCACCAAGGTTTCTGGACTAAACAACAGGCAGGACAGAGTGTCATTGGCTGAAGGGAAAGACTAGGAGGACAATCACGAGAGAAGATCACAGGTTACATTTTGAACATGTTAGGGTTGAGATGTCTGTTCATATCCAAGTGCAGAATTTTAAGGAGAGCTTAGGTGTAAAAGTCTAAATTTCAGGGCATAGTTTTAGGATGGGGATGTAAATTTGAGAGGCATCAGCAGATACATGGTATTTACAATTACATCATAGATGAGTATATTTAAGTAATGAAGAGGGCCAGAAATTCAGCCCTGAAAGCCCTCCTAAGAGGTGGAGAAATAGAACCAAGTAAAGGAGACCGAGAGGGACCTCTCAGAGTGGCAGAAGCAAAATTTGGCAGATGTTGTACCTGAGAAGTCACATGAAGACAGTCAAATGATGCTGACCAATCAAGCACAAATCCGGACTGATAATTTACTTAGGCTTTAGCAATGTGAAGATCACAGGAACATAGGTTGGACCAGTTGCACTTAAGTGGTAGAGTAAATGCTTGGTTGGCATATTAGTTTGGTAAGACTGCTTTAGCCAAGAAACACAAACTAAATGTCATAAACAACAGAAATTGATTGCCTCACAACCATGGAGTTGAGAAATGGGAAATCAAGGTGTTGGCAGGGTTGGTTCCTTTCAGGGGCTATGAGGAAGAATCTGTTCCTGCAATTAAGGTAAGAGAGAAGCTAAGAATGTTGTTGGTAATGACTAGGTCTAGAGGGTGATTATGCAAATGAGTTGCTACGTGAAGGCAAAGATAAAATATTTTTGAAATAGTGAAGTTCAAGAAACTGAGAACCCAAGTTGGTTGATGGATCATGAGGATGTATATTAAAGTGAAAAGATTTCATTTTAGAAATGAAGAAATATAAAGCAGGGAATTGGGAACCAAATCATACAAAAGTGATGGATTGACATAAGAATGAGTGGGTAACAGCAGAAATTAGTAGTCATGAGAAATGAGTAGTCATGGCAGTACATGTCATGTAACAGAGTTTATTGGCTTAGGGTCTTAATGGAAGTCCTAATGGTTTTTCAGCAAGCTAACCATGGAGAGAATTTAGTTTAGAGTTTAAATTTGGAGCAAGAATAATAAACCCTCCCTTAAACTAATGTCCTTTTTGCTTGGGACCATAACCACCTTTGTACGACTAATGAAAGGCCATGAGAATAGAATTATGGAAGGGGTTTGAGGTCTGCTAAGATGTAGGTATGGTGTTTCAGACTTTTGAATTCTGCCAATTGACTGACCCCACCTGGACACATGACTCATGACTCAACCAGTCCTGTGGCCTCCACCTATAGGCAGACAATGCACAGTAACTCTTTCCCATGTTCCTGTGATTTCATCCCAACTGATCAGCAGCACCTATTTCCTAGCCCTCTGCCCACAAAATTAGGATAAAACTCTAGCTTCTGAGTTCACAAGGAGACTGGTTTTACTAACAACTCTAGTTCTTCTACTTGGCTAGCTCTGCATTCATTAAACTCTTTCTCTACTGCAATATCCCAGTCTTACCAAATTGTTTTTATTTGTGCAGCAAGAGAGAAGAACCCATTGGGTGATTACAGTTGGAGGAAATAACAAGTGATTTATTTCTGGGCACACATTTTTTGTTTTTGTTTATTGAGGTAAAATTCACATAGCATAAAATTAATCATTGTAAAATGTGACATTTAGTGACTTTTAGTACGTTCATCTCTGTCTAGTTCCAAGACACTTTACACATTCCAAAAGAAAGCCCCGTGCCCTTTAAGCAGTAATTTCCCATACCTTCCTCCTGTCCTTCCCCTGGCACCACTAATCTGCTGTCTGCCCCTCTGAATTTCCCTATTCTGGACATTTCATATAAATGGAATTATACAGCTAAAAGAAAAACTTTAGACAAATTATATTCAACAGCATTTATTTGAACAATGAGCAATTCATGAATCAGACAGGACTCAGAACTAGGAGAGGTTCAGAGAGCTCCACCCAGCAGCATGAGAAGCGAGCTTTTATAGGCCAAACACAAAAGCAAACTAATGAAATCATTGGATTGGCTACAGCTAGGCATTTGCCTTATTTAGGCATGGAATGACTGTGACTTGCTATTTGTCCTTGGCTGAATTTGGCTATTTTTTTAGAAAAATGTACGTATTCCTAAGACAGATTTTTTAGTGTTCCTTAGAAACTCAAAATATGGGACAGCCTCAGGTCAATGGCTTTCTACTAATTTAATCCAAATATGAAATATGTGGCCTTTGTCACTGGCTTCCTTTGCTTAGAATAATGTTTCTAGGTTCGTCCATGTTGCAGCATGTATCACTAATTAATTCCTTTTAGTGACAGAATGATATTCCATTGTTTGGATACAAGAGATTTATCTTTTCATCAGTTGATGGACAGTATATTGTTTCTACCTTTTGACTATTTTGAACAGTGATCTGGATACATTTTGAAGCTGGAGTAAATAGGATTGTCTAATACACTGGAAACAGAGTATGAAAGAGAGAAATCAAACAACATGGATTTTAGCCTGAGCAGTGTAGACGAGCAGTAACCACCACTAGAAATGATAAATCTGTGAGAGAATAAATCTTCAACTTGGAAGGGGAGATTTAATAGCATTGACTCAGTTGGGACCTAAAAATTTCAAGTTGTCAATTCCAAGTGGATGTATCATAGAGGCAGATGGATACATGATTCTGGAATCCAGGAAGTTGTCATTAGGTGATACGTGAAGCTATGAAAATGTATTAGATCCTGCAGGGACTTAGCGTGGAGAAAAAAAAAAAAGATTTTTGAAGGTTAATTTCTGAGGCCTCCCAATATTTAAAAATTAGGGAAATGAATCAGAAACAGTAAAGGAAACTGATTATAAAGTGGTCAGAATAGGTAGACAGAAAAGAAGAACCTTATGGAGTAAGAATTCAATATAGATTTTGAAAATAACATGAAATGCAAATTGTTAAATTCATTGAACAAAATATTTTATATTTATGCTCATTTTGGCTTTGGTATCTCTGACACATTTAAAAATTGCTGATGATTTACTGATATAATAATAAAGGAAGATGCAACTGTTGTATTTAAATGAGTACACTATGTTAAGAAAGATTTTATTGTTGAAATAGAAGCAGCAAGAAATAGATTTTAGTAGTTTTAATATTTAATTAAAGTTAATTCTGACAGTCGCATTTCTGTTGTTGAACCGTCAGGGAGGGCAAAAACTAATATGTCATATGAAGGAATGAGTCTTCCGATTTAGGCAAACTGGATTCATTCCATAAAAACAGAGAAATTATCCTTGGGTGAATCAGTTGGAGCCTGACTGTGTTAATCCACTGTGATAAAATTAGAATCAACCCAATTTTGTTCCAGTATTTTAGAAACAAAGCACTGTAGAGACGCACCTGAGTTATTGGTAAGGAGAATTATGGACCAGCTTTGATCTGTACAGTTCCAGTTTTAGATTTTTAAATCCACCTTGACAACTAACAGCTCTTCTTTTACTCTCAAAAGCATCCCATTTTGGAAGATACATGATTATACTTATTGTAAGGAAATATAATGGGTGGATAAGGAACCCAAAAGATAGTCTTGATGGGTCTCGTTTGCCCAAGGAAATAGAACCCATTCTGAACTATCAAATTATGGAATGTAAGCCATATTTTTGTGAGCAAAGAATTACTTTTGAGATTTATTCCTTTCAAAGGTTTTCACATAATTGAAATTTCTTTTTCCAAGGAATACTATCACCAGAACTATGACATATTAGTTTACACAACAAATTTGCCAATATTCAGTCATGATTGTTAGAAATGAGAAATTTTATATAACCCAAACTAATAAGTCAAAGCTGTGTATACATCTCTCTTAGTAATTTCTTATTGTATCTTAAATATCTCATATTTAAAACATAACATCAGCTACCCCTTCAAACAGATTTAATCCCCTTTCTTTTTATAGATGGATTTGATTTTACCAAATATTTTATATATTCCTAACATTTAGTCTAATATATTGGCAGATACGTTTTCTTTAATTGAGTAACTTTGCCTCTGATGATATTTTCTAATTCCTGAAGACATAATGCCATCAATCCACTCTGTACGTTAATAAACTCCATCCTGCTAGAGCACATGGAGTGTAAAGTGAAGATACTCCTTCAGGCACATGGAAGAGTTCCATCTCCATCCAGAGTGTCCACATAACCACCCATCCAGAAATAGGTCCATCTGGATGAGAAATCAAAAACCACAAATGAGAACCACAGTCAGTAGGAGAGATAAATGGATGGAGAAGGAGTAAAAATGCACCTTACCTCCAGTGTGTATGAAGAGTTTTTAAAAGAAAAAGGAAAGCTTTATTCAGTGACTGTCTACTAAGGGTCAGACACTGAGAAGCATTTTGCGGATGAAGGAGCAAGCTGGAAGACATAAAATGCCCGCTTACAGATGGAGGTGGTGAAGCCATAATTCCAAAATCTGCCTAACATGACTTCACATCTAAAATTTTTGTCCTGAACCATGTACTGATTTGTGGTTAATTGTATTTACAGCTAATGAATATTTGTGAAATAATAAATGGCAATTTCTAAAACATTTCCTAGTCATGTACAATTATACCTGAAAAGTTTGCAAGTCAGAGTATTCAGGAGATGGAAGAGTGAATACTACACAGCAATAATACTTTTTGGCCTTCATCCATGCCCCCAGAACTGAAGGAAATAAAAATTGGTGCTGTATTCCAAGATTACTTGTTATTCAGCAGAACACAAACTATTGATTACTTGGATATTGAGAGGATAATGTACCCAAACAAGTGTTGACGAGGAAATCTGGTCTCACAAAGAGATGCGTTCTTACAGCTCATTAGAAAAGCAGACCTATAATATAGATTTGGAAAGTATATGCCTATTAGGCTCCATAGAAGCAATTTATGTATTTTTTATTTAAACTTTTCAATTGATACATAATATTTGTACATATACATGGGGTATATGTGATATTTTGCTACAAACATACAACGTGTAATGATCAAACCATGGTATTTAGTGTATCTTTCTCTTTGTTTATCATTTCTGTTAGAAAAATTCCAAATCTTATTTTCTAGCTACTTTGAAATATACATTTTTGTTAACCAGTCACCCTAGTTTGATACTGAATTAAAAGTTACTACTTTTATCTAGTTCTGTGTTTTTACCTATTAACCATCCTCTCTTCCCTCCCCTCCCACTCACCCACACATCCTTCCCAGCCTCTGATGTCTGTCATTCTACTCTCTGCCTCCATGAGATTATCTCTTCTAGTTCCCACATAAGAGTGAGAACATCCAGTATTTGTCTTTCTTTCTGGGTCTGGCTTATTTCACTTTAACATAATGACCTCCAATTCCATCCCTGTGTCTGCAAATGACATAATTTCATTTTTATGGCTGAATAGTATTCCATTGTGTATATATTCATTTTCTTTACTTATTTCTTTATTCATTTAATTTTTAAATGTTTGCCTAGACAAGCTAGATGATTGTTGCGGGAATCATACAATCCAGCTGTGCTCTGCCCTGTTGAGATTATCCCTACTATCTCGGGATTGTCAGAATACATGACAATCATGGAGAAATGTTCATGGAGAAATGTTTTTGTTTGAATTTTTAATTCCAAATACAACCAGTGCTGGATGCGACTGTGAGTTACACTTGCATGCATACAGTCAGGCTAACATGCTACCTAGTTCCATTACTAGGACAAATCCAGTGGTTGTTTCTTTTTTTTTTTTTTTTTTTTATACTTCAAGTTCAGTGGTTGTTTCTTTGTCCTACCACTCTTACTGAGCAGTTGGAAGACAACTAACTCACAGAAAATGAAGAAAAGTTTCGCCAGGATTGCTCCAAACACTAAAGAGATTAAAGAAAATGCTAATCTTTTAAAAGCAAGCAAAGGATCAAAGTAAAATAGTGGAGTTCTCATTTCACCTCCATGGAGTGTGAGCTCTCAATCAAACTAAGAGGTAAAAAAAAAAATGACCCATTAAGTACTCAGAATAAAAATCTTGAAAATATTGAGTAACATATAACATGTCAAATAATGACTACTTGAAATATTTATTTACAACTACCTGATTAATATAAACTCAGCTTTACGTGATGCTTTGAGGTATTAGCAAGTGAATATGAAATAAGTATTCAGATGACTTTTAACTCAGCATTCATAAAATGAAGATAAACCTCTATAATTTTTAAGTAATATTTTAAAGCCATTTAATGCTCAATTCGTACTTTACAAAATTTAACTAAACATAATGATAAAAACTAAAATACCCTTGTGAGATTTCTTTCTAAATAACCAAGAAACAGAATGCCATGTTGGGAAACACATTCTTTCTGTTATAACAATAATGTAAGAAGCTATATGGTGACAAGCTAGCATTTTATCAACAAATAAATTGTTGAAGATTTGAAGAAACTAGTACTGAAACAAATTACAGTCCACATTGTTTGCTATACAGCTGAAACTGCAGCTTAAATAATGGGATTTGGTAGGTTCTGTTTCAATAATGAAAAACTCGAAAAACTCCTTTTTGTCTCTGCCCCTAAAGCAAAGGTGTTGTGAAGAAAATGTGATCTCAAAAGTAAAAACTTGTTAAGAAAATAAAAACAATGTTTCAGGCAGAAAACTTTTGTAGGCAAAACAGACATTGGAATAGCAACTTTGAATAGAATTCATGGTGGAGAAGTAGAACCATAAGTCAATTTCATTCGTTGAATCAATTATAAGCCAAAAATTGAAGGAAAGAAGTAGAAATCAGAATGTCTACTGAATGTCACAACTATAATATGATATTTTATAATGTAATCGGCTGGGGATGATCCATACAAAGGTTTTCTTGTGATTTCCCTGTTAAGTACTTGCATAGATTTTATTGCTACTGAATATGCAAATTATTTTTATATATTGATTTCATATATAGAGACCTGATGTTATAAAAATGTATTGAGAGATTTCATGATGTATTTTTTCCATAATCATAATATGAAAATAATAAAAACCGGTGGTTCATTCCTTTCTAGTAATTGCAAACCTGTACTTATTTTTCTTACCTTACTGAGCTAGCTAGAACATTTAGTACGGTGCTAAATAAAATTGCTTATATCAGACAACTTTGTATTGTCCCTGAGAGTGACATGCTAGCTTCTTTTTTCCACTAAGTATTCTATTTGCTGGAGACTTACCAGTATACAGAAGTTTAATTCTGTTTATTGTTAAGAATTTTTTTTCATAAAGGAGTGTTTCCTTAATCTTCAAGATGATCAAAGGCTCTTTCCAAACTTTTTAATGAGATTAAGTTTATTTTTTCTAACGTTGAAATCAGTTTCTCCATTTCGAAGATAGGTTTACTCATGTTTTATGGATACCTGAATCCATTTGCTAACACTTGGTTTAGTATGTTTGCATCTGTTTGTGAGGGTGACTGACCTGACGTTTTCCATTTTTTGTACAGTCTTTGTTAAATATGGATATCAAACTAAATTTACTAGTCTTGTGAAATGACTCGGGAGATTTTTCTTTCCTTATATACCCAGGACTGTTTGTTTAAAATTAAAATTGTTTGTTCCTTTAATGTTTGATAAAGCTCACCTATAAAATTGTATTGGTTTTCTTCCATATTCAGAGTGAAATTTTAAATGACTGCTGATTTTATCAAGTTACCACCTTTTAGAGTTTTATTTTAAATTGCTCTTTTTCTATTTTTTATCTGGCATTTTTAGGTTTTTTTTCTATAGAAGAGTCTGTCAGAATATATAGTCTGCACTACTTCTAGGAATAGAAGTTCTCTCTCATCCATTGTGATATCTATTCTTATTCATATTTTATATGGAGAACTTTGCTCTGAGGGGAGGGTAAGGAAAGTTTCCTGTATGGGAAAGTTTTTTCTTCTTTCTTGTCTTCCTCTTGCATGAAGACAGAAAAAGAATATATTCAAAGTAAAACCACAACACATTCAAGGGCCCAGAAGTGAGAGGCACATAGCTTACATAGAAAAGGGAAATCAACTCACCGTGAATGGGCCTGGCAGAGGATATTATCAGATTCATACCTGAGATTTAGGAATGTACAAATCTAGGGAGTCCTTCAAAGAGAGCTAAGTAGTTTGGATTTTATTCTGATGTAAGGGGGCAATTAAATTATGACAACAGTAATGATGACTATCTAAACATAGCATATTTTGAATTATTATCATTTATTATGCTAAGTGCTATAAGTAGATTCGTAACCCTCAAAATACAGCTTTGAATTATGTTTTGAAAATTTTAACTCATTTCCCATTTAGGAAAAAAAAAGTGCAGCTTTGGGCCAGTGCTCATTTAATTTTACATAAACATGTTCTTTGAGACTGAAGCCAATCTGACTGATTTTCAATGTGAAAACAAAATATAAAAAGCTCTTGGAGTTATTTCTAAACAGAACTTTAATCTTAATGCAACAGAAATGTATATGATGTTACATTAGGATTAGAGACCAGAGTATTCTTGGGGCAAACGGGAAATAGGTTAAGAAATAAAAAACGTTAGTTGATGATGTAGATGGTATGTTCCGGGAACTTGAAGTGTGGCAGACTTCAATAACAATGACAAATTAGATGTGGTAAAGTATATAAATGGGAAATATTGATAGTAATAGTAATATCGTGAAGCAAAAGAAGAAAATAAATCTTTTTATGTTGTAACATTTTCACTATATATTAGCAATATTTAGCCCACATCGCATATTTAGTTCCTTGGATATTATCTTCCTTTTGTCAGCAAAACTGAATGTTAAAAAATGATATTATTGCCGCAATAAACATACGTGTGCATGTGTCTTTATAGCAGCATGATTTATAGTCCTTTGGGTATATACCCAGTAATGGGATGGCTGGGTCAAATGGTATTCCTAGTTCTAGATCCCTGAGGAATCGCCATACTGACTTCCACAATGGTTGAACTAGTTTACAGTCCCACCAACAGTGTAAAAGTGTTCCTATTTCTCCACATCCTCTCCAGCACCTGTTGTTTCCTGTTTTTTTTAATGATGGCCATTCTAACTGGTGTGAGATGATATCTCACTGTGGTTTTGATTTGCATTTCTCTGATGGCCAGTGATGATGAGCATTTCTTCAAAGAGTTGGAACCAACCCAAATGTCCAACAACGATAGACTGGATTAAGAAAATGTGGCACATATACACCATGGAATACTATGCAGCCATAAAAAATGATGAGTTCGTGTCCTTTGTAGGGACATGGATGAAACTGGAAAACATCATTCTCAGTAAACTATCGCAAGGACAAAAAACCAAACACCGCATGTTCTCACTCATAGGTGGGAATTGAACAGTGAGAACTCATGGACACAGGAAGGGGAACATCACATTCCAGGGACTGTTGTGGGGTGGGGGGAGGGGGGAGGGACAGCATTAGGAGATATACCTAATGCTAAATGACGAGTTAATGGGTGCAGGAAATCAACATGGCACATGGATACATATGTAACAAACCTGCACATTGTGCACATGTACCCTAAAACCTAAAGTATAATTGAAAATAAAATAAAATAAAATAAAAATATTATTATCTCACACAAAATGAAGCTAGAATTTTATTTTGCCCAAGGGAATTTACATGTTGTTTTAAACAGGGAAGAATTAAGATTTGATTACTCCATGCGGCCATCATGGTAACAATTAAACATATATATGAGGGATATAGTTTCTTCTCACCATTCTGTAAAACAGCAAGAGAGTATTCATTTAATCCAACTATAGAGAGAGAGATTTCAAGTTTCTGATTGATGTACTGCCATTCATGCATAGAGGTTGGTGAACTGAAAACTTTCTACTTTTCTAGAGGCTACATGTTATGTTTATGTATTCATTCATTTATTCTATACATCAACCATGTATTGATAATCTGTTATATACCTGTTATATAGCAGGGGTTATGGCCTATAATTGTGAATTATAAATTGTTCAAGCCTTGATAAATTTGTAGCAAAATGGAAAAATATCCACATTAAAAATTTTAGAAGTGAGAATTCCAGGCAGAGAGGGCAGTATAAAGCTACCTTACAGAAATTCCCATTCGCATACCCAAACCCTGACAAACAATAAAAATAACATGCCAACAATTACAACAATAACATAAAATAGTGGTATTAATAAACATACACACATATACACATACACATACTAGTTAAGAACCATAAAAGTATCCTGTAGTAGAGGGACGAGTCCTAACCCTATCCGTATATCTCAAAAGCAAGAAGACTGAAATGTCCCAATAATTGCCAGTAATACCCCCAAATATAAAACATAAAACATAACAACAGTAAAGACAAATAACATAGAATAGAAAAGACAATGAAAAACTGAGCATGGAAGAATGCAGGGAAGTAAAGCAAATGCCTGATAAATATTCTGAGCTATATAACAAGTTTAAGACACTTGAATAGAATGAGACAAGAGCTCAAACAGAAATTATAAAATTTTAAAATGAGATGTAAAGCTATCGCCAACATCAGGAAACATGTAAAATAGCTTTTCAAAACTAGTAAATTAGAAACAGGAAGAAACGAATTTGAGAGAACAAAAAACTGAGCTTTGGGTATAGAAAAATGCTTGAAATAATCAGTAAAATGGTAAAAAAAATTAAAGTATTAGATAATTCCAACCAATATAAGGGTTTTTAAAGACAATTCAGCATAGGATAAATAATGTCTGTGATTTAAAGAATTCAGTCAGTGAAATACAGATACAACAAAAGACAGTTTGAACTAAAGAGAGTAGAATCTTCGGAACAAAAGCACAACAGGTTTGTGTGTGTGTGTGTGTCTGTGTGGGTGCATGTGTGTGCCATATATATGCAAATATATATGTAGAGTTCCATTCAGAGAGAACTTAAACTACAAAAGAAAAGCATTAGCCTGACATTAGTTTTTTCATAGCAACGTCCAATGCCAGAAGACAATAGATAAAATTCTGCAATGTTTCGTAGAAATGTTACTAGAGAGTATCATAACACAAGTGTGCTAGACAGTTCTTATATTGCTATAACGAAATACCTGAAGTTAGGTAATTATAAAGAAAAGGAATTTAATTGACTCTAAATGGTTCTATAAGCTGTACAAGCATTGTTGTGGCATCTGCTCAGCTTCTAGTGAGGCCTCAGGTAGCTTTTACTCATGGCAGAAGGTGAAGGAGGAGCAGATGTCTCATCTGGTGAGAGAAGGAGCAATACCAGGGAGGTGCCACACACTTTTAAACAATCATATTTTACAAGAACTCACTCACTATCAGTAGGGCAGCAGCAAGTCATGAGAGATCTGCGCCCAAACACTTGCCACCAGATCCTACCTCCAACAGTGTGGGTTACTTTTCAATATGAGATTTGTTGGGGACAAATGCCCAAACTATAGGACCAAGTATTTCATGGACAGAGCAATAGTCAGGCCTTCTCAAATATGAAAGAACTTATACAATATGTAACCTGTTAACCACTGGTAAGAAAAACAAAAAGAAACTGCATATTAAAATTTAACTGGTAACAATCCTCATCATAACAATTCAACATACAATGCAATGCAATGCAACCTTATAAAGGACTCACAAATGGTGCCTTGGTATGGGAGTAGTGATTATCTGTGACTCCAGTTAAATGTAGGATTGCTATAAGAAACCCTGTTAAACTGGTGGCAATTATCCGTGACTCCCGTTAAATCTAGAATTATAAGAAAGGATGTTAAACTGGTGGCAGGAGAGAATAAAAAAGTTACGATTTTTGCCATGTCAAATTATTGACAAATTTACAAAAGAAAAAGGAGATGATTAAAATGAAAGGTGACTGCAACGGAAGTGAGCCTACAAGAGAGCCAAGGTTTTTGATCAGGTAATATATACAATTAAAACATATAGTAAGGCTGGGCATGGTGGCTCATTCCTATAATCTCAGTGCTTTGACAGGCCATTGTGGGAGCCTGACTTGAGCCTAGTGGTTTGTGATTAGCCTGAGCAATATAGGTCCATGCCTGTAGTCCCAGTTACTCAGGAGGCTGAGATGGGAAGATTGCCTGAACCCAGGAGTTTCAGGTTATAGTGAGCTATGATTGTGCCACTGCACTCCAGCCTTGATGACAGAGTGAGACCCTGTCTCTAACAACCAAAAATAAATAAAGAAATAAAACATATAGTTTTAAACTGAAGACTTTTGTCTTAATTACAATTCATTCCTATCTTCGCAAGGATGTTCTAAGAGAATAATATGTCTTATAATAAGGAGATAAATGTTTGATTTTCAGTGGAGTTTTACTGAGATTTTCATTTCTACTTGATTTTGTTTTATTAATTTTAAACAAACTCAATTTAATATTATTTAAATAGCATAAAGTATATGATCACAGTTTAAAAATTGCCTTTTTGTGTACCGATTGATAATGTGTCTGAGTCAGGGTCTAGTCCAAAAAACAGAGCTCATCCCACATAGTCCAAAGAAGGACTTGAATTCTGGGGACTAGTTGCATAGGTGCTTGCTGAAGGCAAGCAGGGACTATTAAGGTAATTCCTAGGTTAACAACATGAGTTAGCTGATGCTAGCTCTATGCCTGGAGGGTGAGAAGATAGAAGTGGTGGTACCCCAACCCAGAGCTGGGGTTGCCAGATTGGGGTGAGGTTACTCAATCTCCCAAGAAAGCTGCATGGCAGTGACCAGAACTGCAGATAAAGGGGCTGCCCAGGGTGAGCTGGGGCCATGGGGAGGTACAGCTGCTTCCAGAAAAGCAGCTCTAAGCATAAATGGAAGAGGTGGATTAACTCAGTGTCTGTGTCCTAGTCTTTAGGGTCCTGTCAGTTTCTCACAGTAGCTAACTTTAGCCAGATCTCAGTGATCAAGATTTCCTAAAATACACAGGGAAAGACAGAATAGATCTGAGAACTAATGTGCAAGGGGCTGGTACATCTTCAAAGAATGACATTTGGTGGATGGTTTCTTTTGCTTAAAAAGGTTATTGCTAAATGGACTTTTGAGCAGTTTTAAGTTTTTCTTATTTTTGCAAGTGAGCTAGAGGAAATTTGCAGATGTTAAAACTTCATATTTGAGCACAGGATGAGATGAGAAAAATACTTAAAAAGAAAGTCTCCAGTGAAAAAATAATTAGAATACTTGGAGAAGAGTAAATTTTTGATATTGCTCTTATAGGTAGAATAGACTAGTCAGAGAACATGATGAGGAAAGATAGTGAGACAAGATGAAAAGAATCTTTTCTGCCAAGAAATTTGAGTTCTTCAGTTTGCATTGGACCATTCTAAAAGTCAATAAATCAGAAAGAAACATAAATCAGAAATGTGATTTACGTCTAAATTCTTGACAGCAGCTAAAGAATATAGTGGAGGAAACAATTATTTCAGAAAACATCACTCTAGTCCACATTAAAGAACAGAATATTCTACTGTATTTATATCACACATATAAATTGGTAGTAATACTGTAAAGTTGCTATGATTTTTGAGAGTGGGTCAACTTAATTCTAGAAAAGACATTGTTTCTAGGTAAACACTTTCTCTACTTGATTTAATAGATATGTCATTGGAATATAGATGATGAAATACTTTGGAAATTTGATAGCTTATCATAAATGCCAAAAAATCTCATGTATAAATTGTTAAACGAATTAACCCTAGGTCTCCTGAAAGTGATTTGGCAATGATTCTCTGTTAACTCTCACAAGGTTTAACAATTCGATTTTCAAGTTTTGTTTAATGCCTAGTGTACATTTCATAATAGGCACTGAAGAGGGAATATAAATGAAGTGTAATATGTTTACCTAAATGAGTTTTGAAGTTGAATGCAAAGCATAATATGCATTCAATATTAGACTCAATGATAGTGTCACATTGCATATAATGCAGGGCAAATTGAATGATTGGACAGAAGGTATTGTGAAAGCTAACAGACCAGTATGGAATAGAATAGTTGCAGAAAACATCATGAAGTAAGGAAATCTTAGGATCTTCCCAGATTTCTATGGTTTTTTTTTTCATGATTATTACTGTTTCATTATTCCTAAGTGATTACATTAAGTATTTCTGCAGTCTACTGATATGGAATTATTTATTAACAAATAAAATGCTTGGGTTAGGTTTCCTTTAGCTCACAAAGAGCAGAAATAATTATGATCAAAATGTAATTCGAGTGCCTACATTTGTTTTTTGAATTATTTCCTTTCATCTTTTTACAGTTGAAATATATTCATCAACACCATTGAAGCGCTAGTATCCAAATTTAGTATTAAATTCATTAGCTAGGCATAGACTTGAAATATTTCAAAGCCACTAAAACTATTAATTGATGAAATACCGTATTAGTGTCATATCAGAAAATGATTTGTTTCTCAAAGAAACCTTTAACATTACAGATGGCATATTTATTCATTTATCAGTGGATATGGAGAAAGATTATTTTTAAAAAGTAAAGTATGAGTCAATTATACAGTAAAATGCTTGACCATTCTGATTTGAAGTATTAAAAAAATAGGATCAGTAGGCTGGTTTTCCATAAAATGTAATGAAATGTTGAGTTATAATGTAAGAACTGTAAATCTTGATATGTAAAAAACAAACAGTTTATCTGTTCCTGGTTTTACCAGAGTGGTTGATGAATACTATGCATGTTTTTCTTTTCTATGGTCAATCATCTTTTGGAGGACATCTGATTTTTCACCTACTAGCTAAAATTTCCTTGGTGGGGCAGGGGGCGGTGGTTGTTCCACCTCCATATCCACCCATGAGGTTAAGTTGGAGTTTGCCATTGACAGACTGCCACATTACCCCAAAGTTGGGCATATGCCACAAGACTGGTCCCATTTCATGACCAAACTTACCTAAGAAAGAAAGACCTCTGTTTTCTCTGATGTAAGTATCAGAACTTAGAGCTGCTGAAGGCCTTGTTTTCTTCATGCAACGGAATCTGAGAGAACGTAGCCAATAATTTTCCCTGACTGCTAAAAGTTCCTAATGAATATTATATTAAGCAAGAATCACCAGAATTGTGCATTTCTATTTCTACATGCAATTGTAGTATGCTTCCACGAATCCCCCCTTTTACTTAAGCTAGGGTGGGCTGTTTCTTCAGAAGTTGAAACCTACAAGTATTACCTATTACATATCTGCCATGACAGTCAGGATGTGAAAAAATGACACATCCACAATATATTATTCCAAATCCTTGGGGCTGGAAATGGTTCAGAATCTGAGTATTTCATGTAGAAGTCCAGAAATGTGAGGGTATTACTCTGGAGTCAAACCTATTAAGATTTTTGTAGTAACATGAATCAACAGTCACACACTAAATGGGGTTAAAAGGAGTAATAAATGTCCTATTGTCAGTTCAGGTCAGTTGTGTATTCAACTGAGCTTTGACACCAAACCTAGGAGAATACTTGTTGTTTCAGGGTTTCTTGGATTTTGGAATTTCAGAAAATGAGTGGCAGCTGTGCTTTAAGCTATTATTGATAAATAAATCGTCTCCTAATCTTAAAGATAAAATTTACAGAACCTTGTTGGGTGAAAATTTGTAGTAACTGTCTCATACATTGCTTCCAGCCACTCCTTCCCCCCTACCCAGAAGCTGCTCCCTAGAGAGGCAATACAGCATACGGGGCAGAAAGATTGGCTGGCAGAATCAGGCACATCTGTATCTAGATTCTGAAGTTGCTAAACGTGTCCTTTTATTTTGAGGATGAAATATAAGTAGCAATAAGTTGTATCCAATATAAAATATTCTTCTGAAAGCTAACAAGAAAGCCTGGCCTGTTTTAAACAGTAGAGTTTATCTGTTCATTCTCTATCACAAAAAAAACATGAGCCCATAATAATTTTCTTTGGGAAGATGTTTGGTTTGATAGTAACAAGATGTAAGAATTGATATATCTATTCATTTTGTGCTTTCCTTTTTTTTTTTTTCAAGAAGTTTCGAGTAGATCAGAAATTTACATTTCAGTTATGCACAAGGAACTTGAGAGTTTTTGTTAATAGTGGATAAGAATCCATAAAAGAATCTTTCTTAGTAATCATCATAATAAACATAAAGATCATCATCAGAGCTAATATTTGCTGATATTTAATTAATTTATTTACTCCGAACTATGGCACTCTGCTAACACTTTACATTTTTTCCTTTAATTTTTACAACAACCCTGTAGAGTAGGTGATATAATCCTATTTATTTTACAAATGGAAAAATTGTGGTTTGGGTAAAATAACTGTCTGAAATAGCATGTGATATGAGTTCATAACCCCTATTTAGAGGTTAGGAGAAGCTTTTCATATGAGGTAAATGTCTAAGTTGAGATCTAAAACAAGATTTAGTTGAATGAGAAAACAAAAAGAAAATGACAGTATGTGGCAAAAGCCCGCAAATACAAGAGTAACTGCACACGTGAAGAATGGAGACCCTATCAACATCCTGTGGTTACAAAGGAGATGAGAGGAGATACTGAAGCAGTAAAAACAAGTCACATCAAGCTGGTTGTTCTGAGACACATGAAAGGAGCGTAGACATTATCCTGAAGGCCGCAAGGAGCCACTGAAATTCTTATGCTGAAGAGCAAACGATTGTAATTCACATTTAATTTATGTTTAAGTTTGCCTCATAAAGAAAGGATTGGAAAGGAGAAAAAAGAAGACAAGAAGCTCAAACTCATTTAAAAGGCAACAGCCTAGCCATCAGGTGAATTTGGGAGGATTCTAGAGATTTTAGGATTGTAGAATCTATAGGAACTGATGGTTTATTTGTTGTATGGTATAGGATAGGAGAGGTTAAGTCCTGTGCTGAGGATTCAGTCGTGAGCCTCAGTGAAGACGTCAGTGCCATTTACTGAGCTACAGAACATGGGAGCCGGAGCAGAGATTAAGATTAGCATAGAAAGCCATTTTTCTAGAAGGTGAGTTTGAACTTCCATTGAAATATCCTGAAAGATATTTATATAATAGTTGGATGTATAAATCTGCCATTTAAGAGAGAGATAAAGGCTGCAGTTTGAGAGAGATAGGCTGAAGTGTTCATTTTGAGAGCCATTCAGTAAATAAAAGGACTTGAAATTGGAGTAGCGGGAATCAGATCACATGGGCTGAGATTACTCCATGAGAGGAGAAACGCCTAAGAACAAAATGGAAAAGACCAGCAGCCCCAAACATGGCACACTGAAGCATCAGAGAAGCCAATGGAAGAAAATGTTTCAAGGAAGATGATAATAAGAAATTAAGTATGATACTGACATGAGTATCTATTAATGATATTAGTAAGAGCAATTTCAGCAGAACTGGGGGGACAGAATCCAGAGTGCAGTGGGTTCTAGAAAGAATGAGGCATAGAAAGTCTGGTTGAGGAATTTTTGTGGCCCTAAGACCCTAAAGAATAAAGGTGCCACCACCAAAATACCTTGCAACTCTGGCTTGCTGGAGACTGTTATTATCTCCTTCTTTATCAGGTTGCTTATTTGTTTGATATTTCAATAGGTTTTGGGGGAACAGGTGGTGTCTGTTTACATGAATAAGTTTTTCAGTGATGAAATCTGATATTCTGTTGCACCCATCACCTGAGCAGTGTACACATTACCCAATGTGTAGTCTTTTACCCTCTCCTCCTTCCCACCCTTTGAGTCCCCAAAGTTCATTGTATCATTTTATCCCTTTGCGTCCTCATAGCTTAGCTTCCATTTATGAGTGAGAACATATGATGTTTGGTTTTCCATTCTTGAGTTACTTCACTTCGAATACTCCACCTCCATCCAGCTTGCTGTGAATGCTATTAATTCATTCCTTTTTATGGATGGGTAGTATTCTATGGTACGTAAATACCACATTTTCTTTATCTGCTTGTTGATTAATGGGCATTTACTTTTCAAGGCCAGCTAGGTACCTGGAATTTCCCTCGAAGGGACTCAAAGATTTTTAAAAAATTGCCATGTTTCAACGGCCCAGAAGAAGCTAAGAGGGGTCCTTACTCCGTCTCAAGCTTTCATCTTTTATTTTTGTAATGTTTTTGAATTCCTGCCTTGGCACCTTAAACATTTAGTTTGGCATTCAGATAAAGAGGGCCAGAGTACAACTGCAAATAATGACCTAAAAAACATGGCTATCAGCAGGGGAGAAATAGTGAGCAGAGCAGAAGGTGCTGCCAAAGAAGAGTGGTTTTTGTGTTTTTTGTTTATTTTTGTGATAGGAGAGAAGTGAAAACACTTAGATTTCGTAAAAGGTTATGATATATAAAAAGAAATTACAAACAAAGAGGAGAGAGAAAAAAATGATAAACCCAGCAAGTATCTAAACATGGAAGAAGGAATTGGACACAGAACACAACTGGTTGGATTACCCTTGGGCAAGAGACAAGTTATTTTCTTTATTTGAACAGAAAGAAATGAGGAAATCACAGAGGAGTGTGGAGGTTTGGGGATTTTAAAGTTTAATGGTTTCTTATCACGTAGCATTTGTTTTACCTACATGATAGGAGGCTGCTGAAAGTAAAAAGAAGAGATGGAGTAGAATGCTTAAGAATTGTTCAGGAAAAACTACAATAGTTGTGAAGAATGGATGAAGTTACTGACTAGGAGAACACAGAGTATTACAGGTGGCTGTGAGGGCCCAACTGTATGGAAGAATATGGTTACATGGTGTGTGTTTGTCAGGGCTCTCCAGAAAAATAGAACGAGTAGGAGAGAGACAGATTTTAAGGAGTTGATTGAAGCAATTATGGACACTCGCAAGTCCAAAATCTGCAGAGCCAATGCCCAGTTTGAATCCAAGGACTGGAAGCTGCTGTGGGACCAAGAAGAGCTGATGCCCCAGTTTAGGCCATTTTAGGGCAAGAGGATCTCCCTTTTATTTGGAGGAGAGTCAGCCTTTTGCTCTCCTGTGGTCTTCAGCTCCTTGAATGAGGCCCACTCACATTATGAAGGGTACTCTGCTTTACTCAGTCTATTGATTTAAATGTTAATCTCAGCAGGGCACAGTGGCTCATACTTGTAATCCCAGCACTTTGAGAGGCTGAGGCAGGAGGATCGCTTGAGCCTAGGAGTTTCAGATCAGCCTGGGCAACATATTGAGACCCCATCTGTACTGAAAATAAAAATTAAAAAAAATTAGCCAGGCGTGGGTGGCTTATCCCTGTCGTCCCAGCTACTTGGGAGGCTGAGGCGGGAGGATCACTTAACTCGTAGAGGTTGATATTTCAGTGAGCTGAAATTGCACCACTGCACTGCAGACTGGGTGACAGAGTAAGACCCTGCCTCAAATTAATAAATAAGTGTTAATCTCATCCCAAAACTCTCTCATGGAAACACCTAGAATAATGTTTTATCAAATATATAACCCATGACCCAGTCAAGTTGACACATAAAATTAACCATCATAAGGTGGTACAAATACTTCCTTTCTGGAAATGTTTTGGAATGTGATATGCAAATGTATGTAAAAACTGTCATAATTTTCTGTCCCATTATGTGTTCACTTGTTGTTTTGCTAAATGAAAACAGATGAACTCAATCATGGGGCGTCTCATTTATTTCAAAATCTTGCTCGATTGCTTTTAATAATTCAAGAATTTAATATGGTTCATCATCCTTTCATTATCACTGACACTCTTCTGTGGTTCCTCTTTTAGATCTAAGCATGATTCTCAAGAGAGAAGCTGAAGGAAACAGTAACTGAGTTCATGCATGTTAACTTATTTTTGTGAAAACCAAAAGCTGGCAGGTTGTCAAATGAAACATTGCCTATATTTTGATTATTAAAGAATTCTGAAGAAATCAGGACATGAGGCTCTGTCTCTTATCTTACAGACTTAAAGTAAGCATACGTTTGATTTAGCAATTGACTTCTGTTTTCCAGAATTGATTTGATCATATTTATGTCATGTCCATATTACTTTTATGAGGGTACCTTATAAGGGTCCTACTTCACTTTTCTATATGGTTTAATGTAGATTTGACTTTGCAATTCTTTTTGAGGAATTGAATATATTGCATCAAAAAATGGTCTGTGTTCCCTAATTTCAGTTATTTGGGCTTAAAGTTTTTATTACAAGTCATAAAGAAATTTGTTTTATTTCCTCCCCCCAAAAAATAATGAAAGGTATGGAAATGACCTGTGCTGGATAAGCGTAGATTCTTCAAGAATGACATTTGTAATCTGCAACAGAAAATGTCTAGTTGTAGAAAATGATACTCTGTTAAGTATAGTAAATTCCATCAACCAACCATGCAGAATCATTTCAAATGGTCATTCAGCAACATCCCCAAAATAACTGCTATTACCAGTGGTATTATTTCTTATTCATAAAGACCATGAATGTACTTTTTAAGTAAATCAAGTTAGTGTTGAGTTGCCTACTATTTAATTCCACATAAATATAAATATAAGCTCTTACTCTGTGCCAGGCACTCAGGATGCAAAGGTAAATGTGCCTGAAATTGTCCCTGCCCACAGATAAAATATAAATTGCAGGACATGTTTTGGCTCATTTGCTGAGAGCCATCTGGTTTTCTGGCATGGTCTGGGCACTGGTTCTTCCTTCATTCATTGCTGCTGTTGCTCTGATTGCTATTTCCTCAATTCCAAGGGAAATGTTTCCTGAGAGCTATGTTCAAACATTAAAAATTCAGTGTATTTTTAATAGGAAAAATCAGCTTGCATTTATTGAATTGGATCTGTGCTATCACATATGAAGATATAGGTAGTATATGCACTATGAGAAAATGTCAGAGAAGCATTTTTATTGTTTTTTAATAGTACTTTTTGACCTTGACATATGAGATAGTTTGATTTTTTAAAAATCACCATTGCTTTTGAGAAGTGTCTGTTCATGTCCTCTGCCCACTTTTTGATGGGGTTGTTTGTTTTTTTCTTGTAAATTTGTTTGAGTTCATTGTAGATTCTGGATATTAGCCCTTTGTCAGATGAGTAGGTTGCAAAAATTTTCTCCCATTCTGTAGGTTGCCTGTTCATTCTGATGATAGTTTCTTTTGCTGTGCAGAAGCTCTTTAGTTTAATGAGATCCCATTTGTCGATTTTGGCTTTTGTTGCCATTGCTTTTGGTGTTTTAGACATGAAGTCCTTGCCCACGCCTATGTCCTGAATGGTATTGCCTAGGTTTTCTTGTAGGATTTTAATGGTTTTAGGTCTAACATATAAGTCTTTAATCCATCTTGAATTAATTTTTGTATAAGGTGTAAGGAAGGGATCCAGTTGCAGCTTTCTACATATGGCTAGCCAGTTTTCCCAGCACCATTTATTAAATAGGGAATCCTTTCCCCATTTCTTGTTTTGTCTCAAAAGAAGACATTTATGCAGCCAGAAAACACATGAAGAAATGCTCATCATCACTGGCCATCAGAGAAATGCAAATCAAAACCACAGTGAGATACCATCTCACACCAGTTAGAATGGCCATCATTAAAAAATCAGGAAACAACAGGTGCTGGAGAGGATGTGGAGAAATAGGAACACTTTTACACTGTTGGTGGGACTGTAAACTAGTTCAACCATTGTGGAAGTCAGTGTGGCGATTCCTCAGGGATCTAGAACTAGAAATACCATTTGACCCAGCCATCCCATTACTGGGTATATACCCAAAGGACTATAAATCATGCTGCTATAAAGACACATGCACACGTATGTTTATTGCGGCACTATTCACAATAGCAAAGAGTTGGAACCAACCCAAATGTCCAACAACGATAGACTGGATTAAGAAAATGTGGCACATATACACCATGGAATACTATGCAGCCATAAAAAATGATGAGTTCGTGTCCTTTGTAGGGACATGGATGAAACTGGAAAACATCATTCCCAGTAAACTATCACAAGGACAAAAAACCAAACACCGCATGTTCTCTCTCATAGGTGGGAATTGAACAATGAGAACTCATGGACACAGGAAGGGGAACATCACACTCTGGGGACTGTTGTGGGGTGGGGGGAGGGGGGAGGGACAGCATTAGGAGATACACCTAATGCTAAATGACGAGTTAATGGGTGCAGGAAATCAACATGGCACATGGATACATATGTAACAAACCTGCACATTGTGCACATGTACCCTAAAACCCTAAAGTATAATAAAAAAAAAAAAAATCACCATTGCTGTATGTTAAATAACGCCTTTAAGGTTAAATGATAGAAGAGTTACAAGAACTTAAAGGCAAAACAATTTAAGTTGCAAACAACAAGACAGAAACAGAAGTAAATCCTCCCCTACAGGGAAGTAAGCTGATTAAAGATGATTACTAGATGCAAACAGGGAGCAAAAATGCATAGATTATATAATGTCATAGCAGAAACTGTAAGCAGCAAGTCAGTAGTCCAGCCAATACCTAGTCCTTAGAGGTGCAGACCCATGTTTAAAGATCCACATTTGAATTCTTGGGTCCACCCCTCTAGTTATTTAAGTTATAATATCCTCATGTCATACATACATATTACTTGAGAAATCCAAACAATAAAAACACATTCAAAATATACTGGGTGGATTTTGTCACAGACTGTTAGACATTTCAAAACTTAGACACAGTTTAGATTTTTACATCTGGCAATTCAGTCACTTGTCAAACTATTCCATAAGGTCCATAATCTGTATACTATAAAAATCTTAAAAGTTAAGCACATCCTTAATTTTTAAAAATACAGTCTAAGCATAAATTTGTCACAGTGAATAAAACAAAGTAAAAACTACAGGGAAGGAAACAGAGGAAGTTAATATGAAATGAAGTCTAAATTGAAAGTCTCTTCTGTGAGTTTAAAAATAGGCATTTTCCTGCCAATGAAAGAGAACACATGTGAATATTCATTTAGGACTATACAGTCTAGTTTGCTTCCTCAAGTAAGTGAGCTAACAGTTATAATTTGCACAATTACCAACTTAAAATTTTCACTTTAATCTTCCATTTGAAAATTTAAAGAATTTCAATTACCCATACTAATCAAGCTGTGGAGTAATGTATACAAAACTCATGGTCTAAAAAGGAAGTTTCAGTGGTACATTTAGTTTGAATGAGGTATTTTTCCCAAGAAACTTTACTTCTGTTTTCCAATAAATAATTATTAGGAAGCATTTATGGTGAGCTCACAGCAGGGCTAGGCTGTAGTAGAGAAATGTGTATATTATGATTCTCTCCAAAGCATGCTTATAATCTGATTGGAGAAATGATTTGCACAAATACGTAACAAATTCCCACGGATCATCCTGCATACTGAGCTAGCATGCCACCTCCTCCAGTAAGCCTTCCTGGACCTCCCAGACAGAGCCAACATGTCCCTCTGTGGGTGGCCTATCACAGGATTTGCACTTATGTGCTGTAATTACAGACTCATTTGCTATACCTTTCCTCATTGGACCCAGAGCTATGTCCATCCATTTAGCATGAGGAAGTGTAATGTACGAATTTAGTAAAATGGGTGAAGTAGAAAGTACATCTATTCTCCTTCCAACCTCAAACAGAGGACTAAGAATTACAGTGCCCTCTGAAGCTAACATCTGGTGGTCAGATACTCAGTAGTCCACATTGTGTCTACTTCATTAGAAGCAATCAAACCTGAGACATCTGCTTTAACTCGTACTCTCAGCAGCACCCATCATATGACCTCTTTCTTTCACTCCTTCATATGTAATCTATTCCTGAGTACAATTTATTTCATTCTAACACTCTCTCCAATATTCAATTTATCCTATCAGCTGTACCATTCTAGTTCAAACTGTTATCTCTCATTTGGGCAAAAGAAATCTTTCCCCAGTTTTTCTTTTACCCCTTTCATGCTTCTCTCTTCATTGAAACCAATGTGATATTTTGAAGATTCAGATCAGATCAGAGTAATTCCCTTTCCGTGGCTTCTCACTGCTTGGAGAAGACCATGATCTTTAATGTCACTTGTAACGTGATACATGAATGTGCCCTGCTAGTCTCCCCAGTTGCAAATCCTACCAATTTCCTCTTTGCTTCATGCACTGAGTTCTACATGTACTTTCTCAGTTCTTTTACCATGCTAACCTTTATATCTAACTTAGGGCCTTTATATCTGCATTTCTCTCTTCTTTTAGTCGTCGTCTTCTGTGCATCACTACAACTGCCTAGCTCACTCCATTAATCCTTTGGACAACAGCCCAATATTCTTCTTCCAGGAGAGCTTTCTCTGTCCTCCTGATTAAGTCTGATCTCTCTACTCATTCAACACTTGTATGTTTCCTTTAATACCACTCACTGAAACCTGTAACCATATACTTAAATATGTGATTATCTCATTAATCTTTCTTACCCCTACTATATTAAAAGCACCATAGAGATTAGGGCTGTTTTGCTAGACATACTTCTAATGACTATTGTAGGGCCTACCATATAGTAGGTCCTCCAGCAATCCTTGAAAAAATTAATAAATTTAACATTCCAACAAAAAACAAATTGAAGAATCAGGAGTAAAACAAGAGGAATATGAGCTGTTAGTAAGAACAAGGACAAGGGGAAAGAAGTTACTAGATCATCATGCTGAAAACTGAAAATGGGAGTGAAAGCTGGATTTAGAGTTTAAATATAGGCTAGACAATCTGGAATTTAATTCAGAAATAAAGAGACCTTAGTAGATTCATTAAGAATTCCCCATGTGATTTCCTTTCCCCCAAGCATCCTTGATTTATGAAAGATAAACAAAATTGACAAATTTTTAGCTGCACTAATTAAGAAAAAAAGTCATTCAAATAAATAAAATGAAACTCACGCCTGTAATCCTAACACTTTGAGAGGCTAAGGCAGGAGGATTGCTTGAAGCCAGAAGTTCAAGACCAGCCTGGTCAACATGGCAAAGATCCATTTCTCAAATAAAATTGTAAATGAAAGAGGAGACATTACAGCTGATGCCACCGAAATAAGAAAAATCATAATAAACTACTTTGAACAATTATACACAAACAAACTGAATAACCTGGAAGAAATTGATAAATTCCTAAAAACATAAAACATACTAAGACTGAATTATGAAGAAGTACAAAGTCTGAATAGAGCTGTATAGAGATGATATCAGTAATCAAAATCTCCCAAAAAGAAAAAGCCCAGGACTTGATGGCTTCATGGATGACTTCTATCCAACATGTGAAGAATGAACATCAGTCATTCTCAGACTCTTCCAAAACTATTGAAGAGGAAGAAACACTTTTAAATTAATTTTATGAAGCAAGCATAAACCAGATAACAGAGTCAGATAAAGATGCCACAAGAGGCCGGGTGCAGTGGCTCACGCCTGTAATCCCAGCACTTTGGGAGGCCGAGGTGGGCGGATCACGTGGTCAGGAGATGGAGACTATCCTGGCTAACACAGTGAAACCAACTCTCTGCTAAAAATATAAAAAAATTAGCCGGTCGTGGTGGTGGGGCCTGTAGTCTCAGCTTCTCGGGAGGCTGAAGCAGGAGAATGGCGTGAACCCGGGAGGTGGAGCTTGCCGTGAGCGGAGATCGCACCACTACGCTCCAGCCTGGGCAACAGAGTGAGACTCTGTCTCAAAAAATAAAAAATGCCACAAGAGAACTACGGGCCAATATTGTTGATGAATATAGATGCAAAAAATCCTCAACAAAATAGAAGCCCAAAGCAACACATTACAAGGACCATACACTATGACCAAGTCAGATTAATCCCTGGAATAAGAGGATGGGTAATCTAAAAATCAATTAATATAATACATTAATTGATGAAAGAAATTACTTCAACAGACACAGTAAAAGCATGTGATAAAAGTAAACACCTTTTTATAAATAAAAACTCTGAAAAAACTAGAAATAGAAGCAAAGTTGCTCAACATAATAAAAAACATGTGAAAAGCCTAGTTGTTAAATCGATGGTAAAAACTGAAAACTTTTCTCTAAAATTAGGAACAAGACGTGGATGCCCTTTGTCCTCAATTCTATTTAACATAGTACTGGAAGTGTTTGCAACATTAGTTAGGCAAGAGAAAAAAAGGCATCCAAATTGAAAAAGAAGTAAATTGTTTCTGTTTACAGAGGACATGATCTTATATATAGAAAACCCTAAAGACTCTAATAAAAAATTGTTAGAACTAATAATGAATTCAGTGAAGTTACAAAAATCAATTGCATTTCCATATACTAAAAACATACTCTCTGAAAAAAATTAGGAAAATACCACATATAATAGAATGAAATATTAATTAGGAATAAAAGAAGGGGAGTGTTTATACACTGAAAACTGGGAAACTTTTATGAAATAAATTGAGATGCCAACAAATGAAAAGACAATTGTATTTATGGATTAGAAGACATACTATTTTTAAGATACCCATGTTCCCAAAAAGATTTGCAGATGTAATGTAATCCCTATCAAAATTCCAATGTCATTTTTCATAGAAACAGAAAAGAATACTGTCTAAAATATATATGGAATCATAAAAGACCTTGAATAGACAAATCAATCTTGAGAAAGAACAAAGCTGAAAGCATTATACTTCCTGATTTCAAAAAGTATAACCAAGTTACAGTAATTTAAACAGTATGGTACTGGCATAAAAACATTTAGACCAACGGAACAAAATTGAGAGCCCAGAAATAAATTCACACACATAAATAGTCAACTAATCTTAGACATGGTTGCAAAGAATACACAATGCGGACAGGATAGTCTTTCAGCAAAGATGTTGAGAAACTAGATATCCACCTGCAGATAAAGTTACAGTAATTTGAACAGTATGGTACTGGGATAAAAACGTATATAGACCAATGGAACAAAATTGAGAGCCCAGAAATAAATTCACACACATAAATGGTCAACTAATCTTAGAGAAGGGTGCAAAGAATACACAAGGGGGTAGGATAATCTTTCAGAAAAGATGTTGAGAAACTAGATACCCACATGCAGATAAACACAGTTGGACCCTTATCTTATACCATACATGAAAATCAACTCAAAATGGATTAAAGGCTTAAGTGTAAGATCAGAAACTATAAAATCCCTGGAAGAAAGCATCAGGGAAAAGCTTTAGGACTTTGGTTTGTCAGTGACTTCATGGCTATGACACAAAAAGCATAGGCAACAGAAGAAAAAAAAGATGAGTGGGACTACATCAAATTAAAAAGCTTCTGTACAATAAAGAAAACAATCCACAGAGTGAAAAAAAATCCACAAAATGGGAGAATATCTTTACAAACCATATATATGATAAAGGGTTAATTTCCAAAATATATAAGGAAAGCTTACAACTCTGTAGCAAAAAAACCTAATAACCTGATTTTAAAATGAGATGAGTTAAACAGACATCTCTCCAAAGAAGACATACAGATGGCCACCAGGCATATGAAAAAGTGCTCAATATCACTAGTCATCACAGAAATGTAATTCAAAGCTATAATGAGATATTATCTCATACCTGTCTGGATGACATATCAAAAAAAAAAAGTCGAGCTTATTAGTGAGGATGTGGAGAAACTGGAAAACCTTGCACACTTTGAATAGGATGCAAAATGGTGCAGCCACTGTGGAAAACAGTATGGAGGTTCCTCCAAAAATTAAAATGGAACCACCATATGATCCAGCAATCCCGCTCTCGATATTTATCCAAAAGAATTAAAATCAGGGTCTCGAAGAGATATTAGCACTCCTATGTTCATTGCAGCACTATTCACAGTAGCTAAGATGTAAAAAAACTGTAATCTTCATCAAGAAACGAACACAGTTTAACATGTACATACAATGAAATATTACTCAGCCTTAAAATAGGAAAATCTGTCATTTGCAACAACATTGATGAACCAGGAGGAGGACATTATGCTAAGAGAAATAAGCTAGTCACAGAAGTACAAACGCTTCATGATTCTACATACATGAGGTATCTAAAATAGTTAAACCTATAGAACCAAATTGCAGAATTGGGGTTGCCAGGGGTTGGGAAGAGGAAGAAATGGGAGTTGTGAATCCACAAGTGTGAAGTTTTGGTTATGCAGGATGAGTGAGTTCTAAAGATCTGCTATAATCCTAGTGTCTGTATTTATTTATTTATTTTGAGACGAAGTTTCGCTTGTTACCAAGGCTGGCATGCAATGTCACGATCTTGGCTCACTGCAACCCCTGCCTACTGGGTTCAAGCGATTCTCCTCCCTCAGCCTCCTGAGTAGCTGGAATTCCAGGTGCCTCCCACCATTCCCGGCTAATTCTTTGTATTTTTTTTTTTTTTTTTAGTAGAGACAGGGTTTCACCATGTTGGCTAGGCTGTTCTCGAACTCCTAACCGCAGGTGATCCACCTGCTTGGCCTCCCAAATTGCCGGGACTACAAGCGTGAGCTACAGTGCCCATCTGTGCCTATGTTTCATAATATGGTATTGTACACTTAAAAATTTGTTAAGAGGGTAGTTCTTAGGTTAAGTGTTTTTTCTATTAAAAAACCAAAATTTTACAAATGAAGATGTCTTCTGTTACCCCCAAATAACTGATTGGGCATACATAGGCCTCAGAGTCTTCATTATAAACTTTGCATAAAGAATGAAGAGGACAGAAGATGAATACTGCACGTGTGATAACACTGTATGGTCATGTGAAAGAGGTCCTAAAATGGAACAGCTAAGTGTGAGATTCAACCTAGTAACTAATATCTGTTCTCCCTTTGCTAATAGATATTTGTGTAAACTAGATAAAGTGAAAACGAATGGCAGGAATGTAGTAAATTACCTAAACACATGTTTTGGCACAAGGAATGTTGTCAGGAGGAGAAAAGGCTGAGTAAATAAGAGAAGTTTTCATAACAGACATGGGTCCTAATTAGAGAGTTGGGATCTTCCATGTGTCAGAAATAGCTGGGAGAAAGACTTTTGTAAAAAAGCATGAGATAAATAGCTTTCTTATTCTTAGAAGATTAGAGAGTTAGAAAATTACAAGCATCTTGGTTACCTGCATTGACAGTTGCCACATAGATCCAGCCAGACACAGAGTTTCAGGGTTAACAACTGGATATTACCAAAAGAAGTGGATCTTTTGAAACTTAATGATTTCCCTAAAATCTAAATGGAAGAAATGCTGGCAGTGAAGCTGTAAATAAAGAAAGAAGGGATCGTTTGGAAAGAGTATTTTCTATGTGGTTTTCAAAAGTAATTGAGTAGGGTGTATCTTGTATTTCAGGGCTTAAATTTTAATTTTTCTATTTTTGTATTTTTTCTATGAATGATGAATCATAATAGTCATTGATTTCTCCATTACATTTCTCTACTTACAATCAATATTTGTTTTAACTTGGTTTTCTTTGTTATTTTTGCAGATTGCCTATTTTACTTCTCACCATTGATGTATGTTGCCAAAACAAAGAGGTCAGTAATTTGTGGCCAAATTCTTTTAGTATTCCAAATGTGCAGAATTCCAAAAATGAAGCAAAAGTAGCATTTTGTCACCTTTCTGGCAGAGATTCTTCTGCTAGACAATCATTTGTGTTGTTTCTGAAAGAGGAGAGCTAAGAATCTTACTAATTTGGACTATGTGACAATCTTTATCGCCAACTCCAATGTGTTAGAATTTCAACAGTTGAATTTTTTTTTGAAACGTTAGTATTCTGTGTGCATGTGGCTTTACAAAAAAGCATCAGTCTCCTCATTCAACACTGTAAGCATTCATCAGATAAGCTGCTTTCTTCTTAAGCCAAATATATTGGTTCTGGAATTAAGGTAGGATCAATGTGGCTTGAATAGCCAAATTAAGGATATTGGTAGCTGTGTGTTGAATGAATCTGTTCCTCTTTTTTCTTGTCCCCTCACTTCCAAAATGCTTTCCGTTTCATCTTTTTCCCACCTAAGCATAATTCCCTATGGGTGTTAGTTAGAATTTGGAAAATAGGAGCTCAAAGTATCCTTTGTCAGCGCTACTACAATTTTGGGAAGTAATTTGGCACGCTTGACCTGGTATCTTAACATCCTTTACAACTTAACCTATGAAGTGAAAACTTCAGGCTACCTACTAGATTAATCCTCTGTAATAATCCTGCAGCAACTATTTCTGGCACTTTATAATAATACACTTCTCCATTCTCTGTATAACTTATTTCACTCCTTTGGTGCTGGTAGGATCAGACCTCAATATGGTGAATAGGTTGGGTTCATAGGCAAACACAGGTCAGAGACAAGGGTGTTGAATCTGTTTCCTGCTGTGCTTCCCTGACCAAGCTTCTTTCTGCAGTGGTTTCTTCTGCTGTCCTCTCTATTTGCATATTTCCAAGATTCCAAATAATGAAATGATGTCATTGCATTGCATTGTCTGTATGGAAGAAATGCAAGAGTGTACTTAGAAGGCACAGCATTGATTCATGTTTGTGGAGTACAGCCAAATTTTAAAACTATTTGTAAAGAGTCATCACATTTTATTTTATATAACTTCAAAGTGTTGTTTCTGTATGCTGACTGAATATTGAATTCTAAAACTTCAGGTATTGTCTTCAGTAGGATAGACAAGATTAATTGCTTCTTGGGATTTGGTGTTCTTTTTGCCAAGCTTAGTGCAAATTTGGGGATGATGGTATTACATTAAACTTTCTAAGGTACAAAGACTCACCTGGAGATTTCCAAACATGACAATGTCCTTCTATTTGCTCTGAGAAAGATAGATTTATATTTCCAAATGTGAGTTTATATCAAACATCATAAGTAGAAAATTTCCAATGAAACAACAGATATTTTATTAAATAAGGTAATAATGTATGCATAATACCTAACACCTAACAGAAACCTTTTACGAAATTCAATCAAACATTTTTGTTTTCTAATCTAAGCTAGCAATTATAGAATAAAATTTCAGAAAAAAATTGAGAACATGCCTTTTCCATTTTAGAAAGATCGAAAAAGTACAGCATTTCCAATTGCCTGCTATAAGATTTTGTATTTGTAATGGGCTTTTGGAAATATTTTATTTCCTGTTTGAATATTATGAAATATTAATTACATAATGAAATTTCATAAAAGTTTAATAAATTGATAATATTAATTATATTCTTCTACAATATTAATTGTGAAACTTACTCTATACTCAGAAAATTTAAGTGGCAGAAGTTGTCACAATCTACTTTTCTGCTCAAACAGCTGTACGTTCAATGATTTTATTTTAGAGTTGAAAGAAGACTTTACAGGATCATTTTTCTTGGTTGTTTCACTTCTCTCAAGTTAATATTGTGGTGACTAAATGTATTTCAAGCACTTTTTTCGAACTCATAAAATTTGCTTCCATGTTGAAGCAATTTCACGTCCCAGAAAATTGGCTGAAATAGAAAATTTTAGCTTTGTTAGCAATAAATCAACAAATTCAATTAGGGAAATATGTAACTTCAAAAATGTGACAGGACACTATAGTTGGCTTACAGTATTTTATAGGATCAGCAACTTAGGGTAGTACAAATAAAATGTGCTCAAATACATTGTTTTTTAAATGGGCCATAAAATACCATTATTTCATCATCAGAAAAAAATTGTCAAGGGAATAAATTGTTATGTAGGCTCTGCAAGTGTAATCTAAACCTGAATCTTGGTTTGTAGTGCACCTGACAGCTTAACCTGGAAGCCTAGAAGGATGAGATCTTCAAGGACCACAGGTGGAGAAGAACAACTCTCACCCAAAGTTAATTGCACTGACCTGTCCCTTGCATTAGAATAATACAAAGCAGATGATGAGTTCTTCAAAACGGATTTCGTTTTATCGTCAGTAAAATATGTATATATTTTTATTATTATTATGCTTTAAGTTTTAGGGTACATGTGCACAATGTGCAGGTTTGTTACATATGTATCCATGTGCCATGCTGGTGTGCTGCACCCATTAACTCATCATTCAGCATTAGGTATTATCTCCTAATGCTGTCCCTCCCCCATCCCCCCACCCCACAACAGTCCCCAGAGTGTGATGTTCCCCTTCCTGTGTCCATGTGTTCTCGTTGTTCAATTCCCACCTATGAGTGAGAACATGCGGTGTTTGGTTTTCTGTCCTTGCAGTAGTGTACTGAGAATGATGGTTTCCAGTTTCATCCATGTACCTGCAAAGGACATGAACTCATCATTTTTTATGGCTGCATAGTATTCCATGGTGTATATGTGCCACATTTTCTTAATCCAGTCTATCGTTGTTGGACATTTGGGTTGGTTCCAAGTCTTTGCTATTGTGAATAGTGCCGCAGTAAACATATGTGTGCATGTGTCTTTATAGCAGCATGATTTATAGTCCTTTGGGTATATACCCAATAATGGGATGGCTGGGTCAAATGGTATTTCTAGTTCTAGATCCCTGAGGAATTGCCACACTGACTTCCACAATGGTTGAACTAGTTTACAGTCCCACCAACAGTGTAAAAGTGTTCCTATTTCTCCACCTTCTCTCCAGCACCTGTTGTTTCCTGACTTTTTAGTGATCGCCATTCTAACAGGTGTGAGATGGTCTCTCATTGTGGTTTTGATTTGCATTTCTCTGATGGCCAGTGATGATGAGCATTTTTTCATGTGTTTTTTGGCTGCATAAATGTCTTCTTTTGAGAAGTGTCTGTTCATGTCCTTCGCCCACTTTTTGATGGGGTTGTTTGATTTTTTCTTGTAAATTTGTTTGAGTTCATTGTAGATTCTGGATATTAGCCCTTTGTCAGATGAGTAGGTTGCAAAATTTTTCATCCATTCTGTAGGATGCCTGTTCACTCTGATGGTAGTTTCTTTTGCTGTGCAGAAGCTCTTTAGTTTAATTAGATCTCATTTGTCAATTTTGGCTTTTGTTGCTATTGCTTTTGGTGTTTTAGACATGAAGTCCTTGCCCATGCCTATGTCCTGAATGGTATTGCCTAGGTTTTCTTCTAGGGTTTTTATGGTTTTTGGTCTAACATGTAAGTCTTTAATCCATCTTGAAGGAATTTTTGTATAAGGTGTAAGGAAGGGATCCAGTTTCAGCTTTCTACATATGGCTAGCCAGATCCAGCACCATTTATTAAATAGGGAATCCTTTTCCCATTTCTTGTTTTTGTCAGGTTTGTCAAAGATCAGATAGTTGTAGATATGCGGCATTATTTCTGAGGGCTCTGTTCTGTTCCATTGATCTATGTCTCTGTTGTGGTACCAGTACCATGCTGTTTTGGTTACTGTAGCCTTGTAGTATAGTTTGAAGTCAGGTAGCCTGATGCCTCCAGCTTGGCTTTTTTGGCTTAGGATTGACTTGGCGATGAGGGCTCTTTTTTGGTTCCATATGAACTTTAAATTAGTTTTTTCCAATTCTGTGAAGAAAGTCGTTGGTAGCTTGATGGGGATGGCATTGAATCTATAAATTACCTTGGGCAGTATGGCCATTTTCACAATATTGATTCTTCCAACCCATGAGCATGGAATGTTCTTCCATTTGTTTGTATCCTCTTTGATTTCATTGAGCACTGGTTTGTAGTTCTGCATGAAGAGGTCTTTCACGTCCCTTGTAAGTTGGATTCCTAGGTATTTTATTCTCTTTGAAGCAATTGTGAATGGGAGTTCCCTCATGATTTGGCTCTCTGTCTGTGATTTGTGTACAAGAATGCTTGTGATTTTTGTACATTGATTTTGTATCCTGAGACTTTGCTGAAGTTGCTAATCAGCTTAAGGAGATTTTGGGCTGAGACAATGGGGTTTTCTAGATATACAATCATATCATCTGCAAACAGGGACAATTTGACATCCTCTTTTCCTAATTGAATACCCTTTATTTCCTTCTCCTACCTGATTGCCCTGGCCAGAACTTCCAGCACTATGTTGAATAGGAGTGGTGAGACAGGGCATCCCTGTCTTGTGCCAGTTTTTCAAGGGAGTGCTTCCAGTTTTTACTCATTCAGTATGATACTGGCTGTGGGTTTGTCATAGATAGCTCTTATTATTTTGAGATACGTCCCATCAGTACCTAATATATTGAGAGTTTTTAGCATGAAGGGTTGTTGAATTTTGTCAAAGGCCTTTTCTGCGTCTATTGAGATAATCATGTGGTTTTTGTCTTTGGTTCTGTTTATATGCTGGATTACATTTATTGATTTGCATATGTTGAACCAGCCTTGCATCCCAGGGATGAAGCCCACTTGATCATGGTGGATAAGCTTTTTGATGTGCTGCTGCATTCAGTCTGCCAGTATTTTATTGAGGATTTTTGCATCAATGTTCATCAAGGATATTGGTCTACAATTCTCTTTTTTGGTTATGTCTCTGCCAGGCTTTGGTATCAGGAAAATGCTGGCCTCATAAAATGTGTTAGGGAGGATTCCCTCTTTTTCTATAGATTGGAATAGTTTCAGAAGGAATGGTACCATTTCCTCCTTGTACCTCTGGTAGAATTCGGCTGTGAATCCATCAGGTCCTGGACTCTTTTTGGTTGGTAAGCTATTGATTATTGCCACAATTTCAGAGCCTGTTATTGGTCTATTCAGAGATTCAACTTCTTCCTGGTTTAGTCTTGGGAGGGTGTATTTGTCGAGGAATTTATCCATTTCTTCTAGATTTTCTAGTTTATTTGCATAGAGGTGTTTGTAGTATTCTCTGATGGTAGATTGTATTTCTGTGGGATCGGTGGTGATATCCCCTTTATCATTTTTTATTGCATCTATTTGATTCTTCTCTGTTTTCTTCTTTATTAGTCTTGCTAGTGGTCTATCAATTTTGTTGATCTTTTCAAAAAACCAGCTCCTGGATTCATTAATTTTTTGAAGGGTTTTTTGTGTCTCTATTTCCTTCAGTTCTGCTCTGATTTTAGTTATTTCTTGCCTTCTGCTAGATTTTTGAATGTGTTTGCTCTTGCTTTTCTAGTTCTTTTAATTGTGATGTTAGGGTATCAATTTTGGATCTTTCCTGCTTTCTCTTATGGACATTTAGTGCTATAAATTTCCCTCTACACACTGCTTTGAATGTGTCCCAGAGATTCTGGTATGTTGTGTCTTTGTTCTCGTTGGTTTCAAAGAACATCTTTATTTCTGCCTTCATTTCGTTATGTACCCAATAGTCATTCAGGAGCAGGTTGTTCAGTTTCCATGTAGTTGAGCGGTTTTGAGTGAGTTTCTTAATCCTGAGTTCTAGTTTGATTGCACTGTGGTCTGAGAGACAATTTGTTATAATTTCTGTTTCTTTACATTTGTTGAGGAGAGCTTTACTTCCAACTATGTGGTCAATTTTTGGAATAGGTGTGGTGTGGTGCTGAAAAAAATATATATTCTGTTGATTTGGGGTGGAGAGTTCTGTAGATGTCTATTATGTCCACTTTGTGCAGAGCTGAGTTCAATTCCTGGATATCCTTGTTAACTTTCTGTCTCCATTGATCTGTCTAATGTTGACAGTGGGGTGTTAAAATCTCCCATTATTATTGTATGGGAGTTCAAGTCTCTTTGTAGGTCACTCAGGACTTGCTTTATGAATCTGGGTGCTCCTGTGTTGGGTGCATATATATTTAGGATAGTTAGCTCTTCTTGATGAATTTATCCCTTTACCATTATGTAATGGCCTTCTTTGTCTCTTTTGATCTTTGTTGGTTTAAAGTCTATTTTATCAGAGACTAGGATTGCAACCCCTGCCTTTTTTTGTTTTCCATTTGCTAGGTAGATCTTCCTCCACCCCTTTATTTTGAGTCTATGTGTGTCTCTGCATGTGAGATGGGTTTCCTGAATACAGCACACTGATGGGTCTTGACTCCGTATCCAGTTTGCCAGTCTGTGTCTTTCAATAGGAGCATTTAGCCCATTTACATTTAAAGTTAATATTGTTATGTGTGAATTTGATCCTGTCATTATGATGTTAGTTGGTTATTTTTCTTGTTAGTTGATGCAGTTTCTTCCTAGCCTCGATGGTCTTTACAATTTGGCATGTTTTTGCAGTGGCTGGTACCGGTTTTTCCTTTGCATGTTGAGTGCGTCCTTCAGGAGCTCTTTTAGGGCAGGCCTGGTGGTGACAAAATCACTCAGCATTTGCTTGTCTGTAAAGTATTTTATTTCTCCTTCACTTATGAAGCTTAGTTTGGCTGGATTTGAAATTCTGGGTTGAAAATTCTTTTCTTTAAGAATGTTGAATATCGGCCCCCACTCTCTTCTGGCTTGTAGAGTTTCTGCCGAGAGATCAGCTGTTAGTCTGATGGGCTTCCCTTTGTGGGTAACCCGACCTTTCTCTCTGGCCGCCCTTAACATTTTTTCCTTCATTTCAACTTTGGTGAATCTGACAATTATGTGTCTTGGAGTTGCTCTTCTGAAGGAGTATCTTTGTGGCGTTCTCTGTATTTCCTGAATCTGAATGTTGGCCTGCCTTGCTAGATTGGGGATGTTCTCCTGGATAATATCCTGCAGAGTGTTTTCCAACTTGGTTCCATTCTCCCCGTCACTTTCAGGTACACCAATCAGACGTAGGTTTGGTCTTTTCACATAGTCCCATATTTCTTGGAGGCTTTGTTCGTTTCTTTTTTTTCTTTTTTCTCTAAACTTCCCTTCTTGCTTCATTTCATTCATTTCGTCTTCCGTCGCTGATACCCTTTCTTCCAGTTGTTCGCATCGGCTACCAAGGCTTCTGCAATCTTCACGTAGTTCTCAAAACTTGGCTTTCAGCTCCATGAGCTCCTTTAAGCCCTTCTCTGCATTGGTTATCTTAGTTAAACATTCATCTGTTTTTTTTTTCAAAAGTTTTTAACTTCTTTGCCATTGGTTTGAATTTCCTCCCGTAGCTTGTAGTAGTTTGCTCGTCTGAAGCCTTCTTCTCTCAACTCGTCAAAGTCATTCTCCATCCAGCTTTGTTCCGTTGCTGGTGAGGAACTGCGTTTCTTTTGAGGAGGGGAGGCGCTCTGCCTTTTAGAGTTTCCAGTTTTTCTGCTCTGTTTTCTCCCCATCTTTGTAGCTTTTTCTACTTTTGGTCTTTGATGATGATGATGTACAGATGGGTTTTTGGTGTGGGTGTCCTTTCTGTTTGTTAGTTTTCCTTCTAACAGACAGGACCCTCAGCTGCAGGTCTGTTGGAGTTTGCTAGAGGTCCACTCCAGACCCTGTTTGCCTGTGTGTCAGCAGCAGTGGCTGCAGAATAGCGGATTTTTGTGAGACCGCAAATTCAGCTGTCTGATCGTACCTCTGGAAGTTTTGTCTCAGAGGAGTCCCTGGCCGAGTGAAGTGTCAGTCTGTCCCTACTCGGGGGTGCCTCCCAGTTAGGCTGCTTGGGGGTCAGGGACCCACTTTAGGAGGCAGTCTACCTGTTCTCAGATCTCCAGCTGCATGCTGGGAGAACCACTACTCTCTTCAAAGCTGTCAGACAGGGACATTTAAGTCTACAGATGTTCCTGCTGACTTTTTGTTTGTCTTTGTCCTGCCCCCAGAGGTGGAGCCTACAGAGGCAGGCAGGCCTCCTTGAGCTGTGGTGGGCTCCAGCCAGTTTGAGCTTCCTGGCTGCTTTGTTTACCTAAGCAAGCCTGGGCAATGGCAGGCGCCCCTCCCCCAGCCTCGCTGCCACCTTGCAGTTTGATCTCAGACTGCTGTGCTACCAATCAGCGAGACTCCGTGGGCTTAGGACCCTCCGAGCCAGGTACAGGACACAGTCTCCTGGTGTGCCATTTTCCAAGCCTGTTGGAAAAGCACAGTATTAGGGTGGGAGTGACCCGATTTTCCAGGTGCCGTCTGTTACCCCTTTCTTTGAGTAGGAAAGGGAACTCCCCGACCCCTTGCACTTCCCGAGTGAGGCAATGCCTCACCCTGCTTTGGCTCACACACGGTGCACTGCACTGACTGTCCTGCACCCACTGTTTGGCACTCCTTAGTGAGATGAACCTGGTGCCTCAGATGGAAATGCAGAAATCACCAGTCTTTTGCGTCGCTCATGCTGGGAGCTCTAGACTGGAGCTGTTCCTATTCGGCCATTTTGGCTCCACCCCCGTCTGTCGTTAGTAAAATATTTTTATCTGAATTTTCTCTAGTCAATGTATAGTTTTAAGATATGGTGACATATGGTACAACTATTAGAAAAGGTTTGTCTTTTGGAATTTTCATAATTCTATTTTTATAATATTTCCTTGAAGTCAGATATAGTTTTAGCACTGGGCAATGTTGGTATACAGCATATATATATATATATATACACACACACACACACATATACACACATACACATACACACATATACACACACACAATGGTTCCTCACTGCCTTGCATTATATGTGTGTATGTATACAAAAAATACATGAAACACATTGCTATATGTGTGCTATATATATGAGAAACACATATATACACATATGAAACGTATATGAAAAAACACATTGCTAATATAAAATACAATGGCTGAGGAAAAAACAATTGATTTTAATTTTTAACACAGTTTCATTAAATAATAGGTTAGCATTCTTAGAGGAACCATTTATCTGTAAAAATCACTAAAAATATTTGACCCTGTTAAGACGTTATGTTAATTTAATACATATTATTATAATTTTTAATCCATGGTTACTATGACACACTTCTGTGAACATTGATCATTTGAAAGCAGCATAAGTGTTTCAGTTTTACGCTTAAATTTGCTGAACACAAATGTGAAGGGGGAGCGCTGATAGTGTATCTTTGTCCCTCTCTTCTGGGATTATCTCCATTCAGTTTATTAGTCCAAGTAAGGGAGATTATTTTGAACACTGTGTCTAAAGAAGTAACAGTTTGCAGGTGACAGGGACAGTTTCATACACAGGTGATCAATGGGGGAGTAGAAGGCCCCCGGTCTACTTATGTCTGTCCCACTGGCCATTTGAGAGTTCCCCAGTGTGTATGCATATGTTTGGACATGAGATTGCACATGTTACTAGGATGTTTGAGAATGATATTGGCAAATGGAAACAGATCCAAAAGCAAATAATCAAGTTCATGTAGGTCTAAGAAATACATAATATGAAGTAGTAATATAAGAACTATGCTATTAATATGAGCAAAATAGGAAAATTTGGAAGATGGCAGTTATTTCTCTCTCAATCTAGGAAGGCCTGCCCTACTGAAGAGAGAATGTGGTGCATGAATTCTAGGTAGTGTCAAAGGTAGAAATAGAAACAATGGTTGGAAGTTATAATAAATTCAATATGAAGAAACGTATAGAGAAGACTTCATGATTTCAGTGGTCCAAAATGAAATGAGTTGCCACAGGGGATAATGATGCCTTTGTTAAAATGGAGAACTTATGCACAAGTTAGAAACTATGTGCTGGGGATAATAGAGAAAATAAAGCTAACACTTACATGTTATTGTATATGTCAAGCACTAAGGCCAGTGCTTAACATTATCAATGCATTTAATCCTGACAACAATGTGAGATGATAAATTCTTCCATCACTCTGTTTTAAAGATGAAGCCAATAAAATTTTAAGTAAATCAAAGGTCATGTAAGTAGTACTTGTGGAGTTGGGTTTTGAATTTATGTAGTTTGCTCCAGAATTCATTCTCTTAACTGTTAGACTACATTCATTCTCAGAGTGGTTTGTTCCTATTGCTGATATTAATGTCGTGTAAGTGTTTATATAGTATGATAGCATTGGGGGACAAATTAGTATGGAAAGGAAAAGGAAGTCAGAAAAAGTGGAACGTTGTTGCAAATACCACTCAAAATCACACCTCAAGTCAGATTTAGGAGACCCCCGCAAACAAACTTCCATATATTTTAGGCTAATCACTGTTTATAGATTGTAATCAAGAATGAAATATCAGTCTTTCTCAGATAGAAGACTGTGAAATAAAATCTAACAAAGTGAACTTCAAAGGAATCTATTTTCATCATTTCCTCAATACTCTGTAGTTTTCCACACCTTAAGTATAACTTTATATCCCCCATATTGGACCGTATTTTAATGTTCAAATCCTTGAGTGAGACTGATTTTTCTTACCTTACTCCTTCTTCCATATTCTCCATATACTTGTTACTTCCATTTAGCCTCTGTTCCCTTGCTTATGTTTTCTATCAATGTAAAATAACTTCCTTTCATTCAAATCCTACCTCCCCTACAAGGGCACGTTACCTTTGATCTCCTCTTGACGGCTTTCTAAAGTTGCCCACACCAATTTTTCCTCACTGTGCATTATGAGTATAAATATAGTCAGTAGATTTGGCATTTCTTCATTCTATAATTAATTCTCTCCATGTACAGTGTAAGCTATCATATATACTTTGACAGCTGTAATTCAGTACTAATATTTTTGTGACTGTGGGTAGCTGCTAGTTATTTATTTTTTCTAAATGTCTTTAATTGTCTGATGCTGTAATTTCTAGAGAGGTTAATAGTTAATAGTGTTCCTCCTCTAACAAATTTCTGTTGGATCTTAAAACATGGGAAAGAATACGTTATCTGGTATTCTGATTGGTTGCCTGCTTACTCTCAGCTTCATTCAAACCCTTCTTTGCTTTTTGGCAGGGAGCTGGAAGAATGCCAAGCAGTTTTCCCAGGCTCCCTTGCTAGCAAGTTTCCAGTAAGATTTGGCCCATGAGGAGCCTTGCAGGAGACTTTTTTTTTAAGGAGAAAGAAAGAATATTTATTTTCTGTTTCTGTGGTATCTCTGGTTGTAGTGATAACATGGGTAGGTGACTGTGGGCTCTGAGAGCAACTTCAGGTGAGAGGGTCACCAACATGTCAGTAGGGGTTTCAGTAGCATCCATGGAATCCATGTTCCTTTGTTTCTGCAACATCTTTAGCAGATCAACTGGAGGGATGGCTGGTGTGTTTAGTCTTGAATTGAAAAGACAGCCCTGATAGCTAGGTAACTTTCCCTTCTCCCTTTCACTCTTCGAATATTTCCTTTTCTTCTTCTTCTTCCTCTTTTTTTTTTTTGTTTTTGGTTGTTTGATTTTTGCCCTTCCAACAATTTTGTAGTTTATTCCCTGCTTTTGGCCCCTCTTCTCTTGCAGTATCTGGAGTGGTTCCTGTTTTTATTATTTGACACTGATCACTTCTCTCTCTGGTGCTGGGATTATCTCTCCGACATCTTCTCTAGCAAGTATCTATTCTCTGCTAATATTCACCTATTGAGGTGAATGTTACACTCATGACAGTACAACCTGTTTTTTCAAAAGCTTCCATTTAAAAAAGTTTTCTATTATATTAAGTTTAACTCTTCCTCGCTATATTTTCTTTTCAATTCTATTAAGTGGTTTCAGAACAAACAACAAGTAATATATCCCTTATCCATGACTGAATTCTGAGACTATTACAGTTGGATCAGACACATAGATGCACTTAAAATTATTTACTCACATACTGACAAACCATGTGAAGAATGCAGATTCAGATCTTTGACCAAATGGACATGCTGATATTTGACACATTATATGAAATTTATCCATTCAGTTGCTGACTCACCAGATTCATTATTATTCATTTGTTAAATGTTTGTAAGTGTTTGTTAAACACTTCTGAAGCCCATACTGTAATCCAGGCAAATTTCCAAATACGTGGGATGATACCAGTGAGCTAAATAGACTAGCTCCTTAAAAAGCAGAAGGGGAGAGGCCAAGGTGAGGACATCTGAATTTTTTGTTCCAAATCCATCAATTAGAGGAACCAGTCCTCCATTTCCAACAAGAGTGAACAGAAATCATGGAGAGAAACCAGAGGTTAGATGAAGTCGAGGTGTGGGGGGTCTCTTTTTGGAAACAAGAAGCAGAGAGAATGAGGCTCCCTTTGGCTTAAACCAGGCATGGCCAATATTAAAATGCAAACATTGTAGGAGATGTAACAGAGCAACCTTATCTTTAATTTAGATATCAGGCTTATATTTCTATGAATAGCTTTTGGAAATGGGCATCAGTTAAAGACTCTAGAAACACTGGAGGTAGTGATTTTCAAAACCATTAACAGTTTGTCATGAATACTGGCCAGCCTGAGGGGACCCTGGTGGTAATTTTCCCTATGGCCACACCAGTCTATCAGGTGAACCTTGTCATTGGACATGCAATAACTGAGGAGAGAAGCTCAAGGCAGTAAGTGACGAGGAGGAATTTGGAGTTACTAGAGATAAAGTCACTCATTTTTGTTTACTGACACCTGGCCCAAACACGACTCTGATTCTAATTTTAATAAATTATACAATCAAGAGTCACTTTCACTCTGAAATGTAAAAGATTGCATTCAACTTTTAAATTATTTGGGAACATAGTCACTGTCCCATACATTCCAGAAATAACTTTTTATTTGAAACTCTATTAAATGTGTATTTTGCTCCTTAACTGACTAGAGTTTTGAGCAGGCTTCTAGCTGTGCAAGTAATCATTGATGCATATGCTTATTTTTATTTTAAATTATTTTATCTTATTTCATATTTTCATTCTTTTATGTCTTATTTTGTATTTATAAGTGTTATGGAAATATTTGATGCAATTCAAATAATCTTGACTTGTCATTATTGTCAATACTAGTTCCTTCTCAGACATTTTTTGTTTCAGAAGACTAATTTGTAAATATTGTAAAAATTTTAGTAGCTTAAATCGTATATACAGCTAACTAAAAATTTGCATTAATGATTGGTGGGGCTTGTGTCATTAGATCAGTGTATTGAGCTCCTTTTCTTTGCAGAGGCTTTAGACTTGAGAGGGGCCTGGAGTCTCCAGGAGTGAGGGTTTGACATGTAAGCTAGCAATATCCTTACAAAGATGTGCCCATTTTACATATAAAGAAACTGAGTCCCACAGAAATTCAGTACCCTACCTTAGGTCAGAGACCATGGAGGAGAGCTAGTATCTGAACCATGTCTTAGCCAGTTTGATGCTGGGATGGGATGGGTGTGAGAACTCAGGCCCTTTGCCCCTGTGATTCTAAGTATGGGGTGGGTGTGATGGCTAGCTGACTGGGGGTGGGATAGGATGGGATGGCCAGGTTTAAAGGCCAGCATCTTCCTGCCTGCAAACCCCCATCCAGCCTTGATTCCAGGTCAGCGGGCTGGGGAGGATAGCCCTATACTGGACTACTTGGAGCTCCCAGGCACTACTTGTGGCCAGCCCTGCCAAAGCGACTCACTTAATTTCCTGGAGCTGGAAACCCAGTTAGGCCGAAGTCTGGTCTGGAATGGAACAGGCACCCAGTCTGGGCCTCTTACCCCTCCATCAGGTAGAAAGAATTCAGTGGCTAACAGAGGAACTCTGTGTCTCATGCTCAGCACTGCACTTGGAACAGAAGACCCCCAAGACCCATGCCTGAATCATCTGTGTTCTCCATAGCCTCTGCCAAACCAGGTCTGAACTAGGGCAAGGGCTCAGGTAAATTTGTGGTAGTGAGCTCTGGAAGGCCAGAGGACCAAGGAAGGAATGTACACAATGAATCTGCCCTCTGCTACCCTCTCCTAAATGGAGTTTGGATATTGCTTTCACCAGGTGACAACCCCTAGAATTTTAATAGCTGCACCCAAGGAGCACCAATGAAGGGAAAGCAGGGATGGGCCAAGGTGATGGGGAGGGACAAGAGCTAATAGCCCCCACTAGCTTGGCTGTTCCTGGCAGGTAGACCTCACCTAGTGCTGACACCTGTACATAGGGTCTTGTTTCCCACTTTATGGAACTAAGACCCAACACAGAATCCTTTTAGCCTTCACTCTGCCCCACCAAATCCCTTAGCCCTGGTCTCTGAATTGCCTGTCTCAAGGCTCCAAAACCCACCTTATTCCTCCTGAGGTTCCTTGGAGTGCAGCTTGTGGGGATGCTGTCATGCAAGCTGCTCTGCTGGACCTCAGGAGCCAGGCTTTGAGCTGCTGGTCAAAGTAGCCCTTGACCTGTAGGGTACCTGTCAACCCTTTGGCCTGGGTAATGCATGTCTTTGCCAGCAGTGGACTCAGAAAATCTTCCACATTCTTCTGCAGGGCCCAAATATGCTCTCCCGCCTTCCTGACCAGTTGTAGACAGGCATGTTGTATATCTGAGAGCGCTGCACTAAGTAGGGCAAGTCAGATGGGGGTCTTTGAGAGGCTGCCAGCTGCTAATACTGAGATAATGTTCATGCTTTGGGGGCATTAAGATGCTGGTAGGGGATAATAGACGCTCTACAAATTGGTATTCGTCCATATACTCTACAAACCTGGGGTAATCTGGAGACCCCTGAACCTGTCTCAGCTGTATGGTGAACAGCCAGACTGGACACTGGCTCTCCAGTCCAGCAGCACAGCCCAGAACATGGATGTTGCCCTGTTCTGGCCTAGGGCTCTAAGACATTTTTCACTGAGGCCAAAGCTATTAAAATAAATTTATGCAAAGTTGTTTCTGTTTTATAATGCAAAATATTGTAACTATATAAAACTTTTTCTAGATGACTATCTTATTTATAATTTTAATATTTTCAAACCCTGTCAAAACATGATTTGCTTTTATAATTAGAAAAATAGTTGCATTATTTAAATATTTCATACATATAATCTTGACACATTGGATTAGTTTTAAGTCTGGCACATATTAAAATAGAATTGGAGAATTTTTTAGTAAGCATACTTCTGTTTGGTTGCATTGTTTTAAGAAACAACACAACTATATTCTCAGCTTTTGTTAAATATGTCTTTGCTTCAGCGAAGAAATTATGAGATTTATTCTGAAGTCAATAGTAAAAACACAATACCTTTCTAAGCTTGCTGCTTACAGGGACTTGCTGAGGTGTATTGATCTAGGTTAGTGTTAACGTAGCTGCATAGCCAGGAAACTCAACACAGATAAATAAAGGGCAACTGCTAGATTTTTAATTAGAAAAATATACAACAATGGCACTATTGTCTTGACATATATATATGTGTACACACACACATATACATATATATTTTAGTTATAGAAACAAAGGCCTTTGGATTTCACAACTTATTTTGTGTTTATTAATTTGAATTTCAGTATTTGATGATTTAGTCTTTAAAAATGTTATACCAGCATAATATATAGGGAGATATTAATTTTTTTAGCTTACATTTTTAACACCAAAAATTGTGATCTTTAGTATAAAAAAACTAACCTGCCAAGTTAGAAGAGCTAGAGCTGTAATACAACATAGAACAAACCTTGTTTTTCACAGGTTTTCTCCAAATTCTCCAAATTATGATCTGATATTGAACTGATTTAATTAAGAGTGAAGTGATAGTTCAACTCTACTCAGACAGAAGACATACATGTACTTCCAAGAAGACGGAGTTTTCAAAGATCACATTAGCACATATTCTGTCCATAGATTTTCTACTGTCATTTAGTTGGATAAGCTTATGCTACACATTAGTGTAATAAGACTAAAATGATTGATTTGTATGAAATGTAAATTAAGTTTTAAATGTTTATCATTGGAAATGGGTGGTTTATATTTTTGTTTTTTTCTTAGTTCAGGACCACTTGAATCCCCCCAGGAATCCACTGCAATTATTATATTCCAGTGTCAGTGAGTGAGAAAGAAAAGAAAGAGGATGGGTAAGAAAGGGCTTGGAGAGTCTGGGACCCTATGTGAGTCTGTGTGCAAAGCGTATTAACTGTGACTCTGCCCAAAGCTTACAGCGAAGATATTCAGGTATACAATAATTCTCTATCTAGCTATGGGATATATGGGAGCAGTATGTTATAGTGGTTAAGAATACAAACTGTAGCATCACATATGGGTTCAAATCTTCCCTTCAGCTCATACGATCTATGTGGATTAGACAGGTTAACTAATTTTCCTCCACGTCAGTTTCCTCAGTTTAAAATAAGCATTTTAATGGTCTCTAATGTAGAGGCAATAATGCCTATAAAAGCCCGTTATAGTAAGCACATGATAGTAATTTCTCTTCCCTCTCAAGTGTTGGATACCGGAATGCGGTTGTTCAGAAATGATCATCACTGAGTTGATTCATTATTGTAAATGAGTTCAGCTTCTCTCTGACCACCTGATTTTGTAACCAATCAAAATTGATTATAATCACCTTTGCAACTGTGGCTTACTCATTATCTCTGAAAATAAGATATGAGTTTATGCATTTAAAAGAAGGAATGACACAATTTTTATTGAATGAAGTTAAATGAAATTCATCTCATTTTTTTCTTTTCCTAATTTCAGAAACCAAATTGAGATACTAAAATGTGAGATTAAAAACATTTCTATGTTTAAATATTGTTTACATCATGTCCTGGAATAGAATGAGAGTTAGAAATAAATATATATGCCTTTATGGTGCATAAATAAATGCATATTGGCTTATGGTATGCATTAAGTGTTTCTTTATTTAGATGTAAGGTTATACTGATATACCATAGCTCTTTGAAAATGAATAATTGGTCCTTATAAAAGAGGAAATTGGGATACAGAGACAGGCATACAGAGGAAAAAAACTGTGAAGACGCAAGGAGTGAACAGCCTTGTGACTGGAGTGATTCATCTACAAACCAAAGAATACTTGGTGCTACCAAAAGCTGGGAGAGAGGCCTGAAAAAGACCCTTACTGGGATCTTTCAGAAGAAATGTGCCCTGCAGATGCCTTGATTTTGGACATCTAACCTTCAGAACTGTGAGACAATAAATTTTTGTGTTTTAAATCACCCAGTTTATAGGACTTTGTTACAGCTGTCCTATCAAACTAATATTGGACTTCAGATCACATTTAAACAAGAATTGAGAATTTTAGATTCCTTTCCTACCACAAGCAGAAAGAACAAGAATCTTTAGGATTGTACCCTGTTTCTCATCAACAACCAGCTAGCACTAAATATGAAGTTGCCATAAAGGAAATTTGCTATATGTAGATTTCATGAGGGTTGTTTTCTCACACAGTTTGTTTTCACCTCCCCAAGTATCTAGGACTTTAAGAAGAAAAAAACAATCTGTCCAGAAATTCTTGGGAATGTTGTATGCAATCAACAGAATTTATCATTTGTATTAGTTTTCTCTAACTGTTCCAATGAATTATCATAAACTTAGTGGATGACAATAATGCACATTTATTATTTTACATTTCTGAAAGGCAGAGATCTAAAATCAGTCAGTGGGCTAAAGTCAAGCTGTAAGCAGAACTGATTGCTCTGGAGGCTCTAGGGGAGACTCAGCTTCCTTGCCTTTGCCACCTTCCTATCCACATTTTTCAGTAGGTGGCTTCTTATTCCACATTTAAACATAGCATTATATCAACTTCTAATCTCTCTCTCCTCTCTTTGCTTCTATTGTCAGATTACATTTACTGTCTTTGAACTGTAAGCCAAAAATACGATTCTAAGCCCCCCAGTCAACTGAATGAACCTCTCCTCTTGACCAAGGGCATTCCAAAGAAAACCTGAAAAACTAGTTCTGGCCATGATGGGAAGGAGAGGTGTCTCATTATACTCTCCTCTCTTTGGAGTTCAGGGACAACTGATCATTAACATTAAAACAGAGATCTTAGGACTGACTAAACAGACTCTCTAGCAATAAGATACCAAAATCCAACATGACTCTGGTACAGCATCACATGACAGACAGCAGGCCCTGAAAGAAATCAAAGTATTTAGCCCCCAAATACATTTATTTTACATATTTTGAAATGGTCCTGCTAAGCTGTCTTTTCCGGGAAAAATCTACATTCAGTAGAGAACGTAGATTCTCTACACGTAGACCTTTTATAGGATGTTTCCTGTTCTAGGAGAGATTAAGTGTTTGGCACCTTTTTAGATCTCATTGGAAACATTTCCCATGTATTCTCTCTGAAGCCTAATACTTGGAGATTTCATTTGCATAATCACCTAGGTCTCCATAGCTCCTTATCTTAACCCAGACGCTCCTTTCTATTGATTCCAAGTCTTTAGTTAATAACTTAACTCTCTCAACCAATTGCCAGTCAGAAAATCTTTGAATCCACCTCTGACTGAAACCCACCCTCCCCCATAACCCCCGCCCCCGCAACCTTTGAATTGTCCCACTTTTCTGGACCAAACCAATGTATACCTTACATGTATTGATGTATATGTTATGTCTCCCTAAAATGTATAAAACCAAACTATAGTGCAATCATGTTGGACACATGTTCTCAGGACCTCCTGAGGCTGGGTCATGAGCCTTAGTCAATCATATTTGGCTCAGAGTAAGCCTCTGTAAATATTTTACAGAGTTTGACTCACTTTGTTGGCAGAACCTCCTACCTTTCTCTCATAAGGACCCTTGAAACTATATGGGGCGTACCCAGATAATACAGAATAATTTCTACATCTCAAGATCCTTAACTTAATCATACTGCAAAGCCTCTTTTGCCGTGTAAAATAATGTATTCATAGATTCTGAGGATTAGGATGTGGACATTTTTGGAGGGCCCTTACGCAGTCTACCACACCAATAAATATTATCTGCAAAGTACGTTGCTCTAAGTATCAATTAAATCTTAAACTTATAAAAAGTTGGTCTTTCAAAACTGTGCCTCCAGAAAAGCCGACAGAAGAAACCCACAGACTGTGCACCTGCTATGTTCTTTTGATGATAATCCATTCATTTCTTCTGGAAACATTTGTGAAACATCTGCTAATTTATAAGCACTTTTTAGGTTTCTCCTTGATGCACACTAGTTGAGGAGGGAGACTATAACAAGTAAACAAATAAATAAATGCTACACTTTCAGATCTTGAGAAGTGCTATAAGACAGAAGATAAAGTTAAGTAAGGGAGCTGATAATGAATGATGGATTACTATTTTAGATGGGGACATATCTCTGCAGAAAGTGACATTTGTACAGGCTTGAATTAAATGAGGAAGGAAGAAGTAAATACTTGGGTATGGATTTTTTTTCCAGGGAAGAAAATTTGTATTAGAAAGTTGTTTGTATGAAAGACACATTGTTCTTAAGTGAGTGATAGTTCTTTATAACTTAATCAAAACAATAAATTGCTTTTAATAAGTTGTCATGTCAAATATAGCCTAACGGATTCTGACACGAAGTAACAAATGATGCTCCCTCAAATATACTTATGTAGAAATCGACTCACTTAAGGTATGTGTCCTTAGATAAAAATCATAGCCATAATCTTCTACAGGAGTAGAGCTCAAGGTCATTACATAGCTCTTGCTCTTAAAAGTCCTGGGCACATTTTGCACAAAATATTCTTTATTCATTGGGGTGACCTGTTATAGCATCTATAATATAACATTCATCATCAAAATGGCTTTGTTTGTATAAGCGATGGTGCATGCAATCCTTAGAGAGAGCTCTTTTGCTAAATGAGGGCCAAGGTACTTCCTCATGCAGCAAAGAAGCTTGTCAAGAGCTGTATTGGAGAGCCAAGACTTCATGCTTCCTCTCTGCTTCATAGTTACAATTATGAAATTGAACTGATATGAAGCACAATACTGTGTAAAATCTCTGCTTCTTGTGGGTCTGAGTTGGCAAAACATTTCTTTATATTTCTCATTGCCTAATAACTTTTCCTAATAAGAGCCACCGATAGTATGTTATTATTCAATTTAATTCAGTAAGTCTTCATTTAAGGGCACCAATTTGTAGCACAAAATTAGATAGTATGCAAATTCATAATAAATGAGTGACATAATTACTTTTTCAAGCGACTTATAATCTACTTGAATCATTTCAATTACAGCTGCATAAATATCAGAACATCACTTGAAGAAGCTTCTGTGAGCTCCTGAGAATTTTACACACAGTAGGTTTTCAAGGATTGTTGGCTGAGAGTAATTGAGTGATCGCTGAGGCTAAGTTAGAAAATTACTAAGTCTTGTTCATTGTCCTCTGCTTCCATCCCCTCTATTAATGCAGTAAATATAAAGCCAATTCAATAAGATAAAGTCCGACCTGACAGGTCAAGAATAAATATGAGAACTGTATCATTATTGTGCTGGGAGAAAATTGGAAAAACTGATTTAGACTTTCTATTATCCTTTAATATGTAACACTTCAATTTTGAAAACTAGATTTCGTGAGGCTACAAACACAATCACTATAAAAGTCTAGGTTGATATAGCAAAGAGAACAAAATAAGAATAAAAATGAATTGAGGGTAATTAAATTTTCTACAAGTACTGACAATAATCAGTTTAATATCTCATTAAATTCCTATAGATTAGAGCTGAAAGTGACTTAAATAACTAACTGAGGTTATTGATTGATATATGTAGTATAGTGATTCCTTAATGTTTGTAGTAATTACTTTTAAAAAAGTATTTTAGAAATATTCCAAATTTTATATCAATTCAGAGCTCTATTATTTTAATGTCTACATTCTTTTTGTTCTAATTTCTCTTGGAAAAAAAAAAACAAGATGAAATGAATGCCCACAGTTTGATGTGAGGGTAATAATGATGGCTAACACTTACTGAATGCTTACTATATTTCAGGTACACAGGCTTTATGATCGCATGCATTATGTCATTTATGTCTTTCATCTACCTGGGGAGGTCCGTATTTTATAGCCTTTGTTTAATATATGAGAAAATGGGAGTCAAGGAAAATTAGAGTCCTTGCCTTGTTAATACATCCAGGACATAGGAAACTTGGAATTGGAACACTGCCTGTGACACCAGTGCATGCTTTTAACAACGACCTTAATAACTTCTCACTTTTACTCCCTTCCTTGTTTACCCAGTCTGTCCACCTGGAAATGCTAGTTCATTTAAGACTCAGATCAAAGGTCATTTCCCATCAGAATGTTTCTCTGACTATTCCAGACACAGTTTAATGCATCATCCTTTTCTGATCTGGAGAGAACATTAAAAGATTGTTTAATTTTAAGCTTTTCTATAGCTGAGAGAGTTATTTGATGGCAAAAAGTTCTTCATGAACTGGTAAGTACAGGATTACCTATGATGTGCAATTTACAACTAGAATGAGAATAGCTAAACACTCCTTAACAAAGAACTTTGAACACCTTTAATAATTTCGACGGATTCGCAGGCATCAAAATGGATATAGTAACAAAATGAATGTCCAGATAGGTAGATTTGATTCCTGAAATTGCTCATTGTTCTGACTCTATTGAGAATTCTCCAATTTACACATCACTTTACTCAATTTGCTTCTCTTTCAGTGTGCTGACTGTAATAGCACTGCCGCTTCTCCCTCCCTTCCCCATCCAAACCTCTGTCTCCCAGAGATAGCTGCTTTCCCAAGAAAATTGTTTTCAGCATATTCTTTTCTGCATATTCTACCCCAGTAACGCGCAAAAAGCAACATATTGTGGTTGTAGTAACTATATCTACCAGTAAAATTTCAAGATTGGAAGTATAAACCAATTAATGTAATTAACTTATTAGGCAAACTAAGGCTATTAGGAAATCACTTTGCTCACCATTGAAATGGTGTCATTGGGATGGTTTCCTGTGATGGGCAGCACTGAGCACCTTGGAGAGTATGCCTGGCTCTAAGATCAATTTAACACAGAAAGCTGGAACATGTTAAGTTGTATTAATACATAAAATAAAACAATGCTAGTTAAAATACAATGAAAATATGTTGTTTGCCTCTCTTATCCTGGGGTAATAGTCTTGTGATTGAGTCAGAAAGCAATGCATTGTCTTTGAAGTGTTGTGTTTTCCTGACTCATGGTTACCTGGGTGCATACCCTGAAATCTTTGGGACATCAGCTATGTGTGGGTGCTGTTGTTGAATCCGAACTGTGAATGATTAGACCACAGCAATCTGCAGAAGCCAAAATCTGATAAAATAGGTCTATTTCTCAGATTATTCTGGGACCATTTTCTGCAAAGGGCAGTATTTTGGTTGTTTAAAATGATTGTGGTTATTCTTACTAACAGGTGAAAGCTTTTTCCCAATAATTAAAAAATATTCAATAGCTTTATGTGTACAAGTGATTTTGGTTACATGGATGAATTGCAGAGTTGTAAACTCTGAGATTTTAGTGCACCATCACCCGAGGAGTGTACATTGTGCTTAATATGTAGTTTTTGTCCTTCACCCTCTTCCCACTCTCCCCTCTTGCCACTCTCACCTCTTCCGAGTCTCAAATGTCTATTATACCACTCTGTATGCTTTCCTGTATACATAAATAGCTTACCTGCCACTTACGTGTAAGAACATATGGTGTTTTGTTTTCTGTTCCTGAGTTATTTCACTTAGAATAGTGGCCTCCAGCTCCATCCAAGTTGCTGCAGAATACATTATTTCATTCTTTTTTATAGCTGAGTAGTATTCCATAAGTAGTATTTCAATGTGGTATATGCTTACCACATTTTATTCACTCATTGGTTGATGGGCACTTAGGTTGGTTCTATATCTTTGCAATTGTGAATTGAGCTGCAGTACACATACGTGTGCAGGTGTCTTTTTGATACAGTGACTTCATTTCCTTTGGGTAGAAACCCAGAGTGGAATTGCTGGATTAAATGGTAGATCTACTTTTAGTTTTTTTTTTTTTTTTTTGAGAAATCTCCATAGAGATTATTCTAATTTAAGTTCCCACTAGCAGTGTATAAACATTCCCTTTCCACCACGTCTATGCCAACATCTATTGCTTTTTGACTTTTTAATAATGACTGTTCTAGCATGAATAAGGTGGTATGTCATTGTGGTTTTGATTTGCATTTCCCTAACAATTAGTGATGTTGAGCAGTTTTTCATGTTTGTTGGCCATTTGTATATCTTCTGAGAAATGTCTATTCATGTCATTCGCTCCCTTTTTGGGAGCTTGTTTTTTTTCTTTTCTCACTGATTTGTTTGAGTGCCTTATAGGTTGTGGATGTTAGTCCTTTGTTGGATGCATAGTTAGCAAATATTTTCTTCCATTCTGTGGGTTATATGTTTACTCTGATTATTATTTCTTTTGCTGTGCAGAAGCCTTTTACTTTAATTAGGTCCCATTTATTTATTTTTGGTTGTGTTTTTCTTTTGAGGTCTCAGTCGTAAATTCTTTGTGTAGGCCAATGTCCCGAAGAGCTTTTTCTAGGATTTCTTCTAGGATTTTTATGGTTTCGGGTCTTATATTTAAGATAAATTTAATTAATCTTGGGTTGGTTTTCATATGGTGAGAGATAGGGATGCAGCTTCATTCTTCCACATGTGGCTATCCAGTTTTTCCAGCACCATTTATGGAACAGCATGTCCTTTCTGCAATTTACATTTTTGTATGTTTTGTTGAAGATCAGTTAGTGGTATTTGGTTTTATTTCCGGGTATTCTATTCTGTTTCATTGGTCTATGTATCTACTTTTATACTAGTGCCATGCTTTTTTGGTTATTATAGCCTTATAGTATATTTTGAAGTTGGATAATGTGATACCTCCAGATTTATTCTGTGTGCTTAGGATTATTTTGGCTATTGAGGCTCTTTATTTGATTCTATATGAAATTTAGGATTGTTTTTTCTAATTCTGTGAAAAATGTTGTTGGTATTTTGATTGGAATTGTGTTGAATCTGTGGACTGCTTTTAGGCAGTATGGTCATTTTCATAATACCGATTCTTCTAATCCATAAGCTTTGGATATATTTCCATTTGATTGTGTCATCTGTGATTCTTTCAGCAGTGGGCTTTGTAGTTCTTCTTGGAGAGGTTGTTCACCTGTTGGTTAAGTATATTCCTAGGTATTTTATTTTATGTTTTGCAGCTATCGTTAAAGGGATTGAGTTCTTAATTTGATTCTCAGCTTTTTCATTGTTGCTGTGTATCAGTGCTACTGATATGTGTACATTGATTTTGTAATCTGAGACTTCATTGAATTAATGTATTAAATCTAGAAATCTTTTGGAGAAGTCTTTAGGGGTTTCTAGTTATATAATCATATAATCATCAGAGAGAGATAGTTTTATTTCTTCGTTTCCAATTTGGATGCTTTTTATTTATTTTCTCTTGTCTCATTGCTTTGGGTAGGAGTTCCAATGGTAGCATTTTGTACGAGGTATAACTGTTCCTAATGGACTTTCAGCCTTCCCAGCCAGAGAGGATTATTACTAGAGATATGTTCACTATATCTCAGTATCTCTTCACTGATAACTTCCTATTCTTCTTATTTCCTAGCTTGATATTATGACCTTTGAGGGAATCATCATTTTCCTTTAGATTATGATGTGATGACAAAGGCAGAATGTGATGTCCACAGGAGGATATGAGATCATCTTGAAATAACTAACACTGTGTGACATCCAATATTTTACTGAGGACCTAAACTATGCTTGAGGAATGTATTTTAAAACTTAGTCATTATTATTACAAACTGAGAATGCCTTTTAAAAATTTCTTCATTCTTTTTAAAAATAAAAGCATCACTCTGATTTCTTCCTCCAAAATTGCTTAACCTAATAATTGAGGCCATTAACTTGCCCAATTAGAAACTTGTGATATCAGTGTAGCTAAAAAGAAGACAGAGTTTGGGTGAAATAAATGCATTTTATTAATATTATGCTTCTTGAGTTACCCAATTGTATTAACTGAGAAGTCATTGTTGTTTAGAACTGGTACAAATTATCAGTTTCTTTATTCAAATTTAGCTTCCTAAACCCAGGCTAAAATTTGCAGTTACTCAAAGTGATGTTGTACCAAACTTCCTTCAAGGGCATGTTTTTATATAAAGTTCAGTGCTTCTGCTTAACATAATATGTGTTTTTTTGTAAGAATAAAAATGTAGAATATTATAAAATAGTAATAATATGGCAAGTATGGCTTTTGAAACCAATTCCATACAAATGGATTTTCACAAGTAGACATAAATGTGTGTGTGTGTGTGTGTGTGTGTGTGTGTGTAATATGGTGTCAAATCACATAACTGAATGGTCAAGAGAATTTTAAAAAATAAGAAAATATCAAAATCAATTTTTAAAAGTTTTGGGTTACATATTAGTTTCCTGGGGGTGCCATAACAAAGAAACCCAGAGTGGCTTAGAACAACTGTTCTGGAGGCTAGAAATCTGAAATGAAGGTGTTGGCAGGCTCTCCTCTCTCTGGGACCTGTAGGGCATGGATCTTTTCTTGCATTTTTCAGCTGCTATCAGCCCCAGGTGTTCCTTGGCTTGTGGCAGCATAACTCCAGCTAGCAATGGTCTTCCTCCTATGTGTTTCACACTGTGTTCCCTCCGTACATGTCTGTCCCTGTGCCCCTCTTTGTAAGGACACCAGTCATATTGGATTATGACCTACCATAATGACTTCATTTTAACTTGATTGTCTCTTTGAAGACCCTATCTCCCTCTAAGTTCACATTCTGAGGGACTGTGGGTTAAAATATAGGCAATATATCTTTTTTAGGGCAGAACACAATTTAGCACATAATGGGATATAAGCATTTTTACTTTAATTTGGAAAAAAATTCAGGATTTCCCCTTAAAGGCCTATACGTTTTATCTTTTTATGACACATAGTATTACCAAATTCCGTTGAAATGGCGTTTCTGCTTTTCGTGAAATATTGGAATTTTGTCTGATAATAGCAAAAAGATTTATTAGACCCGACTTTGCTTCATAGGCATGGTTTGAGGCAAAGTGTGACAGAATCATATAATAATGATTTATTAGAATCAAATTCTAATAATTGCTTTATGTAAGTCCCTGTTTAAAGGAAGGTAAATAAATTACTCTTGCCTAAGAATTTTGCTGAACATAAATTGCTGTTGTTCACATTATGTGGTTTTTAAATAATTTTATAAACCAATGTTTTGCTTACATTTTGGGTGTCTACTGCCTTATCCCACCTTTGTTCATGGATGATTGGAGATTCCAAGAAAGCAAAAAACCACATTTGATCTATCAAATGCTGTCTGTGGAAAAATTACCTTTGTCCTCTCCTTGCCAGAGAAGCATAGCCCTGGATTAGCAGCTGTTCCATTGTTACTCTGTCAGTACTAGGAAATGACTGCATTTTCTAAGTTTTAGCACTTCCTTATTGGGTATTTCAAAATAGAAACTTAACTTTTATACTGCAGTGAACCTTGCACACAACTTTTATTAAGAAATAAATGAGGAAGATCTGTTTTGATTAACATCTTCTAATTTTTTTTTTTTTTTTTTTGAGACTGAGTCTCACTCTGTTGCCCAGGCTGGAGTGCAGTGGCGCAATCTTGTCTCACTGTAACCTCTGCCACCCGGGTTCAAGCGATTCTCCTGCCGCTGCTTCTCGAGTCCTCTAATGAAAGGTAATGCCACAATTTGGGATCCTGGGAAACTCACTCTTTGACGGCATTTACTATGCAGTACATTTATTGGGGAGTTCCCTTGGGATCAGCATTCCAGGAAGATGGGAGAGACAGCAGGATTGGGCAGAGAAAGCTACTTAACTGTGATGTAGACCTAAGACAGCCTTGGTTAAACCCATGGAAAGTTCTGGAGGTAGAATGACCCGTCAGAGTTGTCTTTAGTTGGGACAAAATCTTAAGGCCATTATAATCTCTCAAAGCTCAGTCATTGGACGTGAGGGACCCTGAGAAGAGGCATAGTGTTGGAGTCTTGGGGAGATAACCTTCCTTAGCTAAGGCAATCCTTGAAGGAGCTAATGGCTGACAGATATCTGCTCACAGTCTTCTCAATAACTGCAGCAGTGAGTTCTTATTTGCCGGGGCATCTGAGTAACACATCACAGTGTGCACACAAGGAAAGATTCATAGGATAATTTTGAGAAGTGTTTTCAACCATACTTTTGCTGGCTATGCATTATTAATATGAATTCATACAAGCTATGAAAAAAATTTACAGTTGTATTTATTGCATAATAGCAAAAGAATCTGGTTTCTATTTTTGTTTTTACTTCCCTTATTACTTTTTGGAACACCATGTAACTGAACATTGCTTCACCTCCATGATGACTTGTGTTCACTGAATTAGAGAATGTGAATATGGGGTTATTTCTACTAAAAACGACTAAATCCTATACATGATGCCATCGTCCTCATCTAATATGCTTTTTAGAATGTGAAGAAATATGTGTGAACATGTGTGTGTGTGTGTGTGTTTGTGTGTGTGAGAGAGAGAGAGAGAGAGAGATCGAGAGAGAGAAAGAGAGAGTGGGAACATGCATGTAGTCTGTGGAAATGCTACTTAGGACAGAATGTGGAAGCCTGAGATATCATCATGATGTTAAAAAGCATTTTGCAGCCAGGCGTGGTGGCTCACACCGGTAGTCCCAGCACTTTGGGAGGCCGAGGTGGACGGATCATGAGGTCAGGAGATCGAGACCATCCTGGCTGACACGATGAAACCCCATCTCTACTAAAAATACAAAAAATTAGCCAGGTGTGGAGGTGGGGGTGGGGTGGGGTGGGAGGGGTGGGGTGCTGTAGTCCCAGCTACTTGGGAAGCTGAGGCAGGAGAATGGCGTGAACCCATGAGGCACAGCTTGCAGTGGGCCAAGATCACGCCACTGTACTCCAGTCTGGGTGACAGAGTGAGACTCCATCTCACACACACAAAAAAATTTTGCATTTGTCTTTGCTACAAGTGTTCCTCCCACATTCTTTTTTTTTAATTTTTATTTTATTTTATTATTATACTTTAGGTTTTAGGGTACATGTGCACAATGTGCAGGTTTGTTACATATGTATCCATGTGCCATGTTGTTTTGCCTCATCCATTAACTCGTCATTTAGCATTAGGTATAAATCTCCTAATGCTGTCCCTCCCCCCTCCCCCCACCCCACAACAGTCCCTGGAGTGTGATGTTCCCCTTCCTGTGTCCATGAGTTCTCATTGTTCAATTCCCACCTATGAGTGAGAACATACGGTGTTTGGTTTTTGGTCCTTGCGATAGTTTACTGAGAATGATGGTTTCCAGTTTCATCCATGTCCCTACAAAGGACATGAACTCATCATTTTTTATGGCTGCATAGTATTCCATGGTGTATATGTGCCACATTTTCTTAATCCAGTCTATCGTTGTTGGACATTTGGGTTGGTTCCAACTCTTTGCTATTGTGAATAGTGCTGCAGTAAACATACGTGTGCATGTGTCTTATAGCAGCATGATTTATAGTCCTTTGGGTATATACCCAGTAATGGGATGGCCGGGTCAAATGGTATTTCTAGCTCTAGATCCCTGAGGAATCGCCACACTGACTTCCACAATGGTTGAACTAGTTTACAGTCCCACCAACAGTGTAAAAGTGTTCCTATTTCTCCACCTGCTCTCCAGCACCTGTTGTTTCCTGATTTGTTAATGATCGCCATTCTAACTGGTGTGAGATGGTATCTCATTGTGGTTTTGATTTGTATTTCTCTGATGGCCAGTGATGATGAGCATTTTTTCATGTGTTTTTTGGCTGCATAAATGTCTTCTTTTGAGAAGTATCCGTTCATGTCCTTCGCCCACTTTTTGATGGGGTTGTTTGATTTTTTCTTGTAAATTTGTTTGAGTTCATTGTAGATTCTGGATATTAGCCCTTTGTCAGATGAGTAGGTTGCAAAATTTTTCTTCCATTCTGTAGATTGCCTGTTCACTCTGATGGTAGTTTCTTTTGCTGTGCAGAAGCTCTTTGGTTTAATTAGATCCCATTTGTCAATTTTGGCTTTTGTTGCCATTGCTTTTGGTGTTTTAGACATGAAGTCCTTGCCCATGCCTATGTCCTGAATGGTATTGCCTAGGTTTTCTTCTAGGGTTTTTATGGTTTTAGGTCTAACATGTAAGTCTTTAATCCATCTTGAATTAATTTTTGTATAAGGTGTAAGGAAGGGATCCAGTTTTAGTTTTCTACATATGGCTAGCCAGTTTTCCCAGCACCATTTATTAAATAGGGAATCCTTTCCCCATTTCTTGTTTTTGTCAGGTTTGTCAAAGATCAGATAGTTGTAGATATGCAGCATTATTTCTGAGGGCTCTGTTCTGTTCCATTGATCTATGTCTCTGTTGTGGTACCAGTACTATGCTGTTTTGGTTACTGTAGCCTTGCAGTATAGTTTGAAGTCAGGTAGCCTGATGCCTCCAGCTTTGTTCTTTTGGCTTAGGATTGACTTGGCGATGAGGGCTCTTTTTTGGTTCCATATGAACTTTAAAGTAGTTTTTTCCAATTCTGTGAAGAAAGTCATTGGTAGCTTGATGGGGATGGCATTGAATCTATAAATTACCTTGGGCAGTATGGCCATTTTCACAATATTGATTCTTCCAACCCATGAGCATGGAATGTTCTTCCATTTGTTTGTATCCTCTTTGATTTCACTGAGCAGTGGTTTGAAGTTCTCCTTGAAGAGGTCCTTCACATCCCTTGTAAGTTGGATTCCTAGGTATTTTATTCTCTTTGAAGCAATTGTGAATGGGAGTTCACTCATGATTTGGCTCTCTGTTTGTCTGTGATTTGTGTACAAGAATGCTTGTGATTTTTGTACATTGATTTTGTATCCTGAGACTTTGCTGAAGTTGCTAATCAGCTTAAGGAGATTTTGGGCTGAGACAATGGGGTTTTCTAGATATACAATCATGTCATCTGCAAACAGGGACAATTTGACTTCCTCTTTTCCTAATCGAATACCCTTTATTTCCTTCTCCTGCCTGATTGCCCTGGCCAGAACTTCCAGCACTATGTTGAATAGGAGTGGTGAGAGAGGGCATCCCTGTCTTGTGCCAGTTTTCAAAGGGAATGCTTCCAGTTTTTGCCCATTCAGTATGATATTGGCTGTGGATTTGTCATAGATAGCTCTTATTATTTTGAGATACGTCCCATCAGTACCTAATTTATTGAGAGTTTTTAGCATGAAGGTTGTTGAATGTTGTCAAAGGCCTTTTCTGCATCTATTGAGATAATCATGTGGTTTTTGTCTTTGGTTCTGTTTATATGCTGGATTACATTTATTGATTTGCATACGTTGAACCAGCCTTGCATCCCAGGGATGAAGCCCAATTGATCATGGTGTAAAAGCTTTTTGATGTGCTGCTGGATTCGGTTTGCCAGTATTTTATTGAGGATTTTTGCATCAATGTTCATCAAGGATATTGGTCTGAAATTCTCTTTTTTGGTTATGTCTCTGCCAGGCTTTGGTATCAGGACAATGCTGGCCTCATAAAATGTGTTAGGGAGGATTCCCTCTTTTTCTATCCGTTGGAATAGTTTCAGAAGGAATGATACCAGTTCCTCCTTGTACCTCTGGTAGAATTCGGCTGTGAATCCATCAGGTCCTGGACTCTTTTTGGTTGGTAAGCTATTGATTATGGCCACAATTTCAGAGCCTGTTATTGGTCTATTCAGAGATTCAACTTCTTCCTGGTTTAGTCTTGGGAGGTTATATTTGTCGAGGAATTTATCCATTTCTTCTATATTTTCCAGTTTATTTGCATAGAGGTGTTTGTAGTATTCTCTGATGGTAGATTGTATTTCTGTGGGATCGGTGGTGATATCCCCTTTTTCATTTTTTATTGCATCTATTTGATTCTTCTCTGTTTTCTTCTTTATTAGTCTTGCTAGTGGTCTATCAATTTTGTTGATCTTTTCAAAAAACCAGCTCCTGGATTCATTAATTTTTCGAAGGGTTTTTTGTGTCTCTATTTCCTTCAGTTCTGCTCTGATTTTAGTTATTTCTTGCCTTCTGCTAGATTTTGAATGTGTTTGCTCTTGCTTTTCTAGTTCTTTTAATTGTGATGTTAGGGTGTCAATTTTGGATCTTTCCTGCTTTCTCTTGTGGGCATTTAGTGCTATAAATTTCCCTCTACACACCGCTTTGAATGTTTCCCAGAGATTCTGGTATGTTGTGTCTTTGTTCTCGTTGGTTTCAAAGAACATCTTTATTTCTGCCTTCATTTCGTTATGTACCCAGTAGTCATTCAGGAGCAGGTTGTTCAGTTTCCATGTAGTTGAGCGGTTTTGAGTGAGTTTCTTAATCCTGAGTTCTAGTTTGATTGCACTGTGGTCTGAGAGACAGTTTGTTATAATTTCTGTTCTTTTACATTTGCTGAGGAATAGCTTTACTTCCAACTATGTGGTCAATTTTGGAATAGGTGTGGTGTGGTGCTGAAAAAAATGTATATTCTGTTGATTTGGGGTGGAGAGTTCTGTAGATGTCTATTAGGTCCACTTTGTGCAGAGCTGAGTTCAATTCCTGGATATCCTTGTTAACTTTCTGTCTCGTTGATCTGTCTAATGTTGACAGTGGGGTGTTAAAATCTCCCATTATTATTGTATGCGAGTTTAAGTCCCTTTGTAGGTCACTCAGGACTTGTTTTCTGAATCTGGGTGCTCCTGTGTTGGGTTCATATATATTTAGGGTAGTTAGCTCTTCTTGTTGAATTGATCCCTTTACCATTATGTAATGGCCTTCTTTGTCTCTTTTGATCTTTGTTGATTTAAAGTCTATTTTATCAGAGACTAGGATTGCAACCCCTGCCTTTGTTTTCCATTTGCTTGGTAGATCTTCCTCCACCCCTTTATTTTGAGTCTATGTGTGTCTCTGCACATGAGATGGGTTTCCTGAATACAGCACACTGATGGGTCTTGACTCTTTATCCAGTTTGCCAGTCTGTGTCTTTTAATTGGAGCATTTAGCCCATTTACATTTAAAGTTAATATTGTTATGTGTGAATTTGATCCTGTCATTATGCTGTTAGTTGGTTATTTTGCTCGTTAGTTGATGCAGTTTCTTCCTAGCCTTGATGGTCTTTATAATTTGGCATGTTTTTGCAGTGGCTGGTACCGGTTGTTCCTTTCCATGTTTAGTGTTTCCTTCAGCAGCTCTTTTAGGGCAGGCCTGGTGGTGACAAAGTCACTCAGCATTTGCTTGTCTGTAAAGTATTTTATTTCTCCTTCACTTATGAAGCTTAGTTTGGCTGGATATGAAATTCTGGGTTGAAAATTCTTTTCTTTAAGAATGTTGAATATCGGCCCCTACTCTGTTCTGGCTTGTAGTTTCTGCCGAGAGATCAGCTGTTAGTCTGATGGGCTTCCCTTTGTGGGTAACCCGACCTTTCTCTCTGGCCGCCCTTAACATTTTTTCCTTCATTTCAACTTTGGTGAATCTGACAATTATGTGTCTTGGAGTTGCTCTTCTGAAGGAGTATCTTTGTGGCGTTCTCTGTATTTCCTGACTCTGAATTTTGGCCTGCCTTGCTAGATTGGGGAAGTTCTCCTGGATAATATCTTGCAGAGTGTTTTCCAACTTGGTTCCATTCTCCCCATCACTTTCAGGTACACCAATCAGACGTAGGTTTGGTCTTTTCACATAGTCCCATATTTCTTGGAGCACACCACAGCTCAAGGAGGCCTGCCTGCCTCTGTAGGCTCCACCTCTGGGGGCAGGACACAGACAAACAAAAGTCAGCAGGAACCTCTGTAGACTTAAATGTCCCTGTCTGACAGCTTTGAAGAGAGTAGTGGTTCTCCCGGCACGCAGCTGGAGATCTGAGAACGGGTAGACTGTCTCCTAAAGTGGGTCCCTGACCCCGAGCAGCCTAACTGGGAGGCACCCCCGAGTAGGGACAGACTGACACCTCAATCGGCCAGGGACTCCTCTGAGACAAAACTTCCAGAGGAAGGATCAGACAGCTGCATTTGCGGTCTCATGAAAATCCACTGAGCCAGGTGCGGGACACAATCTCCTGGTGTGCTGTTTTCTAAGCCCGTTGGAAAAGCACAGTATTAGGGTGGGAGTGACCCGATTTTCCAGGTGCCGTCTGTTACCCCTTCCTTTGACTAGGAAAGGGAGGGAACTCCCTGACCCCTTGCACTTCCCGAGTGAGGCAATGCCTCGCCCTGCTTGGGCTCGTGCACAGTGCACTTCACTGACTGTCCTGCACCCACTGTTTGGCACTCCCTAGTGAGATGAACGCGGTACCTCAAACGGAAACGCAGAAATCACCCGTCTTCTGCATCGCTCAGGCTGGGAGCTTTAGACCGGAGCTGTTCCCCTCCCACATTCTTAACACTGTTTCCAAACCCTCCTTATAGCAAACCATACATTGGGTCACAAAGTCCAAATCTGTTTTATAAGATTTCCACCTTGAATGTGCATAATGCCCTTTAAAAATTAAATAAATAGTAAACATTCAGTTTTGTTGGCAGATCATTCTGAGTTGTGCTAAAATAAGATGCTGGAAGAATACACTTGATTTCCAATAATAAGGGGAATGATTTTTAGGAAAAAATAAATATCTTTGAACTTAAGAATCAACAGCCTAGATACAAAAGTTTCAAAGAGAGTGCAAAAATTTAACCCTGTTGCCACCTACTATTTTCCCTGTCACATTTGTCTTAAAGCACACAAGAGAAAATCTGGTCACTCATAACTGTGTACTGCTAACTAATACATAGTGTCTGCTTGGTATTGATCCTCTTCTATTCTGAGGTTCAGCTAAATTAACTTTACAACATTTCTTGAAATATTACAAGATTTTCCATTCCAATCTAGTTAGTGAAAATGCCTGTTTGGATTATTAAGATGGATTTCTTTCCGGTTTCCCTACCTCTCCTTTTCAAAAGCAGAAATGGTCAGTTTAATTTTGTAAATATGCGGCTGTATTTGAATCACATCCCTCCTCCAAAAACTCTGTGCACCTCAGTGCATACAAAATTGAGTAAAACTTGTTCATGTTAAATTTAAAGTCATTCATAAGATTGTTTCAGTACATATACATGCTCTTACTTTACACTACTCTTAATGATGGTCCCTACTGTATCACCGTCTTTTAATTTTCAGCCTTCATGAGCCCAATGAATTTAAGCATAATTGAGCTCCAGGAGCTTAAATTAGAAGTTCATGTGATGATGTAGACCCTCCTTCCCTCTCTCTTGTTGACGAGTAAGTTAGTTGATTCAACTTTTAATACTTTTAATAACTTTAGTGTTCTGAAATTTTTACAAAAATAATTTTATTTAGTCATCTGAATTATGTATTTCCTTTTTTCCTTTCCTTTTATTTTTGTTATACACCCTGTATTTCTCCTGTGAACTTCTTTTTTAAGCATTTTTAGTTTAGGTGCAAGGATACATGTGAAGGTTTGTTACATAAGTAAGCTTGTGTCATGACATTTGTTGCACAGGTTATTTCATCACCCAGGTATTAAGCCAAGTACCCAGTAGTAATCTTTTCTGCCCCTCTCCCTCCTCCCACTCTTCACCCTCAAGTAGACCTCACTGTTGTTTCCCTCTTTGTGTTCCCAAGTTCTCATCATTTAGCTCCCACTTATAAGTGAGAACATACTGTATTTGGTTTTCTGTTCTTGCACTAGTTTTCTAAGAGTAGTAGCCTCCAGCTCTATCCATGTTCCCACAAAAGACATAATCTCGGATTCTTTTATATGGCTACATAGTATTCCATGATGTATATGTATCATATTTTATTTATCCAGTGTATCCTTGATGGGCATTTAGGTTGATTCCATGTCATTGATTTTGTATCCTGAGACTTTGCTGAAGTTGTTTATCAGCTAAAGGACCTTTTGGGCTGAGATGATGGGGTTTTCTAGATACAGAATCATATTGTCTGAAGAGATAGTGTAACTTCCTTTCTTCCTATTTGGATGGCTTTCATTTCTTTATCTTGCCTGATTGCTCTGTCTAGGACTTCTAGTACTATGTTGAATAGGACACAGGTGAGGAAGCTGAAGTTCCAAGAGACCAGGTCGTTTCCTCCCTGAGGAGTGGTGAGAGAGGGCATCCTTGTCTTGTGCAGGTTTTCAAGGGGAATGCCTCCAGCTTTTTTCCATTCAGTATAATGCTGGAACTTGTACAAGTTTATGATTTCAATCACGGAATGTGCAGAAGATTCTTATAAGATATACCATACTTACAGCATTAATGTATAGGTTCAATATACGCTTCACTCTTCTATAAATTATTTTTTCTTGCTTACTTTTAAAAATGACACAGCATCTTTCTTTCTGAATTCATATTCAAATAAACAGACACACATTTATTCCACAGTTTACGTTTCAGCATTTTTTATAAATCTTAGTTAGTATGGAAGTTTGTCAATAATCGTTATATTTCACCATTCTTTTATTTGAGAAGATCATTTGAACTTTGTGCATAAGTATAATCTTCTAGTCTTTGGGGTTAAAAATTCTAATTCTATTTTTTTAGTCTGCTTTATATCCAGAAATTGGCTTAGTGTCCTAGACGACTCAGTTGATAATTTGAGTAATGTTTTTTTGACAAATTTTCCAAGAATGCAACATTGTAAATAAATAAATGAAAATAATATGATGAAATTATTTTTAAGTAACAGTGACAGAAATATGAGAGTCAGTAGAATTGTGAAGAATACATAGAAAATGTGACAGAAATAATAGTCAAACATTAAAAACTGTAAAACTTTCCTCAGGCAAAGAAACCCCAGGAAGTAAGGTTAGGACACAATCTGTAAGTTTCCAGGCAGGAAAGAAAAAATAATTAATCTACAAGAGAGACAGAAATTAAGCGGGCTGCAGACTTTTCAACATCTGTAACTGTCAGAAGACAATGGAGAACTATATGAAAAGTTTTAAAACAAAAAATTACATCTTTCTTGGGTAAAGACAGTAGGAAAACATTTTTGTTTATATAGGAACTTAAAAATATGCATGTTCTTTTTTTAAGGTACTTAAATTTGATGACCAGCAAACTGAGATGTTGAACAAAATTCAGAATCTGAGAAAACAAAACTTATACCATAGAATACTTGGCTGTAAGCACCCAAATCAAATAAGCAACAATATAGATAGCTGTCCTATTGTTAGTATAGTTACAGTTGTTGAATACAAATGTTAAAAATTGATACTTCAACAACATATTCTCATTTAAAACATAGTCACCCAGTCTCTAGAATCTATGAACATGTACAGGGAAGTTGTTAGACAAGAAATAATAAGAAAATGAGTAAATAGATATCCTCCCTTCCTTTGTGTATGTTTTTCTGCACATGCCAAAAGTACTTAATACTATAAAAGCAAATTATTCAAGACATTGAAGTCTACCTCAAAAATATGACCCCAAATGGAAGTAAAAAAGAGAAAGAAAGCAAAATGTAAACACTAAAGATGAGTAAAAATATAACCTGTGACAGTAAAACTAAAATTTAAAGAATGGTTTGTCTCTGAAAGGAAAGCAGGTGATGAGGCAATGAACTAACCAGAGATTGCTGCAACAGGGCTCACCTCAAGCATGGAGGGCCTGTGATAGGGAACCAGCCAAGTGGCCATCATAACCCAAAAGACATGTGGGAGAACATCCCCATGGATGTACAAGTAGGAATCACAAAACGTCTGACAAAGGCCAATATCATGAGAGCCAATAGACTCTGCAGATAGGAGAAATGCTCACGGAAGAAATAGAGATAATAGTGGACAGTAAAGCAAGTATATTTAATACCCTAGTAGAGGCAGGGGGCGAATCAGATCTATTATCTAACAAGAACACATTTTAGTTCAGTGAAGTGCAGAAATTAGTGGTAAAATAAAGAAAATTTCGAAATATAAAATCTAAGTTTTTGAAATTACATATTAAGGTGGGCTAAATAAATGAGCTATTACTAAATCAAGACAAAACACACTAGGTGGGTGATGTTCCTGAAGACAGAACAATGGGAGATAGGGAGCAAGTGTGAAGAAAAAAAGTTCAGCGCTATTAAATGTATACACACACACACACACACACACACACACCATGATATGTTTTAAAGAAGTTTGAGAAAAAAATAATAGACAAAATAACCTGTTAGAACTACTACCTTGAATAGGATAGTAACAGTAGCAAAACATAGTACCAAAAAATGATGGAGTAGAGGAGAGTGCACAAAACATTTCATACCCCTGTCCAGAAGTACAAAACTCTTGTAACAAGGGCATCTTGTTCCCTGCAAGGATATATCCTTAGAGAAGGCATTAATAAAAATACAAACTCTTCCCAGTTAAAATGGCTTTTATCCGAAAGATAAGCAATAACAAATGCTGGCAAGCATGTTGGAAAAAGGGAACGCTTGTACACTGTTCCTTGGAATGCAAATTAGTACAACCACTTTGGAGAAAAGTTTGGAGGTGCCTCAGTAAATTAAAAATAGAGCTATCATATGATCCAGCAATCCCACTGCTAGGCATTTACTGAAAAGAAAGGAAATCCGTTTATCACAGGGATATCAAAAACTCTCATGTTCATTGCAGCACTATTAACAATAGCCAAGATATGGAAGCAACCTACATGTTCATCAACAGATGAGTGAATGAAGAAAATGTGGTACATACACACAATGGAGTACTATTCAGCCATAAAAAACAATGAGATCCTGTCGTTTGCAACAACGTGGATGGAACTAGAGATCATTATGTTAAATGAGTTAAGCCAGCTATAGAAAGGCAAACATTGCGTGTTCTCATTTATTTGTGGGATCTAAAAATCAAAACAATTGAACTTGTGGACATAGAGAGTAGAAGGATGGTTACCAGAGGCTGGGAAGAGTAGTGGGGGAGTGGAAGGAAGTTAGAGATGGCTAGTGGGTGCAACAAAACTAGAAAAATAGAAAAATGAGTAAGACTTACTGTTTGATAGCACAACAGAATGGCTATAGTCAATAGATAATTAATTGTACATTTTTAAATAACTTAAAGAGTATAATAGGATTGTTTGGAACACAAGAATAAAAGCTTGAGGGGATAGATACGTCATTCTCCATGATGTGATTATTACACATTGCATGCCTGTATCAAAACATTTCATGTACCCCATAAATATGTATCTCTAGTAGGTACCCACAAACATTAAAAATTAAAAAAATACAAATTCACTTCTAAGAGGTGAGGAAGTAAACTGATAAAACCAGAGTTTAATATGGAAAAAGAAATTTTTGAGATAAGAAACCCTGAGACCACAATTCACATAATTGAATATCAAGTAAGTAACTTAGAACCAGTCAGAATAGAAGGGTTTCGAGCACAGCTGAAAAGTGAATATAAGCATGATAAAAATGCTTGGGATAGAGAGAGGCAATAGATGCACAATTAACATAATTACAGAGAAGCTGTTATATAAGAACACCGGAAAGAATATATCTGCCGTAAAAAGCAAATACTTATTTCTAAACTAGGGAATCTAACAAATGCAACAAAAATTATTGTCATATGTATTGGAGAGAAAAACACTATTTAAATAACTTTCTCTGCAGAATGAAAAATAAATTGGAGGAACAATATACAGGACACCATAATACAATTTTATATTAAGATACATCTGGATTATTAGTGATATGCGGGGATAAAGAAAGAATCTTTCAAGTAACCAGGCAGAAATAAAACAAGTCCTACACAAAAGGAAAAAAGTCAAGTTTACATGATTTTTTATAGTGTCTTTCAGTTATGAATTATCAAGTAGTATCTAGACATTCTGAGTGAAAGAAATTATTACCTAAATCTGTTAAACAGAACAGGTGACCCTTGAACAACATGGGAATTGGGGGTGTCAATCCCCTACTCAGTAAAAAATCCACATGCAACTTTTGACTCCCCAGACACTTAACTACTAAAAGTTGACTGGAAGACTTACTGATAACATCAACACACATATTTTGCATGTTATATGTATTGTATACTATATTCTTACAATAAAGTAAGCTAGAGAAAAAAGAATGATTAATAAAATAATAAGGAAAATAAAATATATTTAAGTGAAAATAGATCTTCTTAAAGGTCTTCATCGTCATCATCTTCACACTGAGCAGACTGAGGAGGAGGGGGAAGAAGTTGAAGGAAATCCATATATAAGTGGACCTGCGCAGTCTAAACAAAGTGCATTTTGTATTCAAGTTCAAAGGCACTAAGCAGACATTCTCAAAATTTCTTCATCTCCTGCCTCCTTCTTACTTCCTTCTTTTCTTCCTCTTTCCTTTCACAATGTTTCTACACACCTCCTATGTTCTGTGAACTATTCTAGCAACTAAAGATTAAGTGGTGAACAAAATAAGGGTCTGCTCTCCTGAAAAAATTCATGTGTGTGTGAGACACACAATAAACAAGTGATAAATATAATTTTATACAATTTTAAATGTTGACTTTCACAGACCATTAGTGTTATCAAGAAAATGGAGCCAAGTTTAGGACCAAGAAAGATGACTGGTGACTATTTTTGATTGAGTGTTTTGGAGGGGACCTCCTTGGAAAGGATGGCATGTGAATAACCGAAGCGTTTAGCAGCCTTACACAGTTCCGGTGAGAGTGAATTCCAGGCAGAACGAACAACAAATATAATGTCTCATTGAAGGATAGATGGTTGGGCATTCAGAAAAGTTTGGAAGTGTGGAAGGAGATGACTGGTATAAGACAGAAGTTGGAGAGGAAGACAGGAGTCAGATCTTGTGTGTGTAACTGTGGGGCAAGTGATGCACCTGTTTCCACCTCTGTTGGTGATAGCGGGGGAGTCCGCTTCATGGAGAATAGCAAATAGCATAATGCTGCCATCAGGAACTGCATTCCCAGGACTTCCAACTAACTCCATGGCTCAGAGTATCCAAGAAAGACACAACTGCAGACATGGTGTAGAGCAATGCTTTGCTCACATACAGAGGCAGGGCCAGATCAGCTTCCACAGTGGCTGTGGGTCTGCCATGGCCAGAACAAGCTCCTTCTACAGCCTACCTATCCTCTTGTGTTGCAGGAGAAGGACTTCATAGTACACAGGTACTAGTGGGGTTCACGAGGTGCCATATGACACCTACGCCTAAGTAGAACAAAGGAACACATATTGAAATCAGTGGAAAGTAAGACATTCCCACACATGGCCGTAAGGCCAACACAGACTGTGAGTGCCCTTTCTGTCTTGGTAAAAAAATGTCTCCATCTCCAGGACCATTCTTTTGCAGCCCAGCATTATCAAAAGACTGCATGCATGTGACTGCCTTTCCCAACAACAGAGATTTTCTAGGACATGGTAAAATAATTTTGTTTTCTTTTGCATGTAATGAGTAGATATTGGATGAGTTTGAGCTGAAGAATGTGATGTTTTGCTTAACATTTTAAAAAATTCCTCCAGATTATTTAAATATGAGAACAATATTTTAGTAAGGTGGTGACAAAGTTAAGTGGCTAGATTTTTAATGTCCAGAACAGGGTGTAGGCTCCTAGTAAATAGTTACTGAATGAATTAATGAATGTGAAAGATCTTTATGGAGGAAATCATGACATTTCAGTGAGAGACATTAAAAAATATTTGCCTAACATCACCATTTCCTAAGTTAATGCCATGAAATTGTACAATCCACTAACCCTCTTGTCAAAATTATCTCCCATTTCTATCACTCCCTAAGATTTAAGCACCAGGGCTACTCTTTCTCTTGTGACAGTTTTATTTGTTGATGACTCTTCTAGTAATTTGACTTCTCAATAATTTGGTCTCCTCTCCTCATATCCACTCATTGACTTCAATTACCCAGGCCTATCACACTCTAAAACTTGTCATTACACAGAAATTCACTATCTCTGTAATCAAAATTTCTAGGATTTCAATCTCCAACTATTACATCTTACCTCTCAGTTCAATTCCCCTAGTTCACTGACTCCAGGAATTTTTTTACACTGCTAGATGTAATTTCCATTCATACTATCTTCTTATCACTGTCTCTCATTGCTTCATACCCCTAATTTCATCTCTGTTACTTTAAATTGCACAAATAATCATTTAATAATTCCCATATTCACTCTTTTGCTCTTTTCTGCTTCCATCATACTCTCCTAGTGAAATACTAATTCTAATTAAATGTATTGCTCCATTTACTCTGTTCCTGCTCGAAGTCACTGAACTTGGTTAGAAATAAACACATATGCATGGTGATTGAATTGGCTTTAAATGCATGATTAGTTATACCAAGTGAGCTAAGAGTCTTACAAATACACTTCTCTGTCACTCCTTTAGAGGGTTATTCCACATCTTCATCCCTTCACTCCTTTCAATTCGTCATTCTCAACTTACAGCCTTACTTCCTATTTACTGACAGAAACAGAAATAATCAGAAGAAAAATTTCATAAGTTCCCGTTACCACATTTACCACCACCATCTGACCTGCAGTGGTCAAAGAATAGCTCCGATTTTTCTATTATTTTAAATAAGCTCTCACTACTGCTATTTAGGGCTAATTGCTCCCCTTGGACATTAGATGAATTCTCTATCTCCGTTATTCAAGAAGAATATACAGATACAGCTATTTTCTGCTCTACCAACCATGACATCCATTCTCCTCTACAGGATTGTTCTTCTTAATATGCAAATATACTTGAGTCTCACTTAGAAAATAATACCCTGTCTTATTTGGGTAGGCGAACTAGATTATAACAAGCAAACGACTACCATTGATGATAGGTAGAAAATCTAGGAAAACCTACAAATATATCACAAGCTATCATCAGAGAATCACAGAAGACAATGGGAGACCAAGATTGTAAACATGGGCGAATCTTTAAGAAATGAGACAAGAATCTGCTGCTGCTTTTCTTCTGGGGCTTCTGTCAATTCCGGACGTTTGTTGTAGGCTCAGCATTTGGATTTAGCCAAGACAGAAGATTGCTACCTGGAGCTTCTAGTGAGCACAAAGACATGAAGGGGCAAAATTCCAAAACTGTGGGCCTCAAGCAAAGAGACAGTATGTCCCTCAAGATTTATGCTAAGTTCTAAAGCTGTGTGGAGTAAGCAGCTAATGAGTTAAGATAAAATCATTCTGAAAAGCAGAGCAAAATTTCTCAGTCTGGCAGTGATTAGCAGACAAAGAACCTCTGAGGAGAAACCCCGGGAATACAGCAAATAAAAGACAAAAGTGTTGGAGGTGGTCATGACTTGAGGCTGCCTAAATACCCTATCATCAAGTGAAAATGTAGACTGGGGGAAAAAAAGACGTTTATACTGTTTGTAAGACACATTTTACATATAAGGACACAAAACACTAGAAAATAAATGTAGAAGAAGAGATATCACAAAACACTAATGACTAGAAAAGTTGTCACTATACTAATCAACAGACAAAACAAACTTTAAGGCAGGCAGTGTTTATAGAGAAAAAGAGATATTTCTTAATAATGAGGGTCAGTTCACAAGGAAGATAGCATAATTTAAAATCTTCATATCCCCAAAAATATAATTTCAAATGATATAAATAAAAATTATACAGAACTATAAAGGGAAATCATGGGGGAACTTTTGATAGATGATAAAGATAGAAAAGCTATAGAAAGTCTGTCCATGTACGTAAGAATGATCTAATTGACAAATCTGGAATACTGTAACCACCACTGCAGTAACTACAAATCCCCTCAAATACTCATAGAACATAGGTGGTGAAAGTGATTATCCACCCTAAAGAAATCTCATAAGTCTCCAAAGAATTGAAATAATAAATAGTATATTCTCTGAAAATAGTGGAATTAATTCAGAAATCAATTCAAAAACAATAAAAAAGAAAATTAGAAGAGGCTCACTGCCTAAAAACCAATATACTTCTAAATAATTCCTGAGTCAAAAAAGTCACTGGAAAATTAGAAAATAGTTTGAACTTAATAATTATAAAAATGTTACGTAACAAAATTTGTGAGATGCAGCAAAAGCAGTATTTACATAGAATTTTATAACCAGGAATGAACATGTAAGAATGGAAGGTTGAAATCAAATGAACTAACTTCAATCTCAGAAAGTTAGAATAATAAATAGTATACCCAATCAATAAAAAAAGGATTAATAAAGATAAGAACAGGAATTAATTTAAAAAACTCATACAATTTATAACAAAGAACATCAAGAAAGCAAAAATGATGATGTTATAAAAAATTAACATCACTTTATAAAATCTCATTCAGGCGTATCAAGGAAAACAATACTCAAATTACTAACATAATAAATGAAAGTGAAATATCAAAGTGGATCCTGCAGACAGTGAAAAGTAATGAGAGACATATTCTGCTTTCATTTGGTGGATACAGTTCACTATTGGAACATCCATCCTGATTCAACATAGAGAATATTCGATGTGCAATTTCTGGACTTTCACACAAAGTGTTAATAATACATAATTTAAACGTGTTAATTATTGCATATTTCTGAAGTAGGAAGAATAAAAAAATTTACATAAATACCTTTCTGATGACTAATTTAGAACACTGATACCAATTTATTGTAACTGATTTAATGGCACAAATAAGTAGTTATATTTATGTAAACTGAAATATGCATATAATGTTACCAAGCCAAAGCCAAGGATTTATGCACCTTGATAATAGTTGGATCATGTAATTTTGAAACAAAAGAACAGAATAATAGATTTTTTTCTCACAAAAATATTCTGTACTTCAAGTATAAAACAGGAATAAAGATGATATGGTTCGGATCATACTGGAAACATTCCATTGATACATAGTGGATAGTCTAACAAAATGTGTTAGTCAAACATAAGTAAAATGACAGGCATATAAGATCCTCAAAACTGCTTGTGAATGACCAACTATGTTTTGGTAAAGTTGTATTCAATCTGACTACTGAACATTTATTAAATCGTTCATTTCTATTCAACTTTAATCTGTTGTTATCTTAATTTTATAAATTAAGGTGCTAATGTGTCATAGTAATAATGCAGTCCTTCTGTTTGCTTTGATATATGTCTTTCTCTCACTTTTAAAGTTGTTCGCAAATACTTGTAATGTCAATTTATAATGTTAACTGTGCTTTACAACGTACTAGGTCCTGGAGACAAACTAGTGCAGAAGGCAGCCAACCCTGTCCTCACAGGACTTTCAGAATGCTCTCAGTCTAGAACATGATATATTCAGGGTTTGTCAGAAGGTTTTTCCTAATACAATAAGGGAGCTGTTATTTTAAAAACCAGAACATGGAAGTGAGAAGGCCTGAGATCTAATCCTATTCCTTCACCTTAAAGATTATGTGATTATGAAAGATTCCTGTTTCCCACTGTTCTTTTCTTATTAAAAAGACAAAATTAGAAGTTCTCACACTGACTTCTACAGAGCTCTACGTGTTCTGTGGCTGCACTTCTATGGCCAGTCAGAGTAAGGGCCTATTGAGCTTTGCTCCAGCCCAGTGTTGTCTCCAAGGAGCTTACGGCCTAACTGCAGGCACAGGCATCTGCAAGTAAATACAAGAGTTAAGATTCACAAACAGAGATGGAAGAGAAAATGACATATAGGTGGCAGTTGAAACTTTACATGAAAAATAATTACAAGTTAAAAGATTTGCTGAATTCTTGCCAAGATATTAAAAGAATCTCAGAATCATTAAAAGAATTATATGTTTGAAATTATAATTCATTAAAAGAATATATGTTTATAATATAATATATATTATTAAAAGAATATGTTTATATATAATATAATAATATATATTATTAAAAGAATATATGTTTGAAAATTATAATGAATTTTTTACAGGATTTATTTTAAATTTTAAATATTGATTTATTACTGTAATGATTAATGTTATGTGTGAACTTGACTGGGCTAAGGGATGCCCAGATAGATGGTAAAACATTATTCCTGGGTGTCTCTGTGAGGGCGTTTCTGGAAAAGATTACCGTTGAATCAGTAGGCTGAGTAAAGATTCACTCTCACCTACTTGGGTGGGCATTATGCAATCTGTTGAGGAGAGCAAAACTTTGATAGGACAAAAAGAGAAAGGGCAAATTATTTTTCTTTTTGAGCTGGCACATACATCTTCTTCTGCCCTTGCATATTGTTGGAGCTCCTGGTTTTTGGGCCTTTAAACTCTGCAACTTACACCAGCATCCCCAACCCCACTTAGTTCTCAGGATTTTTGATTTAGACTAAATTACACCACTGCTGTCCTGGTTCTCCAGCTTATAGACTGCAGATAGTGGGTCTTCTCAGCCTCCATAATTGTGTAAACCAATTCCCATAATAAATTACATATATATTATATATATATATAAAATGAATGTATACAGACATATCCAACTTACTGTGGTTTGACTTGTAATTCTTCAACTTCGTGATGGTGTGAAGGCGATATGCAGTCAGTCACAACCGTACTTCTAATTTTGAATTTTGATCTTTTCGATGCTGATGATAGGTGTATTAAATATATTTTTGGCTTACAATATTTTCAACTTACAATGCTCCTCATAAGTTGAGGAGCATCTCTATATATATAATTTTATATGCATATATATGTGTATGTATATGTGTATATACATAGACACACACATACACACACACACAATCTTCATTCTGTTTCTTTGTTGAAGTCAGACTAATAATCACAGTTTCTATTGCTTCCTAAAACGTGAGGCTAGTTAACAAACAGGTGTGAATCATTCACTCCAAACAAATGCCACAGCATCACACATGATGTGGGATGATGAACAGGCTTTGCAGGATAATGGGAAAACTTACAAGCCAAAGTTGGCAGAAGAAGGTTCTTTTTCCTTCTTATCACCCAGTAAAGCACCCTGCCTGCTTGGGAAATCTGATGGATTTACAGTTTTTTCCTGTGTTCCAGAAAAGAAATCCACTCCTGTGTCATTCTTCCTTCTTAGCAGGCAAGCATGAGAGTGACATTGGAATGAAGCTGATAAGTTTAACATGAGGCAGTCCTGATCTGAGTGTGGGCTATTTACAGGACTTTTCTGAGCACTCTAAATGATCCAAATTTGAGGACCATGGTGCTTGAGGGAAGTTACTGACTCTCCTATTAGACAACAGCAACCAACTGGCATAATGACCACCTTAAATGAAATGAATAAAGAGAAAAATTGTCTCATTAAAAAGATGGTTGTATATTTGTTAATGAAATTTTACAGCCATGGAAATGTAAGATTAGAAGGGAGTTTGGAGATTGAATTTCCTTCTAAATAAAATATTAATTTTACATATGAGGTGTGTGATTCAGAAGTAGTAACTCCTCAAGATCACACAGCTAGTTAGGATAAAAAACCAGCTAAGACCCTGTGGTAAACTCTTCTAACATGACACATGCCATAATGCCTCTTGAATGTTTTGTGCTTTCTTTTCATTACTTTCTTTCTATATAACATTTTTCTAAATTATAATGAAGGAATAGTAAATATTCAATGGGGAGCATATGTATAAGCATTTACATAACTGTTGAAAAACAAATAGAATCATAAAAACTCTTTTCCTCAATCTGTCTTAGAACATTACCAGAAACATTATAGATGTATTTAGACCCAGATAATACTGAAAGTGTGTGTTTTTGGAATTGTTTTAGGGCGTGTAATGAGATGTTGAAAGATGAGTCGTGTAACTAAAGGGTAATTCCTTTGATAATTCAGACATGATCACATCCTTGTCTTGCTTAATTCCTGCAGTGGCTCTCTCTGTGGTTCTCCCTAAACCAAAGAGCAAGTGCTCCTGAAGGTCCAAGGATGTAGAAGACCCTTGCCCATACCAAACACCAAATTTTTTCCCACATTGCTTTAAAGAAACATATTGTTAAAAGAAAAATGTGAGACTCACTTTTCATCACATATATAATATATGCTTTTTACATAAAAAGAATTTTTATCTAAATCTTCAAGAAATCTGTCATTTACAAATTTAGTTTGATACATTTTTGCCTATCTTCAAGTCCTGATTTGAGAAGGTTTAGCAAAAGATTACAGTGCCCTTCGTAGTTTTTTTTCCTGCATGTTTCTACCATCTCTCAATCCTCCTCTATTATTCCTATTCCACATTCACAGCACGGTTTATGCATTTCTATGTGAAATTCCTTGTATGTGACATTATATTTCCAACCCTATGTGCATGAAATTTTTCTTCCGAGTATGCTTTGGAAACAACTTCTGTCTCCTGAATGTCAGGAGTATTCTTTACTATACAAATTCTTATTTATCCTTCAATGATCACTTTTCGGATGTACAGCCTCTTCCGTCTAGGCAAAATTAATTGTGTCGTCCTCTCTGCTCCATAGCAGTCTGTGCATACTTCTATTAAAACTCTATTATAACTTCTTTCCCACTACTTGCTTAAGCACATAAGAAAAAGAAATATATTTCTGGAATCTCTGATTTACCAACAGGTAACATAGTGACCAGGAGTTACTTAGCACTCAATATATAATTTCTATTAATATAATTTGATTTAAAAAATAAGTTTACAAACAACTAGGAAGCAACTTAGAAGTATAATTAATATTGGAGAGTCTAAGGTAAGAAGGAATGAACTGAGAAACATTTTCAGTATATTACAGGCCATATATTTAAAAAATTCGCAGAGCTAACATCATAATCAATGGTGAAAGACTAAAAGTTTTCCCCTAAGATCAAGAATAAGACAAGGATGTTCCTTTCACTTCTATTCAACAAAGCATTGGAAATTCTAGCCAGAGTAATTAGGCAAGAAGAAAAATGAAAGGCACTACATTGTAAAGTAAGAAGTAAAATTACCTCTCTTCACAGATGACATTATCTTGTGTATAGAAAATCCTAACATTTCACAAAAAAGCCGGCTGGAACTAATAAATTAATTCATCACAGTTGCAGGATACAAAATCAACGTGGAAAAATTTGTTTCTTTTCTACAAAGTGACAATGAACAATTTAAAAAGGAAGTTAGGAAAACAATTCCATTACAATAGCATCAAAAATATTTAGTAATAAACTTAACCCAGGAGGCAGAGGACTCCTACACTAAAATCTATAAAATGTTTCCAAAAGAAATTAAAGAAGACACCAATAAATAGCAATGTATCTTTTGTTAATGATTCAAAAGATTTAATGCTGAAGTGCCAATACTTTGCACAGAGATCTACAGATGTAATGCAATCCCTATTAAAATATCAACCATATTTTTTGAAGGAGTAGAAAAAGAAATCCAAAAGTTTATGTGGAATCTCAAGGGATTTTGAATGGCAAAACGAGTCTTGAAATAGAACAAAATTGGAGGAGTCACACTTCCCAATTTCAAAACTTACTGCAAAGCTACAGTGATAAAAACAGTGTGGTACTGGCATAAAAGCAGACATTTAGACCAATGCAGAGTCCAGACATAAACCCTCACATATATGGTCAAATGATTTTCAGCAAGAATGCCAATATCATTCAGTAGTAAAAGGTATTCTTTTCAGTGAATGGTGCTCAGAGAACTGGATGTCCACATACAAAAAAAAATAAAAAATAAAATGAAGTTGGACTCTTCCCATACATCATACATAAAAATTAATTCACAATGGATCAGAGGCCTAAATGTAAGAACTAAAAAACTGTTACAAGAAAACATGGCGGGGGGAGATTCATGACACTGGTGTTGGTAATGATTTCTTGGATATGTCATTAAAAACACAGGCAAGAAAAGAAAAAAATAGGTAAATGGAACTTCATCAAAATTAAAAGCTTTGTGCATCAAAAGACACCAACAAGAGAGTTAGAAAATAATTTCCAAATTGAAGAAAAAAATGCAAATTATACATCTGATAGATTAATATCCAGAATATAAAGAATTCCCACAACTCGACAACAAGCAACCAACCAACCCAATTAGAAAATAGGCAAAGGATGAACAGACATTTTTTCAAAGAAGATATAAAAATAATCAATTAGCTCCTGAAATGTTGTTCATCACTAATCATTAGTGAAATGCAAATCAAAACCACAAGATACCACCTGGCACACATGAGAATAGCTATTATTTTAAAAATAGAAAAGAAAAGGACAAGTGTTGACAAGGATTTGCAGAAACTGCTTTTACACTGTTGGTGGGAATATAAAATGGTGCAGCTGCTGCGGAAGACAGTACAGAAGTACCTTGAAACTTACACAGAATTACCAAATGGTGCAGCAGTTCCACTTCTAGGTATGTGCTCAAGAGGATTGAAAGCAAAGAACTGAACAGGTATTTGCACACAAATGCTCTTAGCTGCTTTATCACAATAGCCATAAGTTGGAAACAACACAAATATCCTTTAACAGATGAATGGATAAACAAAATCTAATACATACAATATAATATTTTTCAGCCTTAAAAATATCAAATTGTGATATATGTTACAGCGTGACTGAACCTTGAAAACATTATGCTCAGTGAAATTAACTAGATACAAATGGATGAACGTTGTATAATTTCATTTATATGAGGTACTCAGAACAGTCAAATACTAAGAGATGAAAAGTAGAATAGTGGTTGCTAGGAGCAGTAGCCACTAGAGGTGAGAAGAATGGAGATCTGTTGTTTAATGGGTACAGCGTTTGGGTTTGAGATGATGAAAAAGTCCTAGAGATGGATAGTGTTGATGGTCACACAACAACGTGAATATGTTTATTACCACTAAATTGTAAACTTTAAACATGTTTAAGAAGAATTTTATTTTATATATATTTTACCAAAATAAAAAAAGAATTGATTCAAATCTAAAATCACAGAATTTTACAAGTGTGAACTCCACAGCTGTAAAATAGAAATATTCCGACGAGGTATTCCATACAAGTGCAGTGATAAACTAGTTGGAGTAATACATGTAAAGAATATGGCACAATGTCTGGCACAGGTTAAGAAATGAGAGAGTGTCAAATAGTAAATTGAGTGTTATTTGACATTAGTTCAAATATGGGTCATTTCATCTTTTGCCTCAAAGTAGATTTCTAAAATACTATTATTCTAATAAAAGGTAAAAATCTCCCATTTTTATCACAATTATAAATGTTTATTTGCCTTTTGTTCTTTAACCACCAACTGAAATAGAAAATCCTCATGTTTAAAAACCACCAGCATTTTAAAGCTCATAGAAAAATAATTGAATTCATTTATTTCTTGACCAGTAATTTTCTTTTGTGACTTTGGGTTAAAAGTTTTATAAAATGATATTTAATAACGACTTCAAATGTCAAAGATAAGTTTGTAGAAATATATTCTTTAATCTGTTTTTAATGACAAAATGAATTATGTGATTTTGTTTTTATAGTACGTGCTTGGAAAGGAGACAAAGAAAGGAATTAGGTTAAAATGCAGAGACAGTAAAGCTATGGTGTAATTAGGTTTAAACATCTAGACCAGTAACGAACATACATTAGTTTAATGAAGAAAGCAATTATATTAACAAAGTAGTTCTTTGATACTGTACATTTACATTCCATTGATGATCTGCAAATATGGATCAAGAATTTTTAATGGTACCTTCTAACTTCAGAATTCCCAGCTCAAATTAGGTCAATGTGAGTTAGCCAATGAAAGATTTACTAAACTCTACCCCTTCTTCATTTCTACTATGTGCCAGGCCTCACAGTAAGAATTTTACCTATAAAGCCTCTAATCTTTATTGAACTCTAATAGCCCAAGAGAAGTGATGAGGCTCAGTCTACGTAATATGCCTTACAAGTAGTAAGGGGAATGTAAAGATTTTAAATCCTAGTCTCTTTCCTTCTTATGTCACTACTTGCTCTACGGCTTCACAACGATGTTCTCATCAGTTCCACCATGTATATTTATTTTCATATCATTTTAACCCAGAAACTTGTCAGAGCAGGTAAAGCTATCTAAATTTCTTGCCCTACGTTGCTGTTGCAAAATAAAATCTTAGATGACTCCATAATATAATTTAGAATAAATCATCAGAATATTCTGAACCAGAAAATCTCTATATATTTGCTAAGACATTAATCATCCACTTTGAAACTAACCCTGAAAAGGCTAAGTGACCACTTTTTCTATGACTCTCATCAGAAGCACCAGACCTTGGCTTCTCAAATTCTTTCATGGAATCTATGTACCAGATTCCTTTAGAGCAGCCATCCCCGAACTTTTTGGCACCAGGGACCGGTTTCATGGAAGATAATTTTTCCATGCACTAGGAGTCGGGGAGATGATTTCAGAATGATTAGAGTGCATTACATTTATTTTGCACTTTATTTCTTTGATTATTCCATTGAAATGTATGATGAAATAATTATAAAACTCATCGTAGTAAGAATTGGGAGCCCTGAGCTTGTTTTCCTGCAACTAGACAGTCCCATCTGGGAGTGATGTGAGACAGTGACAGATCATCAGGCATTAGATTCTTATAAGGAGGTTGCAACCTAGATCCCTCATATGTGCAGTTCATAAAAGGGTTCGTGCTCCTCTGAGAATCTAATGCTACTGCTGATCTGACAGGAGGTGGAGCTCAGGTGGTAATGTGAGCCATGGGGAATGGCCGTAAATACAGATGAAGCTTCTCTTGCTAGCCTGCCACTCACTTCCTGCTGTGTAGCCCAGTTACTAACAGACCATGGACCGGTATGGGGTTTTTGGCCTGGGAGTTGGGGATCCCTGCTTTAGAAGATCCCCCCTACCCCTAGTCCCTGTCTACTTGTCTATGATTAGCATGCTTTTACAGTTAGAAGACCTTTTATAAAAATCGCAGCAGTTGTTATTCAAAGACATGGTATTTGTCTTGTTAACACCAATATATGTGGTTGAGATGTCTATATGAATTTTACCAGACATTTAGATGAGGTACACATAATTAAATATAAAACAAGGTTTTATTGCCTACAGATTAATAGGTGCTCCAAATCACATGCAGGGTATTTTTAAGCAAGCATTTTGTCTGCAATCTCATTTTTGAGTTGCAAACTGAAAAAATTAATTCAAATACACCAAAAATTACCTGTGGAATTGAATAGACTTGAATTAAACTTATTTTTAGTTTGCATGGTAATCAGATTTGTTTTCTGATTGGTAGGAAGAGTTAAAACTATTTTGCAAGCTTTGCAATGCCTGAGAAAGGACAATTGCAGCAAAATTCTTCTAATTAAATAAGATTCTTGGAAACACAGATCTGCAGAGTCAGAAGACTGCTTCTCTCAGCTCTGCTCATTCTTTGGAAAAATTACACATTTAAAGCATAAAATAAAATAATAGAATTATTTCACCATGAAAGAAAAAAACGCTATGTAGTTAAATATAAATTTACAATGATATATAAAAATAAAGAATTCAATATTTATGTTAAATATCTAGCTCCTAATGGAACTAAGTTTAAGTATTGCTAGGAACTATTGGTCATTTTTTTTGCACATTGTCAGATTGAGGTAATACAATTCTTTAAATGTATTTTTTTTTTTCCTGAATCTTGCCTCAGTGTAAAATAAGCAACAAAACCCATTTGTGCATTAAACTTAAGTAGGCAGTGACTTGATATTTAATGACTACAACAAGCAGTCTTATGAGATCAGAGATGTATTGTACCTTTTGATAACATTGTCCCAAATGGGGATGGCATGAAACCAGTTGCATATCTCAGTTCTTTGTGCCCTGTATTGAATTACCTTACCAAGAATACTGAATTATTCATATAAAAAGTTTAAAATGATTTGTAGAAGAATATATTTTTTAAGATTATCAGAATGAAAGATGAAATATACCAAAATAATGTGTCTGGGATTTTTTTTTTATTAAGTGGAAGCTAGGTTGTTGGCAAAATACATATAACACAGTCATAAATAACATACCACAGACTATTTATTCCTAATGATTTCCCATTCCATTGTATTAAGAGTTATTTTTTAAAAATGTATAAACATGAATTAATATCTAATTGCATATTTTGTTTCTGGTAATAATGTAAATATCTCAAAAGAACATCACTCATACCTGATATCTAAAAACAAGCCCAATAAGCTACAACATCATTGTTGCTTTTGTTTGTTGTTTACCATAAAAACCTGAGTTTTTGGTGAAAGTTAATGAACTAAATTCTAAATAATGGTAAGCACTTTACGAGAGAGAAAAGTATCATAGCAGATATCATCAACTCATCCCTGGTGGAGTAGCGGGAGGACTAGAAATTCACCCTAGAAGGCGTAAAAAGAACTGCCCTCAATTTAAATGAGATTTTAATGATTGTATTCAGCCTGGGACACTGAACAGTGGCTACCATAGTGTAAGTCAGCACCTAGCTACCAATTCTTCTCCACAGGTGTTCGCTGTGTGCCTGGGGGGCGTCACAAAATACCAGGGTCAGGGCAAGGTAAACCCTACCAAGGCACTTCAGACTTTTAGAAACTGACGGTGGGAACTGGTACAAGAGAACTGAGAGATATTCACCAAGGCGTGGTTGGAGGGTTAAAAGCAGAAAACCTGAGATAAGCTTCCCTAAATATCCTCCACACCCATCACAAAGTGTAACGCATCTGTGCTTGGAAGACTGGAGACAGGGCAGGAGGCTGGAGAAACATCCAGAGGCCAGGACAGGAAGTCAGTGTAAGAGCAAGCCAAAAGCACGACTAGACAACAGAATCTCCCCTTTATTCAAAACCTGAAAGCCTGTCTGTGAAGCAAAGATCTCATAATTCCTAAAGCTGAGTCCAGGCTGTAAAGAACAAGCGGTTTATCAGAATAACATCAGTGTTCATGTCCTACTGAAGGAATACTTCTAATCTTGCACTCAAAATAATAAAAGTCAATGGGAAATTGAATCAAAATTTGCAATAAATCTCGGACCTACTTCTACTGTACATCTTATTGATTCAAGTTATTAACTCTAGCAGCCTAGCAGAATAAGGAAGTATCTCTGGGCAGGTTTTGTTTTAACATCAGTATTAATTTTATACAAAATTACTAGTACTTCCTAAATTACAAGAAAAATGAAAATGGGTCTCTCACAAGAGCACAGAGTGGAAGAGACCCATAATCAAGAAGATAAGCAGTCAATAAGGGAGGATATATATGGAAATGACTTAAAAATTACAACTGACAGAAAGGGTCTTTAAAATAATAATAAAAATTCTAACATATCTAGTGGGAAAACAGACAATATGTAAAAAGAGGTGGAATATTTCAGAAAAACTATTAAAAATAGAAGCAATGTATATACTAGATATAAAATATAATACATAAAATAAAAACATGTTTGATGGCTTTAACAGCAAGGTAGACACAACGAAGGTAAGAGTTAATCAGATTGAAGACAGATCTAGAGAAAGATCCAAACTGAAACACAAAGGGAAAAAAGAAAGAGAACAAAACAAACAAAAGGAAAATAGAGTAGCCAATGTCTGTGGAAAAATATCAAATGGCGTAATACACTTGAGAATGGGGCAGAAGAAATATTTAAAGAGATAGTGTCTGAAGACAATCCAAAATTATCACATAGTACCAAATTACACATCTAACAAACTGAACAAATCTAAGGAGGATAAACAAAAAGACATGGAACAGGATATGATTGCATTACAGAAAAACCACACAATATTTCAAGGTTTTATATTGGGAAAAGTAAAGCCATCTTAGTTTCAAATGGTATTATATTATTCAAAATGCATAATGGTCTCTGGGGCCCCAACATTTCTACAAACAGGAAGTAGTCTTAGAATATTGCTCCAAGATTGTAACTTCTAATAAAGTCTCAAAAGTGGCGAAGGAAATTGAAAAAGGAAGGCATCCCAGAATGTGGAACCAAGAATCATAGAGAACACTGGGCTGGAAAGACATTTCCAAGAAGCATAAATAAGGCTTGAACAGGAAACATTCCCTGCATCCAGATCAGAAGAATCTTGCAGCACGGGCTCAGCAGCAGAATTCCAGAATTGTTATGAACCAGTGACTACTATGTTTTTTTTTAAAATCCCTCTTTTCGAATAATGGCATTTATTGCAGTCTTCCTACACTTGTCTAATAGTTTGGTGTGTGGGAATTGGATAGGTTATCTTTTTAGTTTATCTTCACATCTAGAGGAACCACATCTGAGTTCCAACTGGACCTGATGCAAATGATGCAAAAGGATATTTCCTGGACTCCAAGCCTAATGCACGACTGGAGGAAGTTTTAGAGATCCTGGGTGAAGTGGAGTATATTTTGCATATAAGAGGAATGTGGCCAGAGGGTGAAGTGTGATAGAGTAATTACATTGATGGCCTAATATTCATTATTCTCATGGTAATAGTCTGAACCATCTCTTGATTCTGGGCTCAGTCATATGAACGGTTTGGCCAACTGAGGTCAGCAAATGTGATGCAAACAGAGCTTGCAAGCTGCTTCCAAACTCTGCCTAGTTCTCTTGAACCCAGGCTTTCACCATAAGAAAATTCCCAGGGTAGCCTACTAGAGGGATGTGAGGAACGTGTTTAGAAGAGTTGCAACGTACCATTTATGTCTACTTATGCCAGCTGGCCTAACTGTTCCTGTTGATACCAGCTGAAAATAGTGGTATCCAGCTGACCGCTGAACATATATAGGAGTTCACGGGTGCCAAGAAAACCCATCTAGGCAAGCTCACTCTAAGTTGTTGATCCAAAATGAGCTAAATGTATGATTCTTTTTTAAAGCAATGGGATATTTGATGAATTGTTATGCAGAAATAGCTAATTAACTCACAAAAATACAGTGTTCATCTAGTTCTCTAGTTGAATGATACATTCCAAAGAAGAAAATAAAATAGTGCTAGCAGATTCCTAGTGTTCATAGATTCCCTTTTTTAGACTTGTATAGTTCTGAAATCCACTGTCTTCCCTTCCTGTGGAAAGTGCATTTTCCAATTTCCAGGTATGGCACTAATCTCCCCAGTTGCAATTACTTTAACAAAGATTTTAAAAAGGAAAATAAAGTCTCACAGTTCTCTAAATTTTTATCTCCCCTTATAGCTCCAGCTTTCTTAGAATTAATTCTTGGTGAAATTTTGAGGGTTCTTCCACTGAATCCTGCACATAGTGTGAAGTACAAGTTACTAAAATGTTCAGTGTTTCGAGGACTTTAAGATGCTGAATATTCAGGGGTGTTGAAAGTAGATACTGTTCGTCTATATGTTTTATTGGTCCATCATAACATTTCTTTTTGGTGTTTTGTAATAGCATGTTTTACATTGAAATTTAATCTTAAAATTGTGATTATTAAAACTTCTCTAATTTCAACTGTGACATACTTCTTTTTTGAGAGTTTCCTAAAATTGTCATTTGTAGTAAACCGTTTATCCTTTCTATTCCAGTTTATAACTTGTCAGCTTCTGGTTCTCTAAAGCTTTAAATATTGTCATTAAAATTGATTTATTTGTTTTAGGTTTTTAAAAGATAATGTCCTAAGTCTTAGCATATTAAATTCTGTGATTTTGTTAAATTTAGATGCAGTGTTTTCTACTAGTTATACAACTTTCCTAGAGGGTTTATTTAATTTTTAATATTCTATCACAAAGTCAAAGTATATTTTCTTTGAAAGCAGAGGAACTTCAGAATATACTGGTATTGAATGCAGTCTTCTGTTTGCTGAGACATTGAAATTATTTCCACGCCACAAATCGTCTCTGGAAATATATATAATTTCAGAATATTTACTCCAAATGTATAAGTGTGTGTGTGGGTGTAGGTGTGAGTGTGTGTGTGTGTGTGTGTGTGTGTGTGTATCATGTAGTACTTCATGCTGGGTGTAAGTAGAGATGAGTAGTATATACATATACATATGTGCCTATATGTGTGTGTGTGTATGTGTGTGTGAGTTTGTGTGAGTGTATTCTGTTTTCTGAAGATTGAATTTTTCTCTTGGATGTGAAATCTGAAGGAATTAATATGCTCAGTCATCACCATCTAATTCTTAAATTTTCATACCGTTTTTCCCTTTTTCTCTATTTTAGCCTTTTGGGTCCCCTCTTTCATTAAAAAAAAATAGTTCCCAGCTGGACACAGTGGCTGATGCCTGTAATCTCAGCTCTTTAGGAGGCTAAGGTGGAAGGATTGCTTGAGGCTAGGAGTTCAAGACTAGCCTGGGCAACGTAGCAGGACCCTGTCTCTACAAAAAGATTTTTAAAAATTAGCCAAGCGTGGTGGCACATGCCTATAGTGCTACCTATTTGGTAGGCTGAGGCAGGAGAATCGCTTAAGTTCAAGGCTGTAGTGAGCTATGATGGCGCCATTGCCCTCCAGCCTTGGGCAACAGAGTGAGACTCTGTCTCTTAAAAAAATAAAATTTTTTTATGTCTCTTCTTGGGTAGTCAAGCGACTTGGGCAGATACATGTTCTCTTGATCAAATTGTTCTTTACATGCAGCTCTTTGCCTGATCTAATGGAGAGAAGATTGTATCTTTTTGTTTAAGAGTTTGAAAATGTCATTTGAATTTTCTCAAAGGTAAAATAAAGCAATCAAATAAGAATTAAGGCAGAAGTCTCAGGATTTTCTATGATCCATATTGCTCCTATAAAATGCCAATTTGTGCTTCTGTCATCATCTTGCCTCCGTATTAATACCTTGGCAATTTAAGAAACCTGCTAAGAAATAGATCTGCTTTTTTGTTGGGCATTTTTCCCCACTATTTTCTCGTGGTCTGAGTGGAAATGTCTGCCCAGAGGAGGACCTCATTGAAATGTGAGAATTTTTCTCTACTGTCTTATGAGAAATAGGGCTATATGTTCATGTTCATTGTATAACATTTATTCTCTTAAAGCAGGGTATTTTTTGACAAAAATGGAAATTTGTTTTCTCATTTCTGAAGCATATTGGCATTCAATCTGGAGTTTGACATCTTGTTTAATAAGTTTTTAAAAAAAAATCTCAATATTTTCCAATCTGTTTACATCATCTCATTTTTATTCTATGATGTTCACGATTTATTAAAGATTAAAAGAACATTGTTCAACATTTATAAATCTTCTAGTGGCTCTCATCTGTATCTAGTAAAGAAATATTTTTAAAATTAACAATGTATATTCTTAACCACATGTTACAAATGTGTGTTTTTAAGAGAAGACATAATTTGTCTTTCTAATGGTTCACTTGAAGTTGACAAAAGGATGTAAAAACTGGTGTTAATTTTATTGTTTTCTGTTACATTCAGAATTATTAGAAGGCAGCATAATACAATATATTGTTTGGAAAAGCTTCTTCCTTAAGAAAGTACACTTTTCTACAGAAATATACTTTTTTTAATTTCAAGAAACTATAGGTAAATGTTATATGATGATTCTGAATAACACTTTCCTTAGAAGGTGGTATATTGATACATAATTTAAATATCAAATATAATTATATATTTTATTTTTATGATGATTTGTACAAATATAAATTTGAAATTAATTTTATGGCACTTTCCAAGAAAGAACAACTAATAGTAACTGAACCCTTAAGTTCCTCTGGAAATGGCATAAATTTCACATTCATTTTGATCTTGACATATTTATAATTTGAAAATGAGAAATGCAGGAGAGAGTTAAAAGAGATCCCTTGGCAAGTGATAATAGTGAGATCGAAGGAGAAAATCAATTTTACAAAGAATGATGCTTACGCAGGCTTTGTATTATTCAGAGAACTCTTGTTCACATCACTGACCGTTGAAAATTCTTACTGTGATAAAATAAAGCAAAATAAATAAATGATAAACAAGAAGTGTCTACCATGTTGTTTTTATCTCTATCTTCTATTGTGGTTATGAGGTCTTTCAACAAAACCATTATCTCCCAGCTTAATAATGGTTAACCTAACCTTACTTAACTTTCTGAACTTCAGTTTCTCCTCATATAAAATGAGAATGATACCAACTACTTTGGATAGATCATTCTGAATATTAAGTAATATATAATATCAACATCTATCCTAAGTAGTCAGATAATGCGTTTTTATCTTTATTCTCTTCTCTTTTGGAAATTTAAGTGCCTATCACATTGTTGGTAATTAATATTTCATTACCACTTTCTGTTTTATCACTTGGTTAAAGTAATTTTTTCTGTAATTATAAAGTCAAAGCTTGTATACTTGTAATATTTAGGGCAGCATGAATGTTTTATATTTTATCTTAGTATTTGTTCTTTTGATCATGGCATGCAGGTGATTTTTTGGGGCATATTTACCTGTTGATTAAGAGATACTGCCAGAAGGTATAATGTTATTCTCAAAATAAAACCTTACTTTAAGTAGTACTTTTTTCTTTCTAATTTACTCTGGGTAGTATTATTGGAAAAGGAAAGAAAAGTAGATTCAAAAGTAAATACATCTTCTGAAATTTTAATGTAGTCATCTTAATGTTTAGAAGGTGTACTAATGATTGATCACATAATTTCAAGTAGCAAATGTAAAAATACGTGTCATGCTCTTCTCATATTTAATTCAATTTCAAAAAATAAGATATCTCCCCCTTCAGAATGGATGATGACACGCACTGATTGAAATATCACTGAACACCTCCTAAACATTATCAAAGAACTTTTGAATCAGATTTATCCTCAGCTGTGAAGGATTAGAAACAAGGGAAGAGTTGCAACTATTCAAACAATTTCTGACAGCAGAGTAAAGGGGACTGCACTGAGTTAATTTGGTAAAAATTAGTAAACTAAGCTTAGCTGTAAAATTGAAAGAATTATTTAAACCCAGATAAAATATAATCTCTCTTAGATGTTAATTAATCCTAGGCATTGGAAAAGACAAGGTAATGCAGAATAGAAGGAGCAAAAAATACCTTGTCAGCCTAGGACAGCCTGAAAGAAAATAAAAAATATTACAGACTGAGGTAAGCTAATTGAGAAATGTGGCACCACAGCTGGGAATTTGTCAACTCTTTTTAATTTATGTTACAAAATTCCTTCACTAACTATAAAAATAGATTCTCCCCTCCCCCAACCTAAGATAATCCCTTTTTCATTGCACAATAAGGTAACTAACCCTGGAGATCCATTCTCATGCATGTTCTCCCGGTCCTCATTTATATATATTAACTAAGATTTGGTGATCTTTTGGTGCAGATTTTGTTCTTCTGGAATAGACGTACTTGCCAATCAGGCCATACCAAGTCTTAATCTTACTCCTCAGAAACAATGAGGAGAGGTGGGAGCAGATCTTGAGGAAGACAAGCATTGATCACCTGCCTTAGATGATGAATTTTCATAGTCTCCAGGCCTTCTTTTAGAGGGGAATGGGACCACTTTTACTAGCTGAGGCAATCTGGTGTCCTGACTTTATCATAGGAGTCTTGTTAGAGCTGCCAATTTGGCTTTCTTTGGAACTCTGTTCTTGTGACAGTTAGATCCTGGACTCAATTTTCAGCACATTTCGTTTCCAACTGCTGAAAATGAAAGACCCTGTGGATACTGACATGGAAGCTTCCTCGCTTTCACACATGCCCTGAGTTGATAGTTGTCTACCATGATTCTGCTGTTTTCTTCAGTAAATGTTTCATTGGCAGTTAACGGCTGACTTCATAATTCTTACATATTTACCAATTTACCCATGTCTTTCATGCAATAGGTTGCATTGGTCAGTCCATGCCTTTTAATAGGACCTTCATTCCAATTCCCTTCAGGTAATTGGGCAGTCAGGCATTATTACCATTCTTAATCATTCTTAGTAATAGGGTCTGTGTTGCCATCTGGCAGGTGAGTAAACAGATTCCAAAATTCCATCCTGAGGGCTCTGTTTTTTAGGACCACTTCTTGTACCAGCTCTTTTGATTGTAGCGAGATAAAAGAGGAAAGGCATGGAAGCCTATAACACAATCATGTTATCAAGTAAGTGATCGCTGTGGTCAACTTCAGGTCAAACCTATTAGGAAAATCTGGAAAGCCATAGAACATGTGTCAGAATTGTGCTATCAGAGGGGAGAAAGAGCTGAGAAATTCTCCATTTCCCATTAGTCAATGTTTGACTCATGCTCCTGGAATGTGTTATTAGTTCATCCACTTCCAGGTTGCCTGTAAGAACCCAGAGAAAATCCTTAGGGAGAGTTAAAGGCTCTGTCTATTAAAACTTAAGGTGGCAATGTAAAGAGTGTTAGGTTGACATGGACAGAACAATGACAGAATGTACTAGAAGAAAAAAGTTAAAATATCCAATGCCTCCAGAGTGAGACTCCATCTGAAAAAAAAAGAAAAAAATTCCATTGCCTCTTCGACTAGCAACAAAAAGGGTAAAATTTTTGATTAACATACGTCTGATATATTAAGTATGCATGTCTTCATTTCTGGAATAATCAATTGAAAAGACAATCCTTTCTAAGATATACCATGTTCTACTCATAATTCCCTTTTGCCTCTAAGCTTAAAGATGTGCTTGATAGGTCAAATGTAAAACTTGGTCCCTTTGGCACTGGGATAAATTTTCCAAAAGCCATTATTCCCTACAGTTTCTTTGTGTCAATTTACCAGATATGCTTAGAAATACCAAAATCTCACTTAGAATTAACCTGAAATTATTGTGTCATATTAATACATTAGAATAATTTCCTCAAATACATAGAAATTCAGAAAATATTCAACTGAATACACTTTTGAAAAAAGAAAATTAGAAATTTTACTCTGATTAAATATTTTCATACCCAGGCTCATGCCACATATAAACAAAAGAAAATGAGATTGTCATCAGATATTTAGACATTAATATTCAAAATTAGTAAACAGTTGAACAACGTCTAATGATAAGAAAAGAACTTTTGAGCCAGGAATTTTAGAATTCACTGGCCTTTCCTTCAAATCAGACAAAATATTTTTGAACACACAATAACCCAGGGAATATTGGCTTTGTGATGACTCCAGGTGCTGAGGCTATATTTTACTTAAACAAAACACTGGGAAAATACATTAGCCAAATTGGTGGTGAACACTGAATATTATTAATTATAAATTAAGAACAAAAAAGGCTGGTATAGGGGAGACAAAATGATACATGCTCAGAGAAAAATCTCAGGTATATAAAAAGGATAGATGATAGATATTTTTAAAGTATATATATGCACATATATAGTATATATACACTTATATGCTATACATTTATATATAGGCATATGCTCACCTATGGTGAATATATATGAAAGAGTAGATATGTGTATATGTAAACCACACACACACACACACACTCAAACACACACACAAGCAGTAATCACTGTGGTCAACTCCAGGTCAAACCTGTTAGAAAAATCTGGGATGTAGTAGAACATGTCTCGGAATTAAAGTATCAGAGAGGTGAAAGAGCTGAGAAATTTTCCAGTTTCCAATAATCAAATGTTTGGTGACATTTCAGAAAATTCACTGCTTGACTAGTCGTGTATATATACATATACATATACATACTCACATACATAACATAAATGTTATATGTTAAGACCCTTCAACTAACAAAAAAAAGTATATTATAAAATAAGCCGCCTTACTGCCTCATATGTGATCACTTAAAGCATTTTATTAAAGTTCATAAAAAGTGAAAGCAGACGTATATTTTTGAGCACAAAGATACACATCAAAAAAGATAACATTGTTAACTAAATTAGGATGAGAGAGGATAAGAAGGGATAAAAAGGACAATAAATTTTATTTTTTCATAAAAGAAATGAAGAGACTGAAGATATGAATATAAAATGACAGCAAAGTATGCAAATACTCAATAGAATGATAACGGCAAAAAATAACACAGAGAAACACACCAGATACTGAAAAAGTGTGTGCATATGTGTGTGTGTGTGTGTGTGTATATATTTATACACGAATATCACAATATATGAAATGGTAGATGTATATGTGTACATATACACATACATGTACATAATACACACATATGTATGTAAGATTCTTAGGTAGTTTTGTCTTTGCATTTTTAAAGTACTTTATCTCAAATTATTTGGCTTGGCAAGTGTAAAGCTACAGATGGAGACACTGTGTATACGATATGAAGTATCAAGGTAGTTTTGTTAGCTTAAAAAAAAAATCTACAAATTTTTCTTCACCCTGTTAAAATGGCGAATGTTTTTTTTTCTGGGAAAGTATCCAAGTTTACTTGAATTTTATTTCCTTGAACAATAATTTTCTCTTTCTATATGCAGAATCCAAATATAGATTTTGGTGGCATTTCAGAAAACTCCATGCAGTTGAGTTTTTGAAAATTTGTAATAGTATCTTACTAACCACCTCTACCCAGAAAAGGATGTTAGGTAGAAACTTGCTATTTTATCCTCAGAACTTCGTAATGCTAAACTGAGGCTTTAAGGTCTGTCAACAAACCTAAAATTGAAATCATCCCTCCCTTAATGATTCCGATCTAATTGTGCTTTGTGATAGCTTTTCTCTGTGATGGCGCCATGCATTTCCAAGTCCATCAGATTCAAAACTGTTGAACTTCCATGTTTCTCTCACTCCTTTTCCGTTATTCATCGGTTGTCATATCTTAGTCATTTTTTCACAATGCCGCCTCACATTTCATACACCGGCTTTCCATTTCCTCATCACTGCCCACTCATTTTCACAATCATGAGAGCTTCCTAACTTGAAAGATCTCTCTAACACACAGTGTGCACGACTGCCAGATGAATCTTTTGAAACTGCTCTTACCATATCACACCTCATCTTGGAAAATTTCAATAATTCTCGTGTTTTATCAAATTAAATCCAAACCCCTTGACTTAGCACCTAGTGCAAAACAAACTCTAATTCTGATCACCATCTCATATTTTCTATAATTACACCAAGCTGACCTATTTATTGCTTCCCAAACCCAATTACGTTTACTGAAAGGCTACAGGGTGGTATAGAACATAGGCTCTGGTGCTAAAATTCCCGGCTGTGAATACTGGCTTTGCCGCTTGGAAGCTGGGTGAGCTTAAGCATTTCTTAACTTCTTCATGCCTTTGTGTTATCTGTATAGTTGACATAATGATAGTGGCCACATCTTTTGAGTTATGAGGATTTAAGAAAGCGATGAATATAAAGCACTTATAATGGGGTCTAACACAGAGTAAGTGGTTGTCTAATGTTAGTTGAAATAAAGCATGTCTGGATGTTTCTGATATTTCTATTTCTATTTGTTTTTATTTTGTAATTGTTTTGTTCATTTTGCTTTACAAAGTTACCCTCTGAATAAACATAGTTTTAATTGATTAATTTTGAGTTAGTGTAGATAATGACAAATAAAGATTACTAATTTAAATATCCTAAAAGAGGATCTTAAAGGACCTTACTTACTAAACTAAATGTTTCTGAAAAGAAAAAAAAGGGGGAAGAGACTATTTGTTTGGTTGTCAAATTTAAGAATTTGTTTCTTATATGGATTTATTATTGCTAATATTTATTTAAATAATCATGTGATTTTATAAAAACTGGCTAGCACTTTGTCAGCTTAGTAATTGAATAATTTGAACATTTTTAAATGTTTTAAAACATTAACAGAGTATGACATTAGTTTTTACAATGTATTTGTTACTTTCCTCTTTATAATCTATCAAGTAAGCATTGTGTTTTAATTTGTGACTTAAGAAAAAAATGAAGTTTATATCTAATTCAGAAATTTTTAGTTGGAACTGGAAGACAATTTTGACCAATTTTGTTGTTTTTTAAGTGACAATACTTGACTTGCCCAGGATCACAGAGTTCACTTGTCAAATTCAAGGTGAAAACTCAGATTTGCCAACTCCATGTCCTTTGCAGATTTCCACATGCGGCTTGTAAAATACAAATTCAAAGATTAAGGATTCTTATCTGTTATTCAGTGTCATAAGTATTGTACTGTGTGTATTTTGAATATTAGTTCAATACATTTTGTGTTTCACTTATGCATTAGTAAAGTAATATATATCAAAATGTTAGGCCTCTTCTAAACATTGTTATTTTAAAGATGGAGTCACAATTGCATGGGGGTGCAGGGGGCGTGACTCACTACATTTTAAAGTTACCTATGGGACCTGGCTTATAGAATTGTCTGGATAGGTCTAGACTTATTCATAAAGTGAGGCTATATGTGATGCCTATGATTTGAATGTGTCCTCCTGAAAAAGCCTGCAGTGAAAACTTAATCCTCAATGCAACAGTGTTGGGAGATGAAGCCAAATGAGAGTGGATTGGTTCGTGAGGGAGGAGTGGATGGATTCCTGCTGTTACCTCAGGAATGGGTTCATTAGTGTGGGAATGAGTTCATTATAAAAGGGGAAGTTTGGCTTCTTTTACTTCTCTCTTGAATTTTCTTGCTCTTCTGCCCTCTACCACGGAATGACATAGCAAGAAAATCTTTGCCAGATGCCAGTCTGTCAGTCTTGAACCTCTCAGCCTCCAGAAGCATGAGCCAGTAAATTTCTATTCATTATAATTACACAGTCTCAGGTATTCTGTTATAGCAGCACAAAACAATAACACAGTGATTTATTGTATATTCCAGACCTTCCAACTATACTTAAGCTATTTAACACTTGTTTACCCTAATATAGTTTTTCATTCTATTGTGTTTTTTTCAACATGTTTAAAAATTATAATGGCAGTTATATTACACTAAATTATAATTGATGTGTTTATTGTGTTTTCAAAAAGTATGCATCCTTAAAGCAGCATGTTTAATCAGTGAATTTCAACGTAAGGTCTCATTTCATGTGATAGGCAACAGGGTTTTGCACCATCTATATCAGGATTTCCAGCAAAGCAAGTTGTTTTTTATCCTTTGAGTACAATTATCATCTACTCAAGTGTGCTTGGTTAATTTGGTTATCTTCATTTCTCTATGGAAGAGCAGATGCTTACGTTTTATCCTGAATCATTTTTCCTTTTATCCTGAATCATTGTGGTAACAGCAGGCTGGTGAGTAGTAGTGTGTCCATGGAGAACAGAACGCCATACAATGCTGTAGTTCCATAATCATTGCCTTCCTTGACTCAAAGTGGAGAGTTGAATTTTCGTTGCTCCTTTGGAATCTATTAAATCAAAAATATCACTTCTGAGAATATTTATAAAGGAGTTTACTAAGTAAATTTCATTTATTTATTTTAAAATATGTTTTCTAGAGCAGCCATAAGCAGATTAAAGACTCCCTTAATTAATTCTCATATCATCCCTGTTAAGCAGATACCAGTGGTGTAACAGATAACTCGTTACACACATGAGCAATTTGAGGCGGTGGGAAGTTTGGTGTTAATGCCAAACAGCGTGTCAGCAATAAGGGCAGGAGCATAAGCAAAGTTTTCTAATTCCCAATAGTGCTCTTGCCCCTAAAACACATGATTTGCTCTATAAGAATGCAAAACCGTTTTTGCAAGTTTAAATGTGATATAATCTTTCTTCTATAATGGAATAAGGCATTTATTTCCTAATCAAAACAGCATCTGCAATAACAACCATCTTTGTAGAATGCAAGGGAATTTGATATTAGGTGATACAGTTGGAACCCAGATCAAGGTCTGTGAGCAGCCACAGTTTCAAACTTCTGGACATTTTATTCATTTTCTGACAAGGGAAGCTTTAGAGCCACATTGAGAAAGAGTTTGATAGATAACGTGTGGGCTAATGACTTGCATATAATTGTGATCGTGTCCCCATGTATTAAGATTGCAAAAATGTAGATTTTTCGCCTGGATAATCCTACCTGGTTTTTAACTCATTATTTATGAATGCTGTTTTTAAAACTTTTTTTTCTTTTTTAATCACTGGCACAGAAATTCAGGTGATACTGTGGAGAACTAAAGAAAACAATGTATTCTATCTTATTTAAGGAACATGCTTTAAATCTCAAGTGACTTTTTTTCAGGTTTGTTTTAAAAGTCAAAGGTCAACAACTAGCTGTGTATTATCACAAAAGTTAGTTTTGTTTCCTATGTGTTTTTTATCCTTATATAAAATTGACCAATTGTTTGGGATAGGAGAAAGGAAGGCAATTTCTTGCTATATATAAGTAATTCTAGGCTTTGTGTCACCATAGCATTGAGAATCAATTTCACATGATTTCTCCAAAGTGATACAAGTGGCTTGTGACAATATTGTAAATAGAAAGCAGATACATGTATTCCCATGCCAGCATTTGACTTGAAATTCTATATGGAATCGTGGCAGAGAGTATGAAACACTTTAAATAAATCACTTGCCTAAATTAGATGATTACAAGATACAAGATATATGGCTTCTAATAGTGTTTGGTGCAGTTAGCATTCAATACAGATTTGTTTATCAAGAATATCTTTTTACTTAGGACATTTTGACTGGGAAACATAGTTTAAATCAGGCATATAAAAGCAAACAAAAAAATCTTTGAAATTCCCTCATTACTTCTGGTCGAATACGTAATATACAGTGGCAAATATACATGTTACAGAACAATGCCTTTGAGCATCTCCACTTGTTTTTCCCTGTAGTTAGCCCACTTCCATGCAATTAATCAAACGCCGCTCATAAAAATCACTGCTAGTTGCTCTATGACTGTGTTCTCTAATATCATAGGCACTAGTCGCAAGCAGCTATTGAGCCCTGAAATGTATACCAAGTATGATCAAAACACTGAATTTTACATTTTAATTAATTTTAACTTAAACCTCAAAGCAGTATAAAATATTTTTATTAGAAACATCTTACTGTATAATAGGAATTTTTTTACTTTAACCATTGCATCAAGTTAGCTATTATTACATTGCAGTTGTTAGGCATGTGTGTTGTTTGTTATTACACATAAACACAGCAACAGATTGATTCATTTAAAATATATTTTTTCTACGCATCTAATAAAACATTTCAATATGCTTATTTGGATATTACATACATACCATGGAGTCAGTCATAATTAGGTAAATTATAATGGCAGTTAAATTGAAATATGTGTTATGTTAATTTTAACATAAAGTATTTTTCTACTTTAAATGCTAATTATGTAAAAATTTGCAAATTTAAAGGCATAATACTGATATTCAACCAAGTTTTATTTTCCCCCTATTTTACAAAGAGAAAAGTGGCACAGAGAGTTTAAGTAATTGGCAAAATTTGATTTATACACATAAGCCACTTGGAAACGAAAAATGCAGTGGTCCAAAAATAACAGAAACATTTTCTGTTTTCTTCACAATATTGAAATTAGTAAGTCCCTTTTCATTTTTTACTTGTTTACATCCAGAATGTTCAATTAAGGTAAAACATATAAGTGAGCATAGTTAATTAAAATAGGCTTACCATAATACGATCAAGTTAATCTGGAAGTCATTCTGAAACTCAGTGAACTCTAGATACGATAATTCTACAAACCGTTTTTTCATTTATCTTTAATAAGATGATTTCCTTTAAAAGTTCTTCATTACTGTTTTTTAGAAGCATCCTTAGTATCTTGGGAAAATGCCTCATGATAAAAAATGTATTACATACTGGATAGTCTATATGATTTTATTATTTAATAATTTGATAATTAAGATCGCTTATACTACAGTTTCAAGATTGTTTAATCAAGCAACATATACTTATTTGTCACTTGCCCTCTTTGCTTCAATGGATATTCAAGGTAAAATTGATTTCATAAAAGACTAGCTAAGAAAGTAAGGAGAAATAAAAATATCAACAATAATAATAAAAAAACTATAGAGGAGAGATTATAAATAAAAGAGAGAAAACTTTGAGTACTGCTTTGTCAATATATTTTAAATTTAGAAATAATGATCAGTTGCAAGAAAAACAGCAACACAACTAATTCAAGAAGTAGGGTGAAAAGATTTATAAGCAATTAAAGAATTTGAATACATTTAAAAATATTTAACAAATAATTTTTAAAACATTTAAAGTTTAGTTTTACTGAACTATCAATAAACAAGTACTTCTTATAAATACGTAATTCTTATAATGTACATAAATTTCCAGAGGAAATAAACAGAGGCCACTATACCATTCTTTTTATGAGGCTTATAAAAGTGTGTTAAAAATAAGAGACAGAGTAATCAATCTTACTCATTAACATTGATGCTAAAAATACCCATTCAAGATTGTTCAATAACGGCTTTAATGTGGTAAAATTTATTTAGCTACTTCTTAAATTCCTAAATTAATTTACCTAATTTTTGAGAAATTCATTTACTTAATTTCCTAAGTTAGTAAACTGAAAAAAGAACAGGAAGAGGACCATCATATCACCTCAATAGATATTTTTTAAGCATTTGAAAAATTCAGTGCAATTTTATTTTAAAAATAATTTGCAAACAAGAAACAGAATGAATTCTACACATCTTAATTCCTGATCATAGATATACAACGAATATCAAATGATAAAACATTAAAAGCATTTTTAAAATAATAAATGAGAAAAATGGCTATTATGGCTTCTATTCAACATTTGTTTGTTGAGTAGAAAAAAATAAAAATATAAAGAAATACTTAAATGTTTAAAAAGACACCAAATCTGTATTAGTCATAGATAATATAACCGACTATACAAGATATCGGAAAAACTTAGAGAAAAAAATTTGTACTCCGTTTTCCCAAGTGGCTGATTAAAATTTTAAAAGTGGCTGATTAAAAATCAATTGCCTTTATCTTTGAAGACAATCTAAAAATCCTCTTGATAGACATTTACAGCAAGCTGTGCTTACAGAATGTAAATCAGACCAAAACAAATGGAGAAAACCTTATACATCAATGGAAAGAATCACTATCAAAGGTATCTTTTCTGAAATTGATTAAAATATTCAATAGATTTCAATTAAAATTCCAACAGAGATATTTGTGGAGCTTGCCAAGATTCTCATTGTCATGAAGATGTGGACTAAGAGGAATGCTTATATACTGCAAGTGGTTATGTGACATTGTACTTGAACTTTGAAAATTCATTCTTGACATTTTCTTGTAGAGTTAAAAATATGTATACCTTGTACCTCCACGAAAGTCTAGAGAAACTGTTGCCATTTATGCCAAGAGAGTTCAGAAAATGTTGCCATGAATGCCAAGAGACTTCATCAAGAGTATTCATTGCAGCTTTGTATTAAAAAAAACTATAAATAATCCAAATGATGATCACTATGAAAATGAATAATTTTCCTGTATTGTAATCATCTAAGAGAATAACATACAAAGATAAAATTGAGGTATCAGCCCTTTACTAGTCAGCATGGCTAAACTACAAAAACACCAATATGATAGAAGAATAAATATAGCATGGTATCATTTATACAAAGCCTATAAACATACAACACTTAACTCTGATATTTTGAAGACAGGTGTATAGGTAGTTAATCCGTAGTGAAACATGGGAATAATTAACACTTTGATGGAAAAAAAAGATTGTTAATGAGGGTACAAACAGTCTTCATGGTTATTTTTAGTACTTAATTGCTGAATCTGGCAGTGGATGTATGTATTTTTTAAATTATTCTTTATACCTTAAATATACATTACATATTATTTTTTTTCTGCTCAAAATATTAAATAATAAAAACAAAAGAAAGCAGAATGATGATGTGAGCATCCAGGTTGGCATGGGGGTAGGCTGAAGGTGGGGAAGTATTCTAAGCAAAGGCACCATGCTGTTCAGGGAGCAGAGGCAGCAGATTACAAGAACTGGGAGATAAAAATGTATATTGTATTTTAGAGCATTTCTTCCTCTATGACTAAAATTATCCTTCAGAAATGAGTACGTTTTATTTGAATCTTCACAAAGTCTCTCATATAGTAGGGTACTTTTTTCATTCTTTATTTTCAACAAACAGATACTTTTTGAGGGCAAGACGGAATAGTCTAAAATTACCATAGCCCATAATCATTTTAAATAGTTACAGTGTCTGCCTGAGCAAATCAGAAAGACGAGGACTGGAACAATCGTAAGCCTACTGTAGGTACCTACTGACAGTTGTATTTCTTCACCTTCCCTTTTCACTTAACTCCTCCACAATTTATCTGAATAGATCCTTAGAAAACATTAAAATTCCTCAAGTCATGAACTCTTTTATTTGAGATGTAAAGAATTTCAAAACTGTATTTAAAATTTAGCTTCATGAATCGGTTTTGATGAAAGAATGTAAAAATGCCAATTTCAGTAAACATTGCAAATTGTCGCTTACGTATTGCCACACATACGCTGGAAGATTTAATTAACATGATCAATTTAAATGTAAACACATTTAAATTCACTGATGATTCCTTGTTGATTATCTCTGCTGCTTGTAGCTTTGTTTCATTTTTTCAGTAAAGAATGAAGAGAAATGTCTCAGAGTTTGGTAATGCTATTTGGGTTTTATGCTTGCAATGCTTTGAAAGACTGAGTAAAACATTGCCTGAAAAAAATTCATTTTTCTCTACTATAACTGGATATCACTACATGGAGCTTATAAGTAGAGTATAAACACTTTGAAATATGCATCTTTTAAAAGAATATAACAACTTTAACTTATATTTACTAATTTTCTCCTACATTATAGCATTTTTTTTTTTTTTTTTTTTTTTTTTTTTTTTTTTTATTATACTTTAGGTTTTAGGTACATGTGCACAATGTGCAGTTTGTTACTATGTATCCATGTCCATGTTTTTCCTGACCATTAACTCGTCATTTAGCATTAGGTTATCTCCTAATGCTGTCCTCCCCCTCCCCCCCCCCAACAGTCCCGAGTTGATGTTCCCTTCCTGTGTCCATGAGTTCTCATTGTTCAATTCCCACTATAGTGAGAACATGCGGTGTTTGGTTTTTTGTCCTTGCGATAGTTTACTGAGAATGATGGTTTCCAGTTTCATCCATGTCCCTACAAAGGACACGAACTCATCATTTTTTATGGCTGCATAGTATTCCATGGTGTATATGTGCCACATTTTCTTAATCCAGTCTATCGTTGTTGGACATTTGGGTTGGTTCCAACTCTTTGCTATTGTGAATAGTGCCGCAATAAACATACGTGTGCATGTGTCTTTATAGCAGCATGATTTATAGTCCTTTGGGTATATACCCAGTAATGGGATGGCTGGGTCAAATGGTATTTCTAGTTCGAGATCCCTGAGGAATCGCCACACTGACTTCCACAATGGTTGAACTAGTTTACAGTCCCACCAACAGTGTAAAAGTGTTCCTATTTCTCCACATCCTCTCCAGCACCTGTTGTTTCCTGATTTTTTAATGATGGCCATTCTAACTGGTGTGATATGGTATCTCACTGTGGTTTTGATTTGCATTTCTCTGATGGCCAGTGATGATGAGCATTTCTTCATGTGTTTTTTGGCTGCATAAATGTCTTCTTTTGAGAAGTGTCTGTTCATGTCCTCTGCCCACTTTTTGATGGGGTTGTTTGTTTTTTTCTTGTAAATTTGTTTGAGTTCATTATAGATTCTGGATATTAGCCCTTTGTCAGATGAGTAGGTTGCAAAAATTTTCTCCCATTCTGTAGGTTGCCTGTTCATTCTGATGATAGTTTCTTTTGCTGTGCAGAAGCTCTTTAGTTGAATGAGATCCCATTTGTCGATTTTGGCTTTTGTTGCCATTGCTTTTGGTGTTTTAGACATGAAGTCCTTGCCCACGCCTATGTCCTGAATGGTATTGCCTAGGTTTTCTTGTAGGATTTTAATGGTTTTAGGTCTAACATTTAAGTCTTTAATCCATCTTGAATTAATTTTTGTATAAGGTGTAAGGAAGGGATCCAGTTGCAGCTTTCTACATATGGCTAGCCAGTTTTCCAGCACATTTAAATAGGAATCTTTCCCATTTCTTGTTTTGTCAGTTTGTCAAAGATCAGATAGTTGTAGCTATGCGGCATCATTTCTGAGGTCTGTTCTGTTCCATTGATCTATGTCAAAATAATAAGAGCTATCTACGACATTATAGCATTTAATCGTGCTTGTGTAAGTGTTGGATAACGTGACTTTATTATTGCTGCAGCTCTGGTCCAGGCCAGACCTCATGAATTCCAGAGAATAAATATTTCTCACTCCAAACCCTCAGATGGGGCAAAGGTTTTTGAATAGTCAGAAAAGATTTGGCTTTGCATCTTTTTTTTTACTTGAATGTTTCTTTTAAGCTTTCCCCAGATATTCATGCCAAATCTATTAAGTAAAGTACTTAGTGTTTGTGGACTCATGGTGAACAAGTAGAGCCTCGTCCCCTATAATCATATAAAATAGGAGACGCGTTCATTTGCTGAACAGCATGATGTAGGATTCTATCAACCATTGTGCTTCTCAAAGACAAGGTAAATGTGGTTGCTGCTAAATTAACCTTTCCTTAAAACAAAGCTAGATTGTGTTTTCTGGTGGCCAATCACAAAATGGGTAAATTATATGGCTCAGGATAAATACCACCTGCTGATAATAGTTATTTCCTTAGTTTCAATTTTAATTAAGTATGTTGTCAAAATGTTTCAGCAAACCCTTGGAAAACTGTGCCATAAATAATACCTATAAGTTAAATAAACAGAAGAGCTTACATTTCAGCATTAAAACCCCACAGCTGCAATCACACCACTGTATTTATTGTCTGATAAAATGTCCAAGGGCATCAAATGGGTAGAATTTGCCAAGATGTAACTTTTTGTAGAAATATACTTTTCTCACATATCAAATTGGTAAGCTGATGAAAAAGTAACAAAAATGATATTTTAATCAAACTGTACAATATGGTATTTTTGTAAGTGGGAAGAAGTATTGAACATCTCTAGCTAGAAATAATAATTAGCATTCTACTTAATAGCCCACTGCTTATGGATGCAAAGGAGATAAGTGAAACACATTCATATGGAAATAATCATGTTTGGCAAAAGTCTATGACCATTTTGTTAAGAATTACAGAGGAAAAGATATATATTTTGTAATATAAAGTATATTATTAAGATAATATTTACTTCATTTCTTCAAACTTCTATCTTCTCGTAAAATACAGTAATTAATTTTGGAGCTTAAATATTTTATGGCCTCTCATTAATATTTATAAGAAATTTGTCATCTTTGTTATGATATACGCTTGCTAAAATTGTTAAGAATTATTTGGCCAATATAATATGACTATGAAGGGATTTTTTGGAAAGGATAAAAATTAAAATGATTGTAATGAAATCTCATTTTGAAGACATGAATGTTTAAGAGTACTCTTGTATACATCTAAAAAATTAAGAACGAAAGCTTCAAGAAGCCTATTTTGAAAGCCGTTGTTTGAAATAAAACCTACAAAAGTCAATGCTTTAGAAAAATGGTGAAGAACCCAGAATGATGGCCTGTTATGTCAAGACATAAGAGCATCTCCAACTCTAGACTCCATGATCCCCTACAATGCATTGGTTGGGTGCCATATTCTCATCTTTCTACAGAGGAATAACTGTTTTATATTTTAAGTGGCTATGACAAAAAATTCTACAAAATAGAGCAAAATATACATAAGCTTTTAAATCAAGCTAGTTTCAGTACTTCATCTTCATTATTGTTGCCCGGTAGTAGAGTATCGACCGACCCAGAGCTTCCATTGGCATACATTACGACAGAACAAGAAACAGAACTGCTGTGACACAGCCACTTGATAAGTATGTATTAAATAAGAACTTTATTGTCAGTGTCCTACCATATCTGAACTGTCATCTGACATGCACACTGAGTTTCAATGAAATTTAAAACTATTGCCTTTTCTTGTGATTTTTTTTTTAGAGGTTGCTTTTTTGAAGTTGTCATAGTTGTTTTTCTTGATATCTTTTCTATCTATGAATTGCAAGAAACACACAGTCACTTTGAGGAAGATAGGACATGGGAACATTACAAACAAAACAAAGCAAAAAGAAATAGATGAAAGAGATTTTTATTATTTTTATTCCTGGGTTTTTCCCTGGGTGTTTTAGATAATTATCTGTGCCTTAGAGAACAATGTTAGAGCATGAAAGGAAGCCTTTTGTTAGTATTTTAATTTTTTCTTACCTCTTATTCTTTATTATCACAGTTTGCATTATTGATGAGACGATTTTAGTTAATAGGTAGTTCCCTTAGAATGAGAAATTCCGTTCAAGAAACAATTATGGGCACCTCACAATTTTGTAAGTAACATTTTTACTAAGTAAGTGATATTTAACTTACAACGAGGTGATAAAGAACGTGGATTTGAAGATACAGAGTGTTACTTTTGGGTCTCAGAATTAAAAATTTGGCAATCTACTCATTTCTTCTAGTTGTCTGATCCTTACAAGTGGAAACAGTGGGCTCTTACAGTTGTAAAGTTACAATAAGTTATAAGAATATAGCACAGTACCTGATGTATAATAAGTACATAGTAAATATTAGCTATTATTAGTATTATACCTACCAAATTTAACAACGACAAAATGTTCATGATTAAAAGGTATGAAGTAAGATTCAGTAACAAATTATATATAAAGAGGCATGTGACATCCTGTTGATTACCAGGGTGGCTTCAATTATTTTGGTTCTTTCTTACACACCATTTCATGTGGATCACTACTCAAAACATATCTTACTGAAAAGCAGAAATCTTTCCCCAATAGAGAAAGGGTCATTCTTGTTTCAGTAATTGACTAGTAGCTGCACTGCCTTGCTGAAACCATTAGCCAAGATGTAAAGGACAATTTATGGAAAAAAAAAATCTGTCCTCTGCTTCAGTAGAAGGTAAAGGATGCTGTTCACAAATGTAGGTGATACTGAGGCTATGATGAAGAGAAGTATCTTCCTGATGGGCTCTTACTAGCATATAGTCCAAATGGGGCTTCAGGAATAGAGCCAAGATCAGGCCTAGGAAAGCAGTCTTGGCAGTAGAAGCTTCAGATAATAAGAGTCAAATAACAAGGAATGACCAGAGAGTGCGAAAAGTCCAGGTATTTCATTCCCTGATTTCTTGTCTTTTTATTCATAATTTAAATAACTTAAGAAAGATCTAGTGAAGTCTTTTCTTTTTCCTTCAGCTTTTAAGTTCTGGGGTACACATGCAGGTTGTGCAGGTTTGTTATATAGGTAAACGTGTGCCACAGTGGTTTGCGGCACAGATCAACCCATCACCTTGGTATTAGCCCAGTATCCATTAGCTATTCTTCCTGGTGCCTACGCTACCCCCACCCCCATCGACAGGCATCAGTGTGCCTTGTTCCCCACCTTGTGCCTATGAGTTCTCATTGTTGCAGCTCCCACTTATAAGTGCAAATATGCAGTGTTTGGTTTTCTGTTCTTGTGTTAGTTTGCTGAGGGTAATGGCTTCAGCTCCATCAAGATCTAGGCACAAATACCATTTAACCTAGGAATCCCATTACTGGGTATATACCTAAAGGAATATAAATCATTCTCTTGTAAAGATACGTGCACACGTATGTTCATTGCAGCACTGTTCACAATAGCAAAGACATGGGATCTAGTGAAGTCTTAAAGGGGCAGAATAAAAGAAAGTCATTCAAATACATTGTAATTTTGAATGAAAAATGCAACACAATTTTTCAAAGCTCCAGGTTCAAATGAGGTCACATCATACAACTGTAGTTTGCTGGCTTCAATCAGCAGGGGACAATGGGATAATGGTTCCTATAATGTGAATTAAAGTCTTTCAAAGTAGTATTGCTTTTCCCCAAATAAAATGGGTGCAGCACACTAACGTGGCACATGTATACATAGGTAACAAACCTGCACATTGTGCACATGTACCCTAAAACTTAAAGTATAATAATAAAATGACATAAAAAGAAATAGCTTTTTTGAAATTTTTCTAATAGTCCCTTACATGCATACAGGGGCAAGACCAAAGCCAAGTTAAAGCAACAGGAACTATAAACTGCAAACACTCTTCCCCTTTTGATTACTAAGAATCTATTCCTGACTTAATGTTATTT